>NC_089837.1:439893421-440218421 GCF_035609145.1 Eleutherodactylus coqui | reverse complement strand
CTGGTTACCATGAAGGTGATTACCAGCCGGAGTGCCTCAGCTCGCTGGCTGGTAATCATTCAGTGGCACTACTGCAGGATCCACAAGCTGATGGCAGTGTGAGCACCTGGGATCCTCCTCCCTGACCTCTCCTCCTTGGTTCTGCAGGAGGAGAGAAGAAGGGGTCTGGGCACACACACTTCTTTGTTCTGCAGCGCAGAGCAAAGGAGTAATGGTGCTTTGAAGATGAGGAGGTAAGTATATCAGTATCAGGGGGGCTACTATGGGGGTCACTATTAATACTGGGGCCAATATAGTTGAGATACTATTGGTAATAGTGTCCCCTATATCAGCCCCAGTAGTAATAGTATTACTGCTGACTCCACTGTGAGGATCATTATTACTACTGGGGCTGATATAGAGGACACTATTACTACTGGGGCCACTGTGGGGGTCACTATTACTACTGGGACCAATATAGAGCATAATGTTACTAATGGGGTCATTCCACACATAGTAGCTGATTTAGGGTATATTTACACCAGGCGGTAACACTACAGAATGACGGCAGCAGAAATTTCTGCAGCAAATTACACATCATTTCCACAGCGGAAAAACAGTCAAACTGATTTTGACAGGAAATCAGCCGCATACTCGCAGATGATTTCATACTATGCGGTGCTCCCCTCACCATCCTTCAAAGGCTTCCCATAGTCAGCGCTCCCTGGCTTCTGGCTCCCAGCAGTCTGCTTAAGTGCAGTGCCACTGGTCAGATGAGGCCCATACTGGGAACTAGAAGCCGGAGAGTGCTGACAGTGGGAAGCCTTTGAAGAAGGTGAGGGGGAGCGCCACAAAGTATTTCCAGTCAAATTTTGCACTAATGGATGCGGCTATGCTGCAGAATTTGGTCCCTGTCTTTTTTTTTTTAAACAGAGCCTTGTGTGATGCAGAGTGGTAAGGCAGCAGAAATGCAGTCCTAAGCTCTGGCTCACGACCTGAAGGTTGAATCCCCGCTTGGTTCAGGTAGCCGGCTCAAGGTTAACTCAGCCTTCCATCCTTCTGAGGTCGGTAAAATGAGTACCCATCATGCTGGGGGGTAAAAGATGACTGCGGAAGGCAAAGGAACGCCACCTTGCAAAAACAGTCTGCCAAGAAGACGTCACTCTAGACTTTACCTTTTTTGAAACAGCCCTCTACTTTTCAGAACGATGTAGGTCACCTAACCCCTCTTTCATTCAGTAGTGGATAGCTCCTGCCGTGATTGGCAATGGTGCAACGTTATTCTACCAGACCGGGTAGCGTGGACACAAGTGCAACCGTTTCCAGCTTGAGAGTCTTGCGGTGTCAACATTCTTTCGCCCCAACCAGACTGCTCTATAATTTGCAAAACCTGTGTTTTGTTCAGCCCGTGGAGAGCAGTACAGTTTCTAGTAGCAATTTCGAAGTGTCCTTATCTTTTACTTTTACAGGCTGTTTAGTATGATGGATTCTTCCTGAAATAAATTTGAAGATCTTTATGCATTTAATGTTTCTTATTATTTTCAGCAACTTTTTAGGGTTACTTCACTGTGGATAACAGATGATCCCATTAGCTAAATGTAATAGATATCCACAGTCTTGTATTACTATTTGCCAGTGTACGACTTCTTCATCAGCATTTTATGACGATATATTACATTGCCTTTAATTCTAAAATACAAGCTATAAATGAGACAAGTCTAAATCAATACATTACTCTCACTATGTAATGAGCTCAGATGTGTTTTATGCTTTTCTATGATCAATAAAATACTTTGAAATCATTTCCATATTCATTTGTTGCCCAATAGAAAAAGTTAATTTAAATTTGTCTCAGTAACTTCCATGACTCTAAAAGCATCTAAACGAAAATCAAGAAATTAGCAGCGTAGCTGAGTGTCTTGTCAGAAGATTTGCATCGGTTGTGATGCTCCTTTATTGACTCCAGAGACACATATTACAACGTTTTAACCCCAGCCCGGGTCTCTGTCAAGCTGACGAAGACCCCAGCTGGGGTTGAAACGTTGTAATATGTGTCTCTGGAGTCAATAAAGGAGCATCACAACCGATGCAAATCTTCTGACAAGACACTCGGCTATGCTGCTCATTTCCTGATTTTCGTTTGGAGTGATCTTATTGAACCTAGAAGTTAGGTCTGGACTTTGAGCTTTGCATGGTGACTACACTTATAGTGTAGGGTAGGACAAGAAGTAGTTAATACAAAGCAATTCTTGCTGAATTAAGAAAATCATCTGCTGCTCCTTTATCATACATACATAGTATGTTAGACCGAAAGGAGACAATGTCCATCCAGTTTAACCTGTTTCCACCTCCTCGTTGATCCAGAGGAAGGCAAAAAAAACCATTAAGGCAGATACAATACTTTTCAGTGAATGGTTCCATACAGTATTAAAGGGGTTATGCCACGATGGCCATCTCATGGCCCCCTTTTACATCCCAAAATAGTGAACCATTCAGCAACAGCAGCTCCTTTCCTAGTGGCCCTTCTGCCAATCTGTTATTACTGCTACTTTTTCCATGCAGCAAATGTCAGGCAGTTTGTGGCTTTTCCCAGCAAAATCAATTATTTACTGTAGGTGCTGAGAGTTGATCGCCTTGAGCCCCACATTCTCAAAGGAGTTTGCGCTTCTTGGTACAACCTTTTATACATGAGTCTATTTTTGGAGCCATATGAAAACACATTTCAGTTAGCATAGCTTGTCATGTTAATCAATGCTTTGATTGATCTTACTGGAAGGCACAACAATAACTAATAAAACAATGGTTCAAACATGGTTTAGAAAAATGGTAATTAAATCAATGGCCTGGAGCAATGCATTAGTGTGTTATTGTCATTTATATCCAGATTGATGTGATTTAATAGGAGAAGTAGATGTTATTCATTTCATCTATTCATGACCAGCGGTGAGTCTTGCAATTCAGTTTGCATTTGGAAAATTATTTAAATCATTCCACATTTTTCATTTTCTAAATGTCATGGCTTATTGTACCATAGTATGGAGTAATATATAATGATATATCAAATCACTTTATATGAATAAACTATTCATATATAATAAAAGAGCCCAAAAATACATTTACATAGTACTTTCATTCAACGCAATGAAAGAATATATTGGTTTCGTTCTGGGAACACTGGGCCTAATTCTAAGGGCTGTAATGGTAACTACTACATTTTATTTGTCACCCGACTTTCCTAGAAGCAGATATAACCAGAAATGACTGAATTAAATATTAACCCTCTCCAATCCACTGTCTGACGTCTAAAGACATTATGATTTAAGGCTGTACAGCTCCGATGTTGGAAGATGTCCATCGGGGTTCTCTTACTGTATATTGCCAGCCTCTCTGCTGTCGGAGCCTATCCAACATGTCAGCTCATGCAGTACTGGCTTTAGCCAGCATATAGCGCCATTGTATAACAGCAGAAAAAGAGTAAGACCCCCTAGGAAAACCAGGATACAAATTGGATCGGAAAGGGTTAACGGCGCTATCTGCTGGCTAAAGCCAGTACTGCATGAGGTGACACGTTGGATAGGCTCCGACAGCAGAGAGGCTGGCAATATACAGTAAGTGAACCCAGACGGACTTCTTCCAACTTTGGAGCTGTACAGCCTTAAATCATAATGTCTTCAGACGTCAAACAGTGGATTGGAAAGGGTTAACCTTTCCCCTGTGCCAGCCCTAGCTTAGATAGCACCTGGACAGAAATGTTTTTGCCGCTATCATCATACAAAAAAAACTATAAATACTGCAAGAATAATTTGCCTGTATTCTACTTGTGCAGAAAGGAGCAAAATAGTAACATACCCACACCAGAACAGATCAGTGAATAAATACTGTACCAGAATCAAGCTTGTAACATTAATACAGCATCAAAACCAACCTCAATAACTAGATACAATACCAGAACTAAGCTCATAGCACTAATACAGCACCCATTCATAATATAAATATGGCACAAAACAGTGTAATGATACAGCACTAGAACCAAGCTTATGCAATAAATACAGTAGCTGAACTAAACGACTGTGTGTGGTGGCGCCGATGGGCTGATTACATTGCCTTTGGGAGACAGAACCTGGAGGTGGATACTTCATGCAGCTCCACAAGATGTTGCAGCATGGAGGAAGAAGAACATCTAGCTAGATAGACCTAAGGTGGGGTTGATCACCCCCAGCCTATTTCTACCTCGTTTCCAATCATGAAGCTAAAGCCAACTGTCTTTTCATATAACTTGAATGAATGTTACAAACTAACATCTAATGAACAACTTTTGAGGTCCTCATTATGTCTCTGTTCAAAATGGCGGTATGCATGAGGCCTTACGGCAATCACAACAACAAGCATTTACCTTTTACACATGTAGCCTGGATTTTTTGAAAGAAATCTATGGTTGCCCTGTAATAATGCTTGTTACAGCCTAACAGGTGCTTACTTACATTAATAATGGTATTGTACCAGAATCAACTTTTATCACCTATTCCTAAGATCGGTGATAAGTCTGATCAGTAAGGGTCTCACCATTGAGACCACTACTGATCTCAAGAATGTGGGTCTCGTTTTTCTCCTTCTTACTGCACCGCTTGCAGTGAGGAGCTTGAATGGAGTGGCGGTTTTGCATTTTTAGGGCTTATTTACACGAGCGTATATCAGCTGGCGTTTTGACGGCCGGCAGATATACGCTTCCATCTGAGCAGTCCCCCCCTTCCCTCCCCCTCACCGTCTCTCTGCTTCTCTCCTCCCCTCTGAGCAGTTTGCAAGGGGAGTGGGTGGGACGGGTGCGGAGCTAAGCTCCCACCCCCTCCCCGCCCCTTGTCCATAGCCAGCAATGGGAGTGGGCAGGGCAGAGCAGAGGTTAGCCCTTCCCCCACCCCTCCCATTGCAAATGCCGGAGTGGAGGAGAGAAGCAGAGAGCCGGTGAGTGGGAGGGAAGTGGGGACTGCTTGGATGGAAGCGTATATTGCTGAAATGCAGCCCCTAAACTTGCAAGGAACCTGCACCATGCTTCACTGTTGGCTGCAGACAATCATTATTGTACTGCTCTCCAGCCCTTCCATGAACAAACTTCCTTGTGTTACAGCCAAGTATTAGAGATTCTGACATCAGTCCAGAGCACCTGCTGCCATTTTTCTGTACTCCAGTTTGTAGGTTTTCATGTATAGTTAGTAAGTAGTCCTTGTTTCTACATCGAAGCAATGGCTTTTGGCTACAGATCTTCCATAAAGACCACTTCTGCCCGGACTTCTCTAAGCAGGAGATGAGTGTATCCGGGTCCCACTAGTTTCTGACAGTTCTGTAGTAATGGCAATGCTGAACATCTTCCAATTTCGAAGTGAAGTAAGCATGGTGTGTCTTCTATCTGTTCTTTCCTTGGCTGACCACTGCGTCTATGGTCCTTGACGTTGCCTGTTTCTCTGTGCTTCTTCAAAAGAGCATGAGCAGCACATCTTGAAACCCCAGTCTGCTTTGAAATCTTTGCCTGGAGAGACTTGCTAATGCAGTAGAACTACCTTGTGTCTTGTGGCTGTGTTCAGTCTTGCCATGGTGTACAACCTGTGACAGGAAACTGTCTTCCACAACCTCACCTTTGTTGCAGAGTTTGGCTGTTCCTCTCCCAGTTCTAAGCCTCAATACATTATCACTTGTTTGGTAGAAATGGTTAATCCTACACCAGACTGTAATCCTACAAAATCCCTGACTTTGTGCAAGGGTACCCAGAAGAATTGATGCTGTTTTGAAGGCAAAGGGTGTATAATCATGTAGCTACTTTCACTCATATAGTAAAATTGATTATGATACATTGAGTTTAGGTCAGTAGACCCGTGATCAGGCCGGAGCACTCGTCCTTATTAGGGGTGCATAAATGCACTTGTAATACGCTTCTGTGAAACTGGCCTTATTTGCATGAAAATAGAGTTTGCTATCACCATTAGTAATGAAATCTCTAAAACCAATAAAGACAAAACGTTCACCAGATTAATAACCAACAAGTAAGATTATTCTAAAGCTGATTTATGTAAAAACTTTGCTTTCTTGTCCTTGATAAATGAGCTTCCCAGTACTCACCATCACTGTGACTATTATTAAGCCAGTTAATATCCCTCAATGAGAAAATGTGAAGTCATATTGGTCATATATACAACCTGCCATTCCACAAGTGAGAATACCAATTACTTTCTTTGCAGCATCCTACAAACTATTCCATAAGATAAGTGACAACGGTTTATCCTAGATTAAGAGCAGCAATGTAATTATGTAATGAATACGTCTCGGAAATGTATTATCAAAGTTATAAAAGCCCAGCGCAAATTCAACCCTTTTAACTTTAGAAGAAAAACAAACAAACCAAGAGTAATGATATTGTACTGTCTACAATTACTGTAGGTTAATAGACAATACAGACACAATAGACTATGATTTAGAAAGCTCACTCAGAAACCCATCGAATCCCATTTGATGTTTTGATTCGCTCCACGGCAGTATTCCATAATAGGAAAATCAATTAAATCGCGTTGCTCTCGGAACATTTTTTTGGCAGTAAATAAGGATTCATGTAGGGTTTAGTTAATCAGTAGCATCTAGAGATCTTCATTCATTCAAGGAAGCAAAACAATTTCATGGTCGTGTATTTTCAGCGCACTGTCCAAAGCACAGCAATTATAACCTAAAATACTAAAATAGTAAGCTAATGAACAAAAAATCTCCAAAAAGTGCAAAGGCTGTGTCTTGAATTGAAATGGTTAAATATTTGTAACCACAAATCACTTTCTTAAATCTTAAAGGGATGTTCTGGGCCTAAAAAAATCGTATGGGCAGGGAATGGTTGAAAAAAAAATTTAAATGCCATAGTCACCTCTTAAATGGCCCCTCAATCCAGCACAGCTGACCGATCCTCTCTGCTCCACTTACAGAAGAAGCTTCTGCAGTTTAATTATATGTAAGTGATCTAAAAGTACCTTCTAACGAATTATTACAATGGGACGGGGCATGATTACTGTATGAGAGGTGTCTAAGCATGGAGCCCTGTTACCGATTTTTCATTGGAGCGCAGAAGTTTTTATACATGTACATATGAATGAGGTAAGGACTGGTAGATAACTTGTGGGTGTCAATGAATAGGCCGAGGATCAGAACAGGCTTGAGTAGTGGAGAAATAGGCTGAGAGTCAGGGCAGGCAGCAGACAGAGAAATATGTAGTCAATGAATAAGGTGGGATCATGAATGGAGACATTCAGGAACACAGGGTGGTTCAGGCATGGGTCTATTACCAGTAGACCAGATAGGAAACAATTAACACCTTTGCATAGACTGAATACTCAGGCACATGATAATGTCAAGATTGGTTGGAGATTGGAAAGCTGGGTGTGTACGCTGGTCCTTTAAGAAGCGGACTGGGCTTGTGCTTGCTTTCTATAGGAACGGACAGGAGATGCAACATCTGCCACAGACAAAATAGGGACATGGCACAGGTCATGCTCGATGGCAGGAGGGAGTAGTGGTTTCCGCGGCCATAACCAGCAGCCATAACAATCAGCCTCTATGGCTCTTTCTCAATCTCCAAGTAATCCCTCTGAGGACTTCCAGTTTCAGAACTCATCTTACTCACTTACTGTCCTCACACAGTGGTTTCAGGGTATCCATTCCTCTCCATGCTTCAGTCTCTCTCCTGTTCTCCCTTTCTATCTCTCAGCTGACTGGTGTACTGTATGGTGGCTGACTATGCCCTGACCTCCACTCAGCCTCACAGCAGGTCTGTCTCATAACCGTACTGCACACACACTTATCAATGGCACTAAACACACAGTTATATTGACGCACCTCAACGCCAAAAAGAGATGTTGTGACTTAGTGCTTCGAGAGCAGCAACATCCAATGTCAAGTACAGGGCACCTTCCAACTGATATCTCCTCTTCCTGCAAGATGACATCCAAAACTAACATTTCCGGTGTCATCAACTAACACAGGAATAGCCAGACCATTGACAGAACGCTTCAACAGCACCTACTGTACGTTAACAGCCAGGCACTGGCGGTACAACATCTTCACGTACCACTTTACAAAGACATGAAATCTTACAAAAACATTTTGTGCAAAACATAAGTGTAAGTTTTTAAGGGGGAAGTGTAAGGCATTTGCTGTTGACCACCTCACATGTTTACCCGAATACCCAATTATCACACTAACATTTACATTTTTTTTCAGACTTACCTAATCAAAAGTTAACCAGGACCTCTGGTGGGGAAGACTGTTTATTAAAAAAGTTCAAGAGAAATATCAAATCAGAATGCGCCTTATGCCACAATTAAGTCATTATAAAAAGAAACATGGAAGGTGAATATACACTCACCTGGTGCTTGAAGGGTTAACCCTGCCCTGGGAGAACCCTCCAGCACCCTTTTTCCGCAATGGCGTGTAGAAGTTACTCTTAGTTCGATATCCGCCCAGCGGTAAAGAGACGTCCAGGGTATACAAGCTTTTCTGGATCACCAGAGGCTCGCCGTTATATAATCATGTTTAAAAAGAACATTTTACCCTGCGCTGCAGAGGACTATGAGTAAGACTTTCTTCAAACAATTCCAATTTATTATAGCTACGCATTTCAGCACAAGAAACGTGCCTTTTTCAAGCCTAAAACACAAGTCACAACATGATATATACACATAAATGTTACTCACTGTGAGGCTGTACTCAGCGGCACCACTAGGTGTCCTCTGACGTAATTCCTAAGGAGGGACTAGAGATGAGCGAGCGTTCTCGCTAAGGCAAACTACTCGAGCGAGTAGTGCCTTATGCGAGTACCTGCCCGCTCGTCTCAAAAGATTCAGGTGCCGGCGGGGGAGAGCGGTGAGTTGCGGGAGTGAGCAGGGGGAGCGGGGGGGGGGGGGGGGGGAGATTGAGAAGGAGATCTCCCCACCGTCCCTCCCCACTCTCCCCCGCAGCTCCCCGCCCACACTCGAATCATTTGAGACGAGCGGGCAGGTACTCGCATAAGGCACTACTCGCTCGAGTAGTTTGCCTTAGCGAGTACGCTCGCTCATCTCTACCTCTAGCGTAAGCAATCACATGATCCTACATGGAACGCATACGTTCGTTCCAATTCTTTAACAAACTTTATCCACACTCCCCGCAATGAGAGAACTTACATTTTACTACCGCTGAATGGATTTGTATCATTCTTTACGTGCAAATATTGTCTAATGCATTAAGATTTTATATAGAATAAATATGCATAGAGATTGTTGGATAATAATAAAATCATTATATGTATTTTATTATTATCCAACAATCTCTATGCATATTTATTCTATATAAAATCTTAATGTATAAATGTATTTTTTAATGAATTTTAACAATGAAATTTGAGGAATCAAATTTTAATACATATATATACCGTATATGTAAATGAATTAGGCAATATTTGCACGTAAAGATAAAGAATGATACAAATCCATTCATAATAAGCTGTAAAATGTAAGTTCTCTCATTGCGGGGAGTGTGGATAAAGTTTGTTAATGAATTGGAATGCACGTATGCGTTCCATGTAGGATCATGTGATTGTTTACGCTAGAGGGAATTGAGTCCCTCCTTAGGAATTACGTCAGAACACACCTAGTGGTGCCGCTGAGTAGAGCCTCACAGTGAGTAACATTTATCTATATATATCATGCTGTGACTGTTGTGTTTTAAGCTTGAAAAAGGCACGTTTCTTGTGCTGAAATGCGTAGCTATAATAAATTGGAATTGTTTGAAGAAAGTCTTACTCATAGTCCTCTGCAGCGCAGAATAAAATGTTCTTTTTAAACACGATTATTTAAAAAATTGTTATTGTTTGGAGAACTCTGAAAGACTTTAAATGTGATGTGTCAGAAACTGTAGATGACAGATAGCAGTGCACATGTGAGAAGTTTGCATAACATTAAGGCTGAGGTAACACGAGACGGAATTCCAGTGGAATTCTCGCGGAATGGACGCACCAAAAAACCAAGAGAATTCCACGGGAAAAGCGCAGCTTTAAAACTCGCGGCTTTTAGCCTTGGGTTTTGGAGCGATTTCGTCATCGGCATTCCGCCTCGGCTTTCTTTCTCTATAGAAAGGAGAGAGGCCGCTGCGGACACGAGAAAAGAATTCCGCACCGCATGTCAGTTTTCGTAAAGCTTGGCTGCAACGGATTGGTCGCAGCGTGTGGACGATTTTTTTGCAAAACTTCGTCCCCTTCGCTGGCCAATCTTGGGATTAGGAGCCGCGGGCGAAATTGCCATGTGGACTTTCTGCACGGTTATTCTGCAGCAATTCCGCCCTGTGTGAACCCAGTCTAAGGCCCAATTCAGACAGCAGTATTTGCTTGGTATTTTGTATCAGTATTTGTAAGCCAAAATCATAAAATAGAACCTACAGAGAAAAAGTATACTGAAAAGATTTGCACCTCTATTTTGAACCCATTCCTGTTTTTTGCTAACAAATACTGATGCAAAATACTGACCAAATACTGTCATTAGAATGGGCCTTCTTAACAGTAAATTTACCGCCCCTTGGTCCCGGGCTTTAATCCCATCCGATATTAAAAATATGGAGTGGGAATAAAACGTCTGCTCTTGCAATCTTGGAGGTGCAGCTCAGGTTCTCAGCTGTTAGTCACAGCCGAGGACTTTCAGGACAAGGCAGAAGTTTTAGTTTTGTTATACGACCCGGTTATCATGTGACTGCTGGGTACTCCCTGCCAAGGCAGAGGTGCAGGGTCCTAGCAGACCCAGATTAGCGCTTTTAGTGACTACTGTCACTACAGGGGAATGTCTCAGCTACAGTGGAAAAGTGTGAAATTCAAAACAAAAAAGGCAATGTGAATGACCCCCAGAGGCCTTATATGATGTCATGGAGACATACACTGTGATGTAAAACATTAGTGGTCATATCCAGTGATGAACAATGATGATCTTGCAGAGGTGTTGAAGGGAGAAGTGGTAGAATGCTAAAGCAGACATCACTATGTAGGTAGGGAAGATGTTGGATTATGTGCTCTGTTACTAGGGCTACTTCCAGTGTAACTGCCTGGGGACACCACAGTAAATGCCACATCACAACTGCTGGTGTTAAAGGGTAAAGACCTGACTTCCTCAGGTACCACCTCTGTATTTGGCCCAAAGTCAAACCAGTGTGTGGCCTAGTGTGTCCACATCTGCTGATCCTTGCAGTAGGACAGACATTGGATTGCATACATAAAAGAGTTTTTAGTCAGAAAACTTATTTAAAGTTTCATCTTATATCACCTATCCCAATTCTGCAAATAATGAATAAACCATATTGTTCAATCTTTGCTCTTTTAGATCATGTCTCATTGTATTATTCTAACATCTTCCATAGATCTCTTTTATTGTGCTCATCCATAAACATTACCCTCATTGTCAAAAAATAAAAAAAATCAAGCCCCTAGAAGGAGTTGTTTAGCTGTATAACTTGTCATACAGTTACATCTCTGGGAGAAATACAAAGGATTAGAGTTGTGGTGTGATTAGATGTACGGTCTTGCCACTTGAGTCTAAGAGTGGTTCCACCCTTGGCTATAAAAAGGCTCTCCGAGGCTACTTGTGTGTATTGACCTCTTTCTGCTTGTGTAGAGCTTGTTGACCACTAGATGTTTCTACAATGTGATCAAAAAGTTTTCTTCCAGTAAATAGAGTTTGAGGGGATGCATTATTGGAATTCCAGAATCTGGATGGTGATATTGATGAACAGCTGGCCACCTGGGCCATTCTCACCAGACTATTATGATGTGTGAGGGCATGCACACAAGGTAACCAGGCTCAGGATGTCCTTCACAGACCACCAGTAGAGAGGACCATCTGATCATCCGACAAGCACAAGCAGCTCCAAATGTTTTGTTATTCACTATCCAGAGACAGATGGCACCATCGTTACAGGCCCCTGATGGAACACTTTCCAGGCACTTGGCTGAAGACCATTTGGTCTCATTGGGCACATTACATGTAATGCTATTGACACCCACTCACGATTGCTTCCATTTGCAGTGCTATCATGAACAACAGCAAAACTGGACTGCCATTGAGTGAAGCAGGTTGTCTTCAGCAATGAATCCAGATTTAGTTTTGGCACTGACAACAGCTGTGTTTGTGTCTAGAGACCTAGGGGTGAGCCAATCCTGCCTTTGCTGTGGAGCGGCACGCTACCCCCACTGCTGGTGTGATGCTCTGATGGCACACAACAGTTGGTCACCCCTAGTAGTGAAGTACAGATGGTCATCCCTATATATGAAGTACAATGACAGCTCAGCGATATGTTCAGGATATCCTGCAGCCACATGTGTTGCCAGAAGGCATTTTACAACAGGATAATGCTCAGCCGCACAAAGAAAAAGTGTCGTAGGAATGCCTCCACAACATTGTTGTACTTCCTTGGTCTACTTAGTCGCTGGATTTATCTCCAATAGAACATGTATGGGACCATCTGGGATGCCAACTTCAACAGCCTATGAGTTTGAATGATCTAAGGGCTCAGTTACAGCAAATGTGGACCGATATGCCGCAAGATGCCATATGGAACTTGCATGCCTCCATGCTCGCTCATATCACATCTTGTATCCAAGCTAGAGGCCTTACAACAGGGTATTAGAGCCTCCATGCCCGCTCGTATCACATCTTGTATCCAAGCAAGAGGCGGCCCAACAGGGTATTAGAGCTTCCATGCCCGCTCGTATCACATCTTGTATCCAAGCTGGAGGCGACCCAACATGGTTCTAGAGCCTCTCTTCAAGTGTTCAATTCTTTGCTATATATTATCATCCTTTTGCTCTGAAATTGTAATCATTTACTTATATCAACATTACAATCACACAGAGAAAGTTTAATCCAATTCCGGCAACTTCTTATAGGGAAGGGTTTTTTTTGACAATGAGTATATTGCATTATAAATCTCCTTGCATGTCAACTCTGGAAAGTTCTACCATCCATTGCTTCATAAATAAAATATAATGGTGGAAGCACCTAACTAAGTTATCTTACACTAATACAAAGGGGAAGATGTTGCATTTCCCTCGATGCTAGTAAGAAAAATTCCAGAGTTGAAAATTGTAATATTCTAGTTCTCCATCATGTATATTTTATTGCACACCAAGCGGCTGCACAGACCGAGCGCCTGGTTCTTCTTCACCTCATTTTCTATCTTATAAGCTGAAGTTACCTTGGAGATTTTTGGTCCATCTGCACACTCTCATATATAAACATCTTGCATGAAGATGCTTCTTTTCAGCATGTATTTATTAGACATCCATTTCTCGGGGGAGATTCAGCTTCAATGGGTTCTGAACTAAGCAAGAGTGAACTTTTTTACCGATGTCACGTAATGTAATAGATTGGCTGCCCCTGGCACATTTATCAGGAACCCATCAATTTCATAACATGTCAAAGTTTGCAGAGACACATGAATAATAATCCGTATAGACGGAATTGCCTCTTTTCATGACATTAGCCTAAAGTAAATTCTTCACTACGCACAGCAGAGGATGTATGCCTTGCTGAAGAGCACAGACAAGGCACATTCATCTTACTTACGTGGAATTGTACTCACATCACCTTTTAAATCAACACCCAACACAGGTCACCCAAAATTGCTGCATTTTTATAAATGCTGTCAGATAAATGAGACATCAGTTCTACGTTTCAGCCAAGTTCTTGGGGAGAGCACCTAGACAGTGAGTGGGGAGACTCAAATGGCCATGCACGCTCCTCTGGGTAATATGCAAATAAGGGAGATGTAATAATACCTCCACAGTGCCACTATTGGAAGGCAGCATTTCTTCAAGCCAAAGTCAGACTTTTTATACAAGGCTTGTAACAATGACCTCGAACTAAAAGCAAAGCCAGACTTTATGTACAGACAGCTGTTTCAGGGTTTTTGCCCTTCATCAGTGTACAGTAGGAATCTGGCTTTGCTAGTGAGAGGCCTGGGATGGGGGTCAGAAACGCTATCTTTTCTCCTTAGGGAGAGCTCCTAGACAGTGAGATTCCTACTGTACACTGATGAAGGGCAAAAGCCCTGAAACAGCTGTATGTACATGGAGTCTGGCTTTGCTTTTACAAGGCTTGTATTAAAAGTTTGACTTTGGCTTGAAGGAATGCTGCCTTCCAATAGGTGACACTGTAGAGGTTTTATTCCATCTCCCTTATTAGCCGAGTTGTTAACATAGAAAGTTTTGGTAGCCTCTTGTTTTTTTCATCCCCGCCTTCCAAGAGCCATACTTTTTTGTTTTTCTATAAACATATAAGGGCTTGTTTTTTTTCGGGCTGAGTTGTAGTTTTTAATGTAACTATTTAAAATACTATATACAGTAATATTTAAGTATTGAAAAATGTTAAGACATTTCCGTAGAGTAGAATGGTGAAAAAACTCGATTGCACCATTGTTTTTTGAGCCTCATTTTTACAGTGTTCACTAAGTGGTAAAAATAATGTTAACTTCATTTTGCAGGTAAATATGATTACGGTGATATGACATTTATACCATTTTTTTGTTGTTGTACTTTTACAAAATTATTTATTTTAAAAAGAATTGCTTTGTGTTCCCATGTTCTCAGCCCTATAACTTTTTTTTTTTTAGCTGTGTAAGGGTTTGGTTTTTGCAGGGCAAGCTGCAGTTTTTATTGGGACTATGCAAATTTTTGACCACTTTTTGTTTCATTAAGGTGGCCAAAAAATTGCAATTCCTGTGTTATTTTTACGTTCACTTTGTAGCATTAATAACATATTTTAATAGATCAGATTTTTATGCACACAGTGATACCAATTATTTTTTATAATTTTTTTCAGTTAAGAAATGGGTAAAGTTTTTGTTTTTCAAGCTCGATAGTTCACTGAGGAGAGTCACCAACTAGAGTACAGGAGGTTGTGGGTTCAAGCCCTGACGCTGTCTTTTTTGACTTTTTATAACAACGGGAAAATCATATGCCATGATAAGCCCCACCCCCTGACAACACTGATTTGTCCTGCTTTGACCCTGGTCACCTTAATATAACTTTCATTTGGAATTGCTGGAATACCCCTTAAAGGGGTTGTCCCGCGAAAGAAAGTGGGGTTCAGCACTTCTGTATGGCCATTACTTTGTAATGTACATCGTGCATTAATTATGAGCCATACAGAAGTTATTCACTTACCTGTTCCGTTGCTAGCGTCCCCGTCGCCATGGTGCCGTCTAATTTCAGCGTCTAATCGCCCGATTAGACGCGCTTGCGCAGTCCGGTCTTCTCCCTGGTGAATGGGCCCGCTCGTGCCGGAGAGCTGGTCCTCGTAGCTCCGCCCCGTCACGTGTGCCGATTCCAGCCAATCAGGAGGCTGGAATCGGCAATGGACCGCACAGAGCCCACGGTGCACCATGGGAGAAGACCCGCGGTGCATCGCGGGTGAAGATTCCGGCGGCCATCTTGCTAAGGTAAGAAAGAAGTCGCCGCAGAGCGGGGATTCGGGTAAGTACTAAACTGTTTTTTTTTTTAACCCATCCCTTGTGTTTGTCTCACACCGAACGGGGGGCCTATTGAAAAAAAAAAAAGAACGTTTCGGCGTGGGACAACCCCTTTAAGCCATCAATGTTAGATTGGTGGACATATTAGATTGGTGGGGAAGATTGACAATCAGCACCCTGGTCATGCAGTTATCTCAATGGGCAGCAGCAGTTAGGCAGATTCTGTGCTCCATTCATTCTTTACCAAGAAGAACATGAAGAGAAAGAAGAAAAGTTCAACTGTATAGTTCTCTCGAACAGTTGCTCATTTCTTTTACTGCAGATGCTTGCTGTGCTCATATAAAACAAAATACACTTTTTTTCTAATTAGAAATTTAATTGCAATTACTAAAACCTATGTTTTAATGAATAATTTTAAGTCCTGAGCATATGCTGGATTCATTTTCTAATATGCAGATTTGAGTTGCACTCTCATTAACTACAGTAAGAAGATATTGCGTTTGTGAGTGCATTTTAATTCTTAGGCTTCGAATTAAACCTCTCTAATAAGTGTACAGTTTATGGAAGAGAAATCACAGTGAGCGATTAAATCCATCATTCCTCAACTATTAATATAATTCTGGAATAGAAATGAAAGACATTGTAAAATTGTTAGTGGAAATGATGCATGTTTATAGAACTACTTCAATTTGTTAAAAGCAGCAGGGTTATCTATGGCTTTCTAAGGTGTTGCTGCAGCAGTTGCTTTGACGCCTCTCATTATAGAGAGGAATGTTTGATTGGTTAGTCTCTGTGCAAATACTTTTGGTTTCTGCAGTGTGGTGCAGTTGATAGCTGTAACAACAATATGCATTCTATTCCTCGTTCTAGTTCTAGTCCAGTCTTGTATGGTATGTCCAGTCATTCAAGCATATTTATCAATTATACAAAAATGAAAAAATTGGCGCACGTGACTAAATTATGAACACTTGTGGGTGTACACCAGGCCACACACTTTTTCAAAAAGTGTACTGCCTAGCATTAGGGGAAGTGGCTGGGTGCTACCCACCACATTTGCTATAATGTACATTAGAAACTAGCATACTGTACATTATAGCAGAAACTTTTGCCCGTTCAGAGCTGGCGTAGATTTCCATCTGATGCACGGGCTTGCACCTTCTAATACATTTATCACACTGCCATCAGCTGGACCAGTCAGGTCCCGGGGCTGGTGGAGGAGCACATTTTTTTAACTGCTGATGTCTCGCCCATGATCTCTGCAGTCCACTCAGTATTCTCGGTCACCTGCCAACATGCGGTAGAGAGCAATCATCACACATGATCGCTGCGGCCCGGAAATAGTTGTAGCAATCACATCAACGCTCTAACCAGTGGTCTGCAGGTGACTGAGAGTATTGTACAGACTACAGAGGCCGGGAGCAGGGAGAGTGGAACAAGTGAGTTTAGCAGGGCTTTTTTTCTTTTACATATAAAAGGCATTATTACACAGTTGAGCATGACACCTAGTGTCATTATAACCAAATAAGAGGCCTATGAGGGGTATTATTATAAACTGGGGGTCTATGAGGGGCATCACTATCAAGTGGCGGCATATGAGAAGCATTATTATTAGAGATGAGCGAGCACCAAAATGCTCGGGTGCTCGTTACTCAGGTCGAACTTCCCGCGATGCTCGAGGGTTCGTTTCGAGTAATGAACCCCATTGAAGTCAATGGGCGACTCGAGCATTTTTGTATATCGCCGAAGCTCGCTAAGGTTTTCATTTGTGAAAATCTGGAAAATTCAAGAAAGTGATGGGAACGACACAGAAACGGATAGGGCAGGCGAGGGGCTACATGTTGGGCTGCATCTCAAGTTCCCAGGCCCCACTATTAAGCCACAATAGCGGCAAGAGTGCCCCCCCCCAACAATTTTTACTTCTGAAAAACCCTCATTAGCAAGGCATACCTTAGCTAAGCACCACACTACCTCCAACAAAGCACAATCACTGCATGCATGACACTCCGCTGCCACTTCTCCTGGGTAACATGCTGCCCAATCGCCCATTTCAGTAATAGTAGCAGTCAATACAGGCCCCAGTAACAATTCCAAAGCAGCAGTATAGGGGGAGCACAGTATTAGTTCCATTTCAGTAATAGTAGCAGTCAAGACAGGCCCAAGTAAAATATCACTAGCAGCAGTATAGGGGGAGCACAGTATTAGTTCCATTTCAGTAATAGTAGCAGTCAAGACAGGCCCCAGTAACAATTCCAAAGCAGCAGTATAGGGGGAGCACAGTATTAGTTCCATTTCAGTAGTAGTTGCAGTCTAGACAGGCCCCAGTAACATATCACTAGCAGCAGTATAGGGGGGAGCACAGTATTAGTTCCATTTCAGTAATAGTAGCGGTCAAGACAGGCCCCAGTAACAATTCCAAAGCAGCAGTATAGGGGAGCACAGTATTAGTTCCATTTCAGTAATAATAGCAGTCAAGACAGGCCCCAGTAACATATCACTAGCAGCAGTATAGGGGGAGCACAGTATTAGTTCCATTTCAGTAATAGTAGCAGTCAATACAGGCCCCAGTAACAATTCCAAAGCAGCAGTATAGGGGGAGCACTTTATTAGTTCCATTTCAGTAGTAGTTGCAGTCTAGACAGGCACCAGTAACATATCACTAGCAGCAGTATAGGGGGGAGCACAGTATTAGTTCCATTTCAGTAATAGTAGCAGTCAAGACAGGCCCCAGTAGCAATTCCAAAGCAGCAGTATAGGGGGAGCACAGTATTAGTTCCATTTCAGTAGTAGTAGCAGTCTGGACAGGCCCCAGTAACATATCACTAGCAGCAGTATAGGGGGAGCACAGTATTAGTTCCATTTCAGTAGTAGTAGCAGTCTGGACAGGCCCCAGTAACATATCACTAGCAGCAGTATAGGGGGAGCACAGTATTAGTTCCATTTGAGTAGTAGTAGCAGTCTGGACAGGCCCCAGTAGCATATCACTAGCAGCAGTATAGGGGGAGCACAGTATTAGTTCCATTTCAGTAGTAGTAGCAGTCTGGACAGGCCCCAGTAACAATTCCAAAGCAGCAGTATAGGGGGAGCACAGTATTACTTCCATTTCCGTAGTAGTAGCAGTCAAGACAGGCCCCAGTAACAATTCCAAAGCAGCAGTATAGAGGGAGCACAGTATTAGTTCCATTTCAGTAGTACTTGCAGTCTAGACAGGCCCCAGTAACATATCACTAGCAGCAGTATAGGGGGAGCACAGTATTAGTTCCATTTCAGTAATAGTAGCAGTCAAGACAGGCCCCAGTAACAATTCCAAAGCAGCAGTATAGAGGGAGCACAGTATTAGTTCCATTTCAGTAGTAGTTGCAGTCTAGACATGCCCCAGTAACATATCACTAGCAGCAGTATAGGGGGGAGCACAGTATTAGTTCCATTTCAGTAATAGTAGCAGTCAAGACAGGCCCCAGTAACAATTCAAAAGCAGCAGTATAGGGGGAGCACAGTATTAGTTCAATTTCAGTAGTAGTAGCAGTCTGGACAGGCCCCAGTAACATATCGCTAGCAGCAGTATAGGGGGAGCACAGTATTAGTTCCATTTGAGTAGTAGTAGCATTCTGGACAGGCCCCAGTAACATATCACTAGCAGCAGTATAGGGGGAGCACAGTATTAGTTCCATTTCAGTAATAGTAGCAGTCAAGACAGGCCCCAGTAACAATTCCAAAACAGCAGTATAGGGGGAGCACAGTATTAGTTCCATTTCAGTAATAGTAGCAGTCAAGACAGGCCCCAGTAACAATTCCAAAGCAGCAGTATAGGGGGAGCACAGTATTAGTTCCATTTCAGTAGTACTTGCAGTCTAGAAAGGCCCCAGTAACATATCACTAGCAGCAGTATAGGGGGAGCACAGTATTAGTTCCATTTCAGTAATAGTAGCAGTCAAGACTGGCCCCAGTAACAATTCCAAAGTAGCAGTATAGGGGGAGCACAGTATTAGTTCCATTTCAGTAGTAGTTGCAGTCTAGACAGGCCCCAGTAACATATCACTAGCAACAGTATAGGGGGAGCACAGTATTTGTTCCATTTCAGTAGCAGTAGCAGTCTGGACAGGCCCCAGTAACATATCACTAGCAGCAGTATATAGGGGAGCACAGTATTAGTTCCATTTGAGTAGTAGTAGCAGTCTGGACAGGCCCCAGTAACATATCACTAGCAGCAGTATAGGGGGAGCACAGTATTAGTTCCATTTGAGTAGTAGTAGCAGTCTGGACAGGCCCCAGTAACATATCACTAGCAGCAGTATAGGGGAAGCACAGTATTAGTTCCATTTCAGTAGTAGTAGCAGTCTGGACAGGCCCCAGTAACATATCACTAGCAGCAGTATAGGGGAAGCACAGTATTATTTCCATTTCAGTAGTAGTAGCAGTCTGGACAGGCCCCAGTAACATATCACTAGCAGCAGTATAGGAGGAGCACAGTCTTAGTTGCATTTCAGTAGTAGTAGCAGTGTAGACAGGCCCCAGTAACATTCCCGTTGCAGCAGTTTAGGGAGATAACAGTCTCTTTCACATTTCAGTAGCTGCAGTATAGACAAGGCCCCAGTTACATTTATGTAGCAAAAGTGTAGGCCAACCCCACATACCTTGCTGTACCATGAGTGCAGGCGAAGCCCATAAAAATTACTAGGATTTAGAGATGAGCGAGCACCAAAATGCTCGGGTGCTCGTTACTCGGGACGAAATTATCGCAATGCTCGAGGGTTCGTTTCGAGTAACGAACCCCATTGAAGTCAATGGGCGACCCGAGCATTTTTGTATATCGCCGATGCTCGCTAAGGTTTTCATTTGTGAAAATCTGGGCAATTCAAGAAAGTGATGGGAACGACACAGCAACGGATAGGGCAGGCGAGGGGCTACATGTTGGGCTGCATCTCAAGTTCCCAGGTCCCACTATTAAGCCACAATAGCAGCAAGAGTGGGACCCCCCCCCCTCCCAACAACTTTTACTTCTGAAAAGCCCTCATTAGCAATGCATACCTTAGCTATGCACCACACTACCTCCAACAAAGCACAATCACTGCCTGCATGACACTCCGCTGCCACTTCTCCTGGGGTACATGCTGCCCAACCCCCACCCCGCACGACCCAGTGTCCACAGCGCACACCAAACTGTCCCTGCCCAGCCTTCAGCTGCCCTCATGCCACGCCACCCTCATGTCTATTTATAAGTGCGTCTGCCATGAGAATGAACCGCAGGCACACACTGCAGAGGGTTGGCACGGCTAGGCAGCGACCCTCTTTAAAAGGGGCGGGGCGATAGCCCACAATGCTGTACAGAAGCAATGAGAAATATAATCCTGTGCCACCACCATCAGGAGCTACACACGTGGCATAGCAATGGGGAACCTATGTGCCACACACTATTCATTCTGTCAAGGTGTCTGCATGCCCCAGTCAGACCGCGTTTTTTTATAAATAGTCACAGGCAGGTACAACTCCGCAATGGGAATTCCGTGTGCACCCACAGCATGGGTGGCTCCCTGGAACCCACCGGCTGTACATAAATGTATCCCATTGCAGTGCCCATCACAGCTGAGGTAACGTCCGATTAAATGCAGGTGGGCTTCGGCCCACACTGCATGCCCCAGTCAGACTGGGGTTCTTTAGAAGTGGACACATGCAGTTACAACTCCCTGTGGACCCACAGCATGGGTGGGTGCCAGGAAGCCACCGGCGGTACATAAATATATCCCATTGCATTGCCCATCACAGCTGATGTAACGTCAGCTTTAATGCAGGTGGGCAAAAAATTAATTGGATTACACTGGAGGCGAGGGCCCCAAAAAATTGGTGTACCAACAGTACTAATGTACGTCAGAAAAATTGCCCATGTCTAACCAAGAGGGCAGGTGAAACCCATTAATCGCTTTAGTTAATGTGGCTTAATTGGTAACTAGGCCTGGAGGCAGCCCAGTTAAAATAAAAATTGGTTCAGGTGAAAGTTTCAACGCTTTAATGAGCATTGAAACGTATAAAGATTGTTTACAAAAATTATATGACTGAGCCTTGTGGGCCTAAGAAAAATTGCCCGTTTGGCGTGATTACGTGAGGTTTCAGTAGGAGGAGCAGGAGGAGGAGGATGAATAGAATACACAGATTGATGAAGCAAAAAGGTCCCCGTTTTTGATGGTGATAGAGAACGATGCTTCCATCCACGGGTGCAGCCTACGTATTGCTTAGGTATCGCTGCTGTCCGCTGGTGGAGAAGAGAAGTCTGGGGAAATCCAGGCTTTGTTCATCTTGATGAGTGTAAGCCTGTCAGCACTGTCGGTTGACAGGCGGGTACGCTTATCCGTGATGATTCCCCCAGCCGCACTAAACACCCTCTCTGACAAGACGCTAGCCGCAGGACAAGCCAGCACCTCCAGGGCATACAGCGCGAGTTCAGGCCACGTGTCCAGCTTCGACACCCAGTAGTTGTAGGGGGCAGAGGCGTCACCGAGGACAGTCGTGCGATCGGCTACGTACTCCCTCACCATCCTTTTACAGTGCTCCCGCCAACTCAGCCTTGACTGGGGAGCGGTGACACAGTCTTGCTGGGGAGCCATAAAGCTGGCAAAGGCCTTGGAGAATGTTCCCCTGCCTGCGCTGTACATGCTGCCTGATCTCTGTGCCTCCCCTGCTACCTGGCCCTCAGAACTGCACCTTCTGCCACTAGCGCTGTCGGATGGGAATGTTACCATCAGTTTGTCCGCCAGGGTCCTGTGGTATAGCATCACTCTTGAACCCCTTTCCTCTTCGGGTATGAGAGTGGAAAGGTTCTCCTTATACCGTGGGTCGAGCAGTGTGTACACCCAGTCATCCGTAGTGGCCAGAATGCGTGTAACGCGAGGGTCTCGAGAAAGGCATCCTAACATGAAGTCAGCCATGTGTGCCAGGGTACCTGTACGCAACACATGGCTGTCCTCACTAGGAAGATCACTTTCAGGATCCTCCTCCTCCTCCTCAGGCCATACACGCTGAAAGGATGACAGGCAAGCAGCATGCGTACCCTCAGCAGTGGGCCAAGCTGTCTCTTCCCCCTCCTCCTCATGCTCCTCCCCCTCCTCCTCAACGCGCTGAGATATAGACATGAGGGTGCTCTGACTATCCAGCGACATACTGTCTTCCCCCGCCTCTGTTTTCAAGCGCAAAGCGTCTGCCTTTATGCTTTGCAGAGAACTTCTCAAGAGGCATAGCAGAGGAATGGTGACGCTAATGATTGCAGCATCCCCGCTCACCATCTGGGTAGACTCCTCAAAGTTTCCAAGGACCTGGCAGATGGCTGCCAACCAGGCCCACTCTTCTGTAAAGAATTGAGGAGGCTGACTCCCACTACGCTGCCCATGTTGGAGTTGGTATTCCACTATAGCTCTACGCTGCTCATAGAGTCTGGCCAACATGTGGAGCGTAGAGTTCCACCGTGTGGGCACGTCGCACAGCAGTCGGTGCACTGGCAGATTAAACCGATGTTGCAGGGTCCACAGTGTGGCAGCGTCCGTCTTGGACTTGCGGAAATGTGCGCTGACCCGGCGCACCTTTCCGAGCAGGTCTGACAAGTGTGGGTAGCTTTTCAGAAAGCGCTGAACCACCAAATTAAAGACATGGGCCAGGCATGGCACGTGCGTGAGGCTGCCGAGCTGCAGAGCCGCCACCAGCTTACGGCCGTTGTCACACACGACCATGCCCGGTTGGAGGCTCAGCGGCAAAAGCCAGCGGTCGGTCTGCTCTGTCAGACCCTGCAGCAGTTCATGGGCCGTGTGCCTCTTCTCTCCTAAGCTGAGTAGTTTCAGCACGGCCTGCTGACGCTTGCCCACTGCTGTGCTGCCACGCGGCGCGACAGCGACTGCTGGCGACGTGCTGCTGCTGCTGACACATCTTGATTGCGAGACAGAGGTTGCGTTGGAGGAGGGGGAGGAGGAGGGTGGTTTAGTGGAGGAAGCATACACCGCCGCAGATACCAGCACCGAGCTGGGGCCCGCAATTCTGGGGGTGGGTAGGACGTGAGCGGTCCCAGGCTCTGACTCTGTCACAGCCTCCACTAAATTCACCCAATGTGCCGTCAGCGAGATATAGTGGCCCTGCCCGCCTGTGCTTGTCCACGTGTCCGTTGTTAAGTGGACCTTGGCAGTAACCGCGTTGGTGAGGGCGCGTACAATGTTGCGGGAGACGTGGTCGTGCAGGGCTGGGACAGCACATCGGCAAAAGTAGTGGCGACTGGGAACCGAGTAGCGCGGGGCCGCCGCCGCCATCATGCTTTTGAAAGCCTCCGTTTCCACAAGCCTATACGGCAGTATCTCCAGGCTGATCAATTTGGCTATGTGCACGTTTAACGCTTGAGCGTGCGGGTGCGTGGCGGCGTACTTGCGCTTGCGCCCAAACAGTTGCGCTAGCGACGTCTGGACGCTGCGCTGAGAGACATTGCAGGATGGGGCCGAGGACAGCGGAGGTGAGCGTGTGGGTGCAGGCTGGTTGGCACTCGTGCCTGTGTCCTCAGAGGGGGGTTGGATCTCAGTGGCAGGTTGGGGCACAGGGGGAGAGGCAGTGGTGCAAACCGGAGGCGGTGAACGGCCTTCGTCCCACCTTGTGGGGTGCTTGGCCATCATATGCCTGCGCATGCTGGTGGTGGTGGCTCCCCAGCTGATCTTGGCGCGACAAAGGTTGCACACCACTGTTCGTTGGTCGTCAGGCGTCTCTGTGAAAAACTGCCACACCTTAGAGCACCTTGGCCTCTGCAGGGTGGCATGGCGCGAGGGGGCGCTTTGGGAAACAGTTGGTGGATTATTCGGTCTGGCCCTGCCTCTACCCCTGGCCACCGCACTGGCTCGGCCTGTGCCCACACCCTGACTTGGGCCTCCACGTCCTCGCCCCCATCCACGTCCTCTAGGCCTACCCTTACCCCTCAGCATTGTGTATTACAAGTAGAGCAGAAACAGAACGCTGTAATTAAATGTGCCGCTTATTGGCCTGTGGTTGGAGGCTGACTTCGCTTACGGAACGCACAGCAGAGCCAGGAAACAATTATGCGCAAGGCTGGGTATTAATCAGCGACTACTACCCCCAGCACACACGCCGTAAACTGAAGACGGTCACTGCCAGGCCAAATATAGTATTTTTTTCCACTTTTTGGGAAAAAGCCCACTGCCTCTGATATACCCTGTATTTGGATTTCCCTGTTGGAGGATGACTGTGGTTACTGAAAGCCCAGTGCAGCCAGGAAACAATTATGCGCAAGGCTGGGTATTAATCACCCACTACTACCCCCAGCACACACGCCGTAAACTGAAGACGGTCACTGCTAGGCCAAATATAGTATTTTTTTCCACTTTTTGGGAAAAAGCCCACTGCCTCTGATATACACTGTATTTGGATTTCCCTGTTGGAGGATGACTGTGGTTACTGAAAGCCCAGTGCAGCCAGGAAACAATTATGCGCAAGGCTGGGTATTAATCAGTGCCTACTACCCCCAGCAGACACGCAGCAAACTGAAGACAGTCACAGGCAGGCCAAATATAGTATTTTTTTTCCACTTTTTGGGAAAAAGCCCACTGCCTATATAGCCAGAATACCTCTTTCCCTTTACCACTGTCCCTGCCTCACCAGTACTGCCCCTATACTCAGTAAAATGACTGCAGACTGAGGACGCTATGGTCTGCACGCCCGATATACAAAAAAAAAGATTGTGCAACACTGCTAAAAGCAGCCTCAACAGTACTGCACACGGTCAGATGTGGCCCCAAGAAGGACCGTTGGGATTCTTGAAGACTAAAATAACACCTAACACTCTCCCTATAGCAGCTACAGCAAGACAGCACTTTCCCTGATCTCTCTCAGTGTGCATCTGTGGCGAGCCGCGGGCGGGGCAGATTTAAATACTCGGGTGTCATCTGATCTCCCCAGCCACTCACTGCAGGGGGGTGGGATAGGGCTGGAATGTCACAGGAGGAAGTTGTAATGCCTTCCCTGTGCTTCTATTGGCCAGAAAAGCGCGCAAATTTCTCAGGGAAGGAAATGTAATGGAGTCGAGCACCGCTTGGTGCTTGTCTCGAGTAACGAGCATCTCGAACACCCTAATGCTTGAACAAGCATCAAGCTCGGATGAGTACGCTCGCTCATCTCTAATTATTATCAAGTGAGGGCTAAAAATGATTAATGAGGGAAGGACTAAAAAAGGCATTGTAATTGAATGGATGCACTTTTACTGTTGGGGGCACTGAAACTGGCACTTATTGCGTAAAAAATACAGGGAGCACAAAAAGTGGGATACTATTACTGTGTGGGGCACCATGGGTGGCATTATTACTAACTTGGCACTATGATTAGGGAGATAATGTAAAGGTTTGGGAAACAAAGTGGCTGGAACATTTAGGAGTCAAAGATGTCTTGGTCAAATTCCGCAGAAGCAAATTGTGACCAGGAGAAGTCATGAAGGCCTTCCGGAGGAGAAAAGGGAAAGTGAATGACCCCACTCGGAGAGGGCGTCTCCTGTGATCACTGTATATGAGAGTATATTAATTACTTATGCAATCTGCAAGGCGCCTGTGGCCACTGTATGGTGGTAATAATGGTCTTCCCAAATTTTATTTTCAGAAACACTATGTTGGTATTATGTGGTCAAAATCTGGAGGGATAATTTGACCCTCACATAGTGTTATTATTGGTAATTAGAGATGAGCGAGCACCAAAATGCTCGGGTGCTCGTTACTCGAGATGAACTTTTCGCGATGCTCGAGGGTTCGTTTCTAGTAACGAACGCCATTGAAGTCAATGGGCGACCCGAGCATTTTTGTATATCGCCGATGCTCGCTAAGGTTTTCATTTGTGAAAATCTGGGAAATGCAAGAAAGTGATGGGAACGACACAGAAACGGATAGGGCAGGCGAGGGGCTACATGTTGGGCTGCATCTCAAGTTCCCAGGTCCCACTATTAAGCCACAATAGCGGCAAGAGTGGGCCCCCCCCCTCCCAACAATTTTTACTTCTGAAAAACCCTCATTAGCAAGGCATACCTTAGCTAAGCACCACACTACCTCCAAAATAGCACAATCACTGCCTGCATGACACTCCGCTGCCACTTCTCCTGGGTTACATGCTGCCCAACCCCCTCGCACAGCCCAGTGTCCACAGCGCACACCAAAGTGTCCCTGCGCAGCCTTCAGGACAGCAGAGCTAACGTCAGATTAAATGCAGGTAGGCTTCGGCCCACACTGCATGCCCCAGTCACACTGGGGTTTTTTATAAGTAGACACAGGCAGGTATAACTCCCTATTGTGAAGTCCCTGTCGACCCACAGCATGGGTGGCTCTCTGGAACCCACCGGCGGTACATAAATAAATCCCATTGCAGTGCTCAGCACAGCTGAGGTAACGTCCGATTAAATGCAGGTGGTCTTCGGCCCACACTGCATGCCCCAGTCTGACCGGGGTTTTTAATACATAGACACTGGCAGGTACAAATCCCTAATGTGAGGTCCCTGTGGACCCACAGCATGGGTGGGTCCCAGGAAGCCACCGGCGGTACATAAATATATCCCATTGCATTGCCCATCACAGCTGAGGTAACGTCCGATTAAATGCAGGTGGTCTTTGGCCCACACTGCATGCCCCAGTCTGACCGGGGTTTTTAATACATAGACACTGGCAGGTACAAATCCCTAATGTGAAGTCCCTGTGGACCCACAGCATGGATGGGTCCCAGGAAGCCACCGGCGGTACATAAATATATCCCATTGCATTGCCCATCACAGCTGAGGTAACGTCCGATTAAATGCAGATGGTCTTTGGCCCACACTGCATGCCCCAGTCTGACCGGGGTTTTTAATACATAGACACTGGCAGGTACAAATCCCTAATGTGAAGTCCCTGTGGACCTACAGCATGGGTGGCTCCCTGGAACCCATCGGCGGTACATAAATGTATCCCATTGCAGTGCCCTGCTCAGCAGAGCTAACGTCACATGCAATACAGGTGTGCTTCGGCCCACAGTGCATGCCCTAGTCAGAGTGGTAATATGTACCTTAACAGTAACCGCGTTGGTGGGAATGTGGTGGCGACTGCGGACCTAGTAGCGCGGTTTTATTTAGTTGGTTTTCGTAATGTGGCCAGGATTAAGTGGGCCGTGGCGGGGGGATGGTGGGGGGGCTCTCTTGTTGTGTCGGTAAAGGTGAAATTCTTGGACTGCCACCAGACGGACCAAGGCAAAGGTATTTGCCAAGAATGTTTTCATTGTTGGAGGAGGAGGGGGATGTTTTTGAGGCACTACGTGTCCTCTCCACGTGTCCGTGGTTATATGCACCTTAACAGTAACCGCGTTGCTGGGAAATGGCCTCGCCACCATCACGTCTTTGGGAAGCCTCCGTTTCCACACCCCAGTGACATAGCATTAGCAGCGGTATACGTAGAGCCCAGAATTAGTAACATTTCAGCGGTAGCATTAGGACAGGCCCCAGTAACATATCACTAGCAGCATTATAGGGGGAGCACAGTATTAGTTCCATTTCAGTAGTAGTAGCAGTCCAGACAGGCCCCAGTAACAATTCCGAAGCAGCAGTATAGGGGGAGCACAGTATTAGTTCCATTTCAGTAGTAGTAGCAGTCCAGACAGGCCCCAGTAACAATTCCGAAGCAGCAGTATAGGGGGAGCACAGTATTAGTTCCATTTCAGTAGTGGTAGCAGTCAAGACAGGCCACAGTAACATTCCCGATGCAGCAGTTTAGGGAGATAACAGTCTCTTTCA
Organism: Eleutherodactylus coqui; assembly: GCF_035609145.1. Classification (NCBI taxonomy): domain Eukaryota; kingdom Metazoa; phylum Chordata; class Amphibia; order Anura; family Eleutherodactylidae; genus Eleutherodactylus; species Eleutherodactylus coqui. The sequence goes on along the minus strand of NC_089837.1, from coordinate 440,190,172 downwards.
CATTTCAGTAGTTGCAGTATAGACAAGGCCCCAGTTACATTTATGTTTATGTAGCAAAAGTGTAGGCCAACCCCACACAGCTTGCTGTACCATGAGTGCAGGCGAAGCCCATAAAAATTACTAGGATTACACTGTAGGCGAGGGCCCAAAAAAATTGGTGTACCAACAGTACTAATGTACCTCAGAAAAATTGCTCATGCCCAACCAAGAGGGCAGGTGAAACCCATTAATCGCTTAGCGTACTGTGGCTTAATTTGTAACTAGGCCTGGAGGCAGCCCAGTTAAAATAAAAATTGGTTCAGGAGCAAGTTTCAACGCTTTAATGAGAATTGAAACGTATAAACATTGTTTACTAAAGTAATATGACTGAGCCTTGTGGGCCTAAGAAAAATTGCCCGTTCGGCGTAATTATGTGAGGTTTCAGGAGGAGGAGCAGGAGGAGGAGGATGAATAGAATACACAGATTGATGAAGCTAAAAGGTCCCCGTTTTTGATGGTGATAGAGAACAATGCTTCCATCTGCGGGTGCAGCCTACGTATTGTTTAGGTACCGCTGCTGTCCGCTGGTGGAGAAGAGAAGTCTGGGGAAATCCAGGCTTTGTTCATCTTTATGAGTGTAAGCCTGTCGGTACTGTCGGTTGACAGGCGGGTATGCTTATCCGTGATGATTCCCCCAGCCGCACTAAACACCCTCTCTGACAAGACGCTAGCCGCAGGGCAAGCAAGCACCTCCAGGGCATACAGCGCGAGTTAAGGCCACGTGTCCAGCTTCGACACCCAGTAGTTGTAGGGGGCAGAGGCGTCACGGAGGACGGTCGTGCGATCGGCTACGTACTCCCTCACCATCCTTTTACAGTGCTCCCGCCGACTCAGCCTTGACAGGGGAGCGGTGACACAGTCTTGCTGGGGAGCCATAAAGCTGTCAAAGGCCTTGGAGAGTGTTCCCCTACCTGTGCTGTACATGCTGCCTGATCTCTGCGCCTCCTGTGCTACCTGGCCCTCGGAACTGCGCCTTCTGCCACTAGCGCTGTCGGATGGGAATTTTACCATCAGTTTGTCCGCCAGGGTCCTGTGGTATAGCATCACTCTCGAATCCCTTTCCTCTTCGGGTATGAGAGTGGAAAGGTTCTCCTTATACCGTGGGTCGAGCAGTGTGTACACCCAGTAATCCGTAGTGGCCAGAATGCGTGTAATGCGAGGGTCACGAGAAAGGCATCCTAACATGAAGTCAGCCATGTGTGCCAGGGTACCTGTACGCAACACATGGCTGTCCTCACTAGGAAGATCACTTTCAGGATCCTCCTCCTCAGGCCATACACGCTGAAAGGATGACAGGCAAGCAGCATGGGTACCCTCAGCAGTGGGCCAAGCTGTCTCTTCCCCCTCCTCCTCATGCTCCTCCCCCTCCTCCTCCTTCTCCTCAACGCGCTGAGATATAGACATGAGGGTGCTCTGACTATCCAGCGACATACTGTTTTCCCCCGCCTCCGTTTCCGAGCGCAAAGCGTCTGCCTTTATGCTTTGCAGGGAACTTCTCAAGAGGCATAGCAGAGGAATGGTGACGCTAATGATTGCAGCATCCCCGCTCACCATCTGGGTAGACTCCTCAAAGTTTTCAAGGACCTGGCAGATGTCTGCCAACCAGGCCAACTCTTCTGTAAAGAATTGAGGAGGCTGACTCCCACTACGCCGCCCATGTTGGAGTTGGTATTCCACTATAGCTCAACGCTGCTCATAGAGCCTGGGCAACATGTGGAGCGTAGAGTTCCACCGTGTGGGCATGTCGCACAGCAGTCAGTGCACTGGCAGATTAAACCGATGTTGCAGGGTCCGCAGAGTGGCAGCGTCCGTCTTGGACTTGCGGAAATGTGCGCTGAGCCGGCGCACCTTTCCGAGCAGGTCTGACAAGTGTGGGTAGCTTTTCAGAAAGCGCTGAACCACCAAATTAAAGACGTGGGCCAGGCATGGCACGTGCATGAGGCTGCCGAGCTGCAGAGCCGCCACCAGGTTACGGCCGTTGTCACACACGACCATGCCCGGTTGGAGTCTGAGCGGCGAAAGCCAGCGGTCGGTCTGCTCTGTCAGACCCTGCAGCAGTTCGTGGGCCATGTGCCTCTTCTCTCCTAAGCTGAGTAGTTTCAGCATGGCCTGCTGACGCTTGCCCACTGCTGTGCTGCCACGCCACGCGACACCGACTGCTGGCGACGTGCTGCTGCTGACACATCTTGATTGCGAGACAGAGGTTGCGTAGGAGGAGGAGGAGGGTGGTTTAGTGGAGGAAGCATACACCGCCGCAGATACCACCACCGAGCTGGGGCCCGCAATTCTGGGGGTGGGTAGGATGTGAGCAGTCCCAGGCTCTGACTCCGTCAGGGAGATATAGTGGCCCTGCCCGCCTGTGCTTGTCCACGTGTCCGTTGTTAAGTGGACCTTGGCAGTAACCGCGTTGGTGAGGGCGCGTACAATGTTGCGGGAGACGTGGTCGTGCAGGGCTGGGACGGCACATCGGGAAAAGTAGTGGCGACTGGGAACCGAGTAGCACAGGGCCGCCGCCTCCAACATGTTTTTGAAAGCCTCTGTTTCCACACGCCTATACGGCAGCATCTCCAGGCTGATCAATTTGGCTATGTGCACGTTTAACGCTTGAGCGTGCGGGTACATGGCCGCGTACTTGCACTTGCGCTCAAACAGTTGCGCTAGCGACGGCTGGACGCTGTGCTGAGAGACATTGGTGGATGGGCCAAGGACAGCGGAGGTGAGGATGTGGGTGCAGGCCGGGAGACGGTAGTGCCTGTGTCCTGAGAGGGGTGTTGGATCTCAGTGGCAGGTTGGGGCACAGGGGGAGAGGCAGTGGTGCAAACCGGAGGCAGTGAACGGCCTTCATCCCACCTTGTGGGGTGCTTGGCCATAATATGTCTGCGCATGCTGCTGGTGGTGAGGCTGGTGGTGGTGGCTCCACGGCTGATCTTGGCGCGACAAACCTTGCACACCACAGTTCGTCGGTCGTCTGCACTCTCAGTGAAAAACTGCCACACCTTTGAGCACCTTGGCATCTGCAGGGTGGCATGGCGCGAGGGGGCGCTTTGGGAAACAGTTGGTGGATTATTCGGTCTGGCCCTGCCTCTACCCCTGGCCACCGCACTGCCTCTTCCAACCTGCCCTGCTGCTGCACTTGCCTCCCTCTCTGAAGACCTGTCCTGAGTAGGCTTAGCAAACCAGGTGGGGTCAGTCACCCCATTGTCCAGCTGCTCTTCCTCCGAATCCTCTGTGCGCTCCTCCCTCGGACTTACTGAAATTACTACTACCTCATGTGTCATTGTAATGGAGTGAGGAGGCTGGGAGGAAGGAGGAGCAGCAGCCAGAGGATTCAGAGTTGCAGCAGTGGACGGCGCAGAATTCTGGGTAGTCGATAGATTGCTGGATGCACTTTCTGCCATCCACGACAGGACCTGCTCACACTGCTCATTTTCTAATAAAGGTCTACCACGTGGACCCATTAATTGTGAGATGAATCTGGGGACACCAGAAACGTGCCTCTCTCCTAATCCCGCAGCAGTCAGCTGCGATACACCTGGATCAGGAGCTCGGCCTGTGCCCACACCCTGACTTGGGCCTCCGCGTCCTCGCCCGCGTCCACGTCCTCTAGGCCTACCCCTACCCCTCAGCATGGTGTATTACGAGTACAGCAGAAACAGAAGGCTGTAATTAAATGTGCCACTTATTGGCCTGTGGTTGGAGGCTGACTTCGCTTGCGGAATGCACAGCAGAGCCAGGAAACAATTTTGCGCACGCCTGTAGTGAGTCGTAGGTGCGTATGACTGAGCTAGTGGAATTCACAGTGCAGAAGCAGTCAAGTGGCCAAAGGGCAGTGGTAGGCCTTATGTATTTTGCTTCAATTTTTTTAAATGGTGAGCTGAAACACCAGACAGATACTGTATGCAGCGTATATTATGTATACTGTTTCCCTCGGGCGCTATGACGGCGGTGATGTAACGGGCACAGCAGAGCCAGGAAACAATTTTGCGCACGCCTGTAGTGAGACGTAGGTGCGTATGACTGAGCTAGTGGAATTCACAGCGCAGAAGCAGTCAAGTGGCCAAAGGGGAGTGGTAGGCCTTAAGTATTTTGCTTAAATTTTTTTAAATGGTGAGCTGAAACACCAGACAGATACTGTATGCAGCGTATATTATGTATACTGTTTCCCTCTGACGCTATGACGGCAGTGATGTAATGGAGACAGCAGAGCCAGGAAACAATTTTGCGCAAGCCTGCTGTAACGCTTAGCTGCGTATTAATTAGGACTACTACCCCCATCAGACACGCAGTACACTGAGGACGGTCACAGGCAGCCCAAATATAGTATTTTTCCCCAATTTTTTTGAAAAAGCCCACTGCCTATATAGCCTGTATATCTCTTTCACCTTTCCCACTGTCCCTGCCTCACCAGTCCTGCCCCTATACTCTGTACAATGACTGCAGACTGAGGACGCAATGGTCTGCATGCCCGATATACAAAAAAAAAAAAAATTGTGCAACACTGCTAAAAGCAGCCTCAACAGTACTGCACACGGTCAGATGTGGCCCTAAGAAGGACCGTTGGGGTTCTTCAAGATGAATATAACACCTAACGCTCTCCCTATAGCAGCTAAAGCAAGACAGCACTTTCCCTGATCTCTGTCAGAATGCATCTGTGGCGAGCCGCGGGTGGGGCAGATTTTAATACTCGGGTGTCACCTGATCTCCCCAGCCACTCACTCAGAGTTGAAAAGTGAAAGTAACTCGAGCACCGCGTGGTGTTTGTCTCGAGTAACGAGCATCTCGATCACCCTAATACTCGAACGATCATCAAGCTCAGACGAGTACGCTCGCTCATCTCTATTGGTAATGCAAATCTTTGTAGTGGTTATTCAGTAAGAGTAGGGTGGTATTAATCACCTTTACATTATCTCCCCAGTCAAGATGTGGTGGGATTATTTGGCCCTTATATGGTGTTATTATTGGTAATACAGTATTTATCTCTGTTGTGGTATTTATTCAGCCTCAGTATGTTAGTATTAATCTCTTTGTGATAGTAATATGTGATCATGGTCAGGAAGTATTATTTGGCCCTTATATAGTGGTATTATTGGCATTGTTGGTCTTGGTATAGTGGGTTTTGAACAGTGACAGCATTGAGATATTTATGCAGGTCATAATAATTGCAGTGATATTGTGTGTATGTTCTTTTTCAGCACACATTTTGAATGTGTGAAAAACACATAACATGCTCTCTTTCAGTGTGTAATTGTGAACGTAACACCCCCGTCTGCACAAAAACACGCACTGAACTGCACAATTTCGCAAGGAAAATCGATAACACCCGGGACTAAGTAGGCAGGCCCGCCTACTAAAACATGGCACTGGCGGGACCACGCCAATGTGAGCAGTCCCAACAGTGCTAAAAAGTAAGGTAAAAAGCACTGATGTGAGCACAATAGCATGCTATCACACTCCCTGCACAGAGCATATACGTCACACTATCACAAGTGTATATCCACTTACGCCCATGTGTGGCCGCCCTAAAAGACAAGTTCGGGCAGACTTCCATAAAACGTACTGATAAAATGAAGGAATAGATGTGAGCAGCAGATATCGCTATGAGCTCCTATGAAGTTCCTAGTAGCCCTGACTATCTCTACATACACAACGCACTTGCCCTGACAAGTGCAACCCCAATAACAAGAACATAAATAGATTCCCTAGTGTTTAGTATTCCTAAGAAAGAAAGCAGACAAACATGTAGTCAGGCAAGCTGGGTCTACAACTGGAGGGAGTAGTCAGTATCTAGGAGTAATGCAAAGCCATAGTCCGAAGGAGAAGCCAAGTCCAAGATCCAAGACACAACCAAATTAGAGTTATTGGGGGAAAACCAGAGACAACAGTCCAAGTCAGAGTTTAAAGTGCAGGATAAACACCTAGCAAATCCTTTCTCACAAAGGTAGAGGAGCCAGATAGAAACCAAGAAGGAAATATTAGCGGAAGTGAGTGCCAGTTTAAACATCCGTCCAGGACCCCTGATGGATTGCCCTGGAGAACGGACAGCCCGAGTATCCAATAACAGAAACTGCAGAGATAAAAAACCTTGCAGGTTGGAGAGAGGACTGCCAAGCCGCACCCGTGTAGAGCATGACCTCAGACATAAGTGGATGCAGAAAGAGTCTACAGAAAGCAATGCTCCATGCAATCACCCCGTATTTATGTTGCATGGAGCATCAAACCAGCCTCCTGACAACAGCATAAACAAGAAAGGGGACCCTATATTCAGAGTTAGACGCCTTTATTTACATATTGATGACTTATCCTAAAAGTATGTTATATATGAAAGGGGTTTTCCCGGGACATAAAAAAAAATTATGAAGGGTTAAAATGAAGAAAAATTGAATACTCACCTGTCCCGGTGACTCCCCATCCAGTGTTGCCTGCCACACAGAACCCGGAAGAAGCAGCAGGTGGTCACATGCCGTTCATTGTGTATGTGACCGCTGAGCCACTCACAGGCTTCAATGGTAATTCTTCTATATCCGTTGAAGCCCGTGGGTTGCTAAGCAGTCCCGGTAAACCCCTTTAAAGATCCGGAAAGCTTGTTTCATACATTTCTCCATTTGTTTACTAGCACGTGAGTAGTCTGCAATTAAAAAGAAATTACAACTTTTCACGCATAATTTATGCATTGAACAAAATGTAATTATGAATAAGCTATAATTTTGCTTATTGGAAATGAGAGCTCATGGGAGATTTCTCCTTATGAATGCCTAGCGACTCCCTAAGAGCGCTAGGAAGATTGGTGTAATGGGAACGTCAATAAGAAGCTTGCTGCACTTGCAAATATGATACTAAAAGGCAAATACGCATCAGCAAGTTAAACAGACTATAGGGTCTACATCGTTTTCCACCTCCATAATACCCCGTGGACTTTGAATCAGCATAAAAGAACTGTTACCCAACATTTTCCCTGCAGAACACTAGGAATTTTCCATCTCTCTTTAATCACATATTTGTATTTTTGCATGTTTAATTATGTGATGAAATGATAAATTCACTTTGGAAATGCCCTGAATCCATCGAGCAGATTCACTCAGCGCAGAAGACGGGATTAAATATTTACGAAGTTTGTGTTTTCTCTATTTTGCCATTTGCTTTATGATACAATTTATCTCATTAAATGTAACCATGTGGAATAGAACACTAGAAGTGTTCACAACCTTCATAGTCACTGAACAGTAAGACAGCACTAGTTAAAACTGGGGTCACCAAAATGTTTTGCTTTATTTTAGTGGGTTTTTCGGGTTGCAGGGTTTATAAAGGTCCAATTATGTAACTATGAAAAAAAAAGAAAATGTAATAGGCAATGGCTGACCAAATGGATCAATATTTAAACAGTTTTTTTAAATTATGTTGAAAGAAAATATCTTTTTATTCATCTTTATAAATAAGGGTTACCTAAAATACATGCTTCCCGATTTCATGGAAGATCATAAATAAGTTAACTCATCAATATGTTTTTTAACCTTTTGATGGCATTGAGAAATTAAAGGACAACTCCATAGCATGAGCAGCAGATCTCCAATACCATTCTTACACTTTCGGCACTAGTCACTGGTTGCTTTGTTTCAGGTCACCTAAAAATAGTTGTGGGTTGATTTAATTATAGTCTCATGTTTTCCAACAACTATCCAATAAACTTTGCAGGGAGGCGTGCGCTTCAGTGACTGCGAACATGAACAATTTGCACATTGTATGAGGTTTTTTTGCGCACCTACCTGCGTATTTTACTGTACATTTTCTGTCCGCAAGTTGTTTCACACATGTTCTTGTTTAGGGCTCCTTCACATGGGCACTGCGATTTTCAGCCAGTTGCATCGCGACTGAAAATCCCAAGAAGAAGAGGCTGCATCTCTCGTTTTAAGCCCATTCAGACAGAATATCATCGGGCAGGGGGAGAGCCCGATGATCTTCCATCTGAATGGGCATTAAAAAGCCCCTTCTCTCCCCCTCTCTGCCTCTTGACAGCTACCGGCAAGGGGGGGGGGGTTGGTGTCGGGGAGGAAGCTAGTGTGTTAAACTCCCGCACCCTTTATGCCCTTTGTCGGCTGCTGGTAAGCGGAGTTGGGAAAATGGGGCAGGAGCTTAGCAGAGCTAGTGTGCTAAACTCCCACCCCATCCCGCCCCCTCCCTTTGCCAGCAGCCGGCAAGGGGCGGAGAGGGGGAGGAAAGGGGGAAGGAGTTTAGCAAAGTCGCTGCTAAACTCCCTCCCACCTCCCTTTTCCTTCTATAGGAGTCTATGGGACTGGTCGGCGCATTCCGGCAAAAGATAGGTCCACCCCTATTTTTTCTGGTCAGCAAAAAACTCCCAGCCGGAATGCACACTGTATGAGCTATCTTTTCCAGCTGGCCCGATTTTATGCACCAAAAAAATTGCCCATCTGAACAAGTGCATTAGAATCCAATGCTTCAGATGGTCGTGATTTTCAGCTAAATAGCCGCGGTAAACCGCTCATGTGAATAAAGCCTAATTGGGAGCTTTAATACACACACAAAAAAAGAACACGCTCTTTTTTTTTTTTTTTTTTTTTTTTGCGCACACAAAAAATGGAGATGCAAATGAACCCATTGAAATCAACGGGTACTATTCTCTGCACATTGTGCATACAGATTGTGTACACAGAAATACGTCCATATGAAGGGGGCCTGAGCTCAGTGACTGGCTGCAGCAGCCACATGTTTATACGGAGCATCACCACTGCAGCCAAAGTAGACAAAGACCAGCGTGAGGTGCAAACAGCAGTACTGGAGCAGTGGGGGAAGAAAAGAGTGACTATGACTTAGGCTTTAACCATTGCCTGCCCACTCTACAGTTTTAGTATAACTCAGAAAACCCTTTTAAAGTGAACCTGCCACCAGGCTCATGCAGCCTGAACCATGTGCCCATGTAGGTTTTATTATGAAACCCTGCAGTGTTTCAGAAAAAAAGATACTTAGAAACTTGACTTGGAACTGAGCTGGAACGGAGCTATGAGTAAACGAGACGAGCCGCGCCGGGCTCTTCCTGCCCGTGTCATCAAGAGTGACAGATTCTCTCCCTACTTGTGTATAGGAAAAGTGCTGTTAGTCAACATGCTGCAGGCAAGAAGAGCCCAGTGCGGCCCGTCGGGGCTCTGTTCCAGCTCAGCTCCAAGTCAAACTTCTAAGTACAGTATGTTTTTTGCAGCGTTTCAGAATAAGACATACAGGTTCCCTTTAAGCAAAATAACATATTCAGCTCTGCTACATGCAGTACTGTACATGCAGCCAATATAGCATAAGATATATAGATCCCTATGATGCTGTCAGTTGGGAGTATTAGACCCATGGTCTAGCCAGGACCTATAACCGTAAAATAGGCATACAAATACACTTATGTGAAACTGGACTAAAACTGTATGCACAGAGCCTGTATTATGGCACATAACGTGCCTTCAGCTCTGTCCAATGGAGTGCTACTTTATACTGCACTTTGCATGTGTATGGTAATTAAGTGAGATGAAACAATACCTCTGCAGTGCCCCCTATTGAAAGGCAGCCTTCCTGCAAGTCAATGACTCTATATACAAGGCTTGTAACAATGACTTGTTGTTGATCATTGTTACAAGGCTTGTATAAAAAGTCTAACACTGACTTGCAGGAATGCTGCCTTCCAATAGGTGGTGCTGCAGAGGTATTGTTCCATCTCCCTTATTTGCATATTACCCAAAGGAGCATGAATGGCCTTATAAGTCTCCTCACTCACTCACCTTCTAACTGCTCTCCCTAAGGAGAAAAGATAGCGTTCCTGGTAATATGGTATTACAGAGTTCTCATATACAAACAATGCTTCTAGGCTAGATTACCTGTAAAATGGAACAAGCCTTGGATATTCCATATTTGCAATCAGAGCCATATGGAAGTATGGTAGCGCTCTAATGACTTCCATGGGTGGAGTATTATGGCTCGGTACAACTCGATGTTTGTAAGGAGCTGTAATGTAGCCTTGTAGATGACAACAAAGAGTTATGCCGATGCAAGAAAAAGACAAATTCATCTCTAATACATTTGCAAATAATTGTGACACCAATGTATATAGACGCTGTTACAGGACACTATGAACATCATATACTGTTCCTGGGCTTTGTTCTTTAAGCAATCTGGACCATAAAGTGATAGCTCTTATGTGTACCTGAGCCTCCAAGTAACATCTGTCAAGCTGGTTTCCTTCTCGCTCGTTCTGTTCTTTTGTATCATTCTTGTGCGCTATTACTGCTAATGTTGTAAACAATTCACTTTTGTTTGATTTTTGAGTGCAGTAATAACGTCCTGAAATAGCGAAGAATTGCTGGGAACACTAAATGCACTGGCCGTAGTCTGCCTTGAGGAAGTCTCTGTACTCCATAAACCTCCTGCGGAGCGGAGCTGTTTTATAGTATAATAATAAACCGCGTAAAGGCGGGTGGTGGATTTTATAAACAAAGTTGTCTCTGCTCACAACAGAGAACCATTATCTGCTGCTGGAAAAGACATTCAAAATGGAAAGTGCTATTTTAGATTATAATGAGCGGCTTAAGTGTCACGTTTCTTTTCTGCTTCCACCCTGCATGGTGAAGTATTTTGGCTTCTTACTCCACATGATTGAACTGAATCTCTGTGCAGTATTAATACTGCGTTAAAGCTCCCTTTAATGTGGAAGGATGCCAACATTTCTGGAGTGCTTTTAGTATTAAAAAAATCGTCATAGTACTACAGTATAGAAGATGGTGACTTGTTGTATGACTCGATGACTTGTTGTATGACTCATTGTAGGACTCAATGACTTGTTCTGCGAAGAAGGTAGAAGTGGCTGAAAGAAAAGGACCCCTTTGAAGAACATCTGTTATCAGACAGTGGGTCAATTCCACTTTCTCAGCCAATCAGGGGTTCAGGGAGCTTTGGATAGTATCATAGTGATGCCTCAATAGAAATGTGTCACTAGATGTAACAGGGTGATGAGAGTCTCTGGACAACTATAACATAGTACTGTGAACAGATTGTAACTGTTTCTTTAAAAGCATCTTTTTGTCTTCCGGTCCTGGATGGACCATGGCGATGGCCAGAGGTGGTGGCAAATTTTGCTAAATTATGCAAGAAGGGGTATGATATATGGGTTATATGTGTTCAGCTTATGGTTTGGCAATCCATTTATTTATTTTTGTTGAGTAGAAAAGTTGAGCACATCACCTGTGAGCGGCTGTTGTTCCACAGCAGGGACCACATTTGGCTAAGAGCACTGAAAGAGCGCTGATACAAAGATTTCTACAACCAGATTGAGGACTGCTGAACTGAGTTTGAAGGAAATGTATACCCTCATCTAATGCCATCCATTTGGAATACCCAAGACCAGAAGAAGATATTGAAAGTGTTTTTGGTTGCAGTCAAGTTTTGTGAATGCGGCAGCTTGATATTCTGTTAAGTCAAAATACGCAGTACACCCCTAGATGAATTCGTTAAGGGGTCTAGTTTTCAAAATGGGGTCATTTGTGGGGGTTCTCTGTCGTTTTAGCCGCTCAAGGGCTCTACAAGTGGGCAATGGGGCCTAAATCACCTTCATGCTAAATTTCTGTTCTGAAAACCACCGACTACTCCTTTCATTTTGGGCCCCGTTGTGCATCTAGACATAAGATAAGGGCCACAATGGGTATGCCTCTGAACACAGGACAAACAGGGGTATCCATTTTGGGGTGCAAGTCTTCATTCATATGTGTGCTGTACAAAAAAAGCAGTTTTTAAAATGACAGAATTGCCAAAAAAACAAAATCACATTTTTTTCCTTTTGCTTTGCTTGAATTCATTCAAAAACTGTGGTGTCAAAATGGGCAGTACACCCCTGGATAAATTTGCTAAGGGGTTTAGTTTTTAAAATGGGGTCATTTTTGGGGGTTCTATATGGTTTTGGCCGCTCAAGAGCTCCACAAAAGTGCTATGAGGCCTAAAATGCCTTCAAGCAAAATTTATGTTCTGAAAGACGCTGACTACTCCTTTCATTTTGGGCACCGTTGTGCATCCAGACATAAGATTAGGGCCACAATGGGTATGTTTCTGAAAACAGGACAAACAGGGGTATCCCTTTTGGGGTGTCAATCCTCATTTTCATGTAAACTATAGGAAAAATATATGTCTTTAAAATGACATATTTGCAAAAATATGATATTTTATTTTTTCTCCTCTAAATTGAATTAATTCCTGAAAAAAAACTGTGGGGTCAAAATACTTATGACACCTCTCAGTGGATACATTAAGGGGTGTAGTTTTTAAAATGGGGTCATTTGGGGGGTATCTATCATTCTGACACCCATGAGCCTTTGCAAACTTGGCTTGCTGTAAGAAAACAAAATGTTTCTCAAAATGCTGAAAAGTAATGTTAAATTTGTACGTCATCTAAATGGTTAAAAAAAACACAAAAGTTTTTCAAATGTGCATTCAGAATAACGTAAACAGATGGAAATCAAAAATTTATACGGTATGTTTGCACATATTTGAGATATTACAGTTGAAAATTTTTTCTAAATGTTTCCAATATTGGTACTTTTAATAAATATACACCAATTATATTGGTCTATTTTTGCAACGTAAATGAAGTACAATATGTGGTGAAAAAACAATGTCAGAATCACTTGGATATACAAAACCTTTACGGAGTTATGCTATGTTGAACGACCCATGTCAGATTTCCAAAATTTGGCTCTGTCAATAAGGCACAAACAGGCTTCATCACTAAGGGGTTAAGCAAACAGCTCTGTTCCCACTGCAGTGGTCTAGCTTGGTATTACAAGTTTTCATTCACTTCAATGAAAACTTTGTCTGTAATACTAAGCCTGCACCAGGAACTGAACTGCCTGCTTCCTACAGAACTCAGGTCAGTGCATGAGTACAGTGGCCCAGGGAATAGCTGATTTACTATTGATGACATATTCTATGTGTCATCAATAGTTTATAACTGGACAACCCCTTTAAGTGTGGCTTTTTGTTCTCCTAAGGCACCAGAGCCAGGGTGCAACTGCTACCTCAGCACTTCTGGTAACTATGATATGGTATATAGCTATGTATGATGTCAGGCTGCGAGGAGCATTGATTTGCACACATCAGCCATTGAGACAAACTACCATTTGGGGTGCTCTTTGGCTAATATATGTTTCTTTATAAAGGGGTGATAGATTCCCTTTAACATCATCCCCTTATAATAAGAGGTATGTTTTGTGAACAATCCTTTAACACATGGAAAAGAAGTCATGACTTGATTACAGATTAGCAAAACGAAGCTTTTGGCAATTTTTCATGTTTGCAGATTTTGACAGACAGCAATCTCAAGTATGAACATTATAGTGAAAATGTAGATTTTCAACAATATGAACTTATTAAAATGTCAAAAATAATACCAGGTCTAAATGTACTTAACACACATACTTGAAAATGTCATCCAATGATGGAGGCAATGTTATGTACTGCTGCTCCGAAAAGGAGCGCAATGAATAGGCTTTTACTGGCTGATGGAAAAGAGAACAAATTGGAAATGTTACAATAAATACAATACCTCATTATGTGACCTCACGCTCCTCAGACCTTTGCTGGTATTCTGCATTAATCAAAGGTAATTATCTTCTGTTTGCAGATTATGGTTATGTCTTGGATTTAAAAGGCTTTTCTGAAACAGAAAAATCACATTCTGTGGCCATGAAATAGAACAATAACATTATTTTCAATACATTTACCAGACACATTGTAGTGTATTTCCACATTAAGTGTCCTCGTCATCTATCACTACAATACAGGGTCATGATATGGCATTCATAATGCAGCGAATCAAATAAGTGAAACAACTAATATACATCCAACTTATTTGGCTAATGCATAATATGCTGTTAATATGGACGACGCATCATAAACATGATTACCATCCTTCTCCTTTGCATTCAACACCCCATCCTGAGATTAGGGGTCTGCTGCATCTCTGATTGCGGACACTCCATTTATTTCCATGGGACTACACTCTTATTGAAATTAGTAGAATGACGGTATATATGCATGACCAGCACTCTATTCATGCAGGCATACTCCAGACTTCTGTTTTTAGGATTAGTGAAGGTCCCAGCATTTGGACCCCAACCGGTCAGCAGGTAGCCTCCTATCCAGTGGATGGGGAATAATGTGTCCGGTCTGCACTATTGTGAGATGTTCACGGCCCTGGAGTATGTAGCTTTCCCTAGGGAGCTTTCCCATCAGCTAAGCCAATCCTGCAGTATCCTGGTTCTTTCATATAGAGGGCTAGGTAACTGCATAGCAAGCCTGATGTCCACTCAATAGTAGGCCTCATGTTTGCTTCTCCTTGGCTGGAAGTAAAGCAGGTAGTTTCTTACTGTGAGCTAAGTCAACCAGCTGAGCACAGACTGACTAAGCTACGTGTGGCTAGCCTTTATAGCTTTAGCTTCACCCACTAGCCTTGCTCTGATTGGCTGTGAGGGACTACAACACTGAGCTGATTAATCCTGTAAGCGCTGTATACTATCTAAATCACCACCTGTAAAATATAATCTGCTTTCCCCATCAGAAGTTCTAACTCTGAACAATATTTCTCAACTAGAGTTGAGCGAATGTACTCTGCCAAGCTTGATGCTCGTTCGAGTATTATCATACTCGATGGTGCTGGCTACTTAAGCGAGCATCATGTCGTGTTTGACCCCGCCCCAGTTTCTGCCCCTCCCCGCCGCTGACGTGTCAGATTTGACCCATCCTCACTGGTAGTTTGTGGCTGGCTTTGCAGAGGGCAGAGAGAGAGAGAGAGAGAGAGAAAGAGAGAGAGCTCAGCAACCGGCGGGTCCCATACAAAAATGCTCGAGTCTCCCATTGAAGTCAATGGGGTTCGTTACTTGAATAGAGCTCCCGAATTTGACAAAAAGCTCGACTCGAATAACGAGGACCTGAGCATTTTGGTGTTCGCTCATCTCTATTCTCAACTCCTGTACTCAAGGTCAATTTTTTAGGATTTCCTTGGTAATTGTCCGTGCCTCCGAAACTACCACAGATATTCTCTCTATAGCTATCCTAAAATCAAGACCTATTAGAGGGACTGGAAAACTGGAGTTGAGAAACACTGTTGTAACTTTCAGCGCAAAATTGTATCACTGAGCAGTGGAAAAACATCACCTGGTCAGATGAATCCAGATTTCTGTTGCACCATGCTGATGGGAGGTCAGAATTTGGCACAAGCAGCATGAATCAATGAACCCTTCCTGTCAGCTGGTCAGAACATGTCAGCACCTCCATCTAATGTGCAGCAACTACAAGAAGCTTCCTGTCCACAGGGGCCGATATTCTTGCAGAACGATTTCAACGCTTATGCCACAAAGAATTGTTTGTGTTTCTAAAGGCCAAAGGCAATGCGGTACGCTAGTAGGTGGGTGTCTCTAATCAAGTGACATTCAGTATATGTAGCGGACTCAACCAGACATTTTTTATAAAGCGCTTTTGCCTCAGCTTCCAGCTCTCCTCTATGATGAAACTCTTTCCTGGCATTGTACAGTTTGCTTTTCTGGCCATTAATAACATACAATACATATGTATTATTAATGAACCATAGTAACAATAGTGTAAGCAAACTTTAACTGGTGATTCAGCTGGTTTTCTTACGCCACAACTGGAAAATGTATTTTTTTCCTATTTTTAGAATAATTATTTCCTCTGCTTGATAAATTTTGACCACCTTTCTTTAATGAATATATTCTATGAACACAGTATGCCGTACACTGCCTCCTTCATTTTCATGCTGCTATAAAGACTTTCCTTCATGCATCACACTGTGCCATTACACAGCTGTGTGGGCTACAGAACATTTTGACTATAATAATTAGAAAAGCCATTTATTCATTTTTCTGCCATCCCCGGACCTATTATTTATGATGTTCTAAGGTGTTCCTTCTGCATTAGTTCTTTCAGATGAGCAGAACTGCCAGAAAGTACATTGTACAAAAGGAAATCCTTTGAAGATCGTCAGCGCCCTCTATGGGATAAGAGATTCTTTTTTTGAGAAGTTCTATAGATCATCCAACACATGAAATCTGAAGCCTAAGGTGCTCAGTAAAGGAAAGGCATTATGACTGATCATATTCCTAGTTGCACAAATATGGGAATACAATGTGAGTGTGTAAAATAACAGGGAAAATGTATGTAAGTAACATTACGAATATGGGAGAAACATCAACAACCTTTGATGTGCCAATGATACAATGTCGCTCGCGGAAAGTGAAAAGGATCTGGAATATCTCATCTGGAGAGTTGAAGAAGAAAGTGAGCGCATGGGGCTGAACCTCAACTTAAAGAAAACAGAGGTAATGCTGACAGCAAGTAATGGTACAGTCCATGTAAAAATCGACAACGAGGAAATTGAAGCGGTTAAATATTTCCTCTGCCTCGGATCCAACATTGACAGCAATAGAGAATCAGAACCAGAGATCAAACAAAGAATTATACAGTGCGATGCAAGGAATGGCAAAGATATGGAAGAGCAAAGATATTAGTATTGCTACAAAGAGCCGAATGATAAATGCAATTGTGTTTTCGATCTCCATATACACATGCGAAAGTTGGACACTCAGTAAGGCAGATAAATTGATGCTTTCGACCTATGGTGCTGGAGACGAATGCTGCATATACCATGGGTGGCAATGGTCACCAAGATAGTCCTAGAGCGTATCAAACAAAAATATTGCTAGAGTGCAAAATCATCATACAGCAGCTCTCATACTTTGGACATACCATGCGAGCCAATTCTCTGGAAACAGCATTGATGCTCACTACAGTTAGTGGGTCATAAGTAAGAGGACGCCAAAGAATATGCTGGCTGGATGGAATCAAGGTGGATATAAACATGCACATGAAAGAACTGAAAGAAGTGGTCAAGGATAGGAAAGTATGGAGAATGATGTTCCATAAAGTGATCAAAAGTCGGCCTTGACTGAACAGATAATATCATCCTCATCAATATTACTAAAAACCTCTAGTTGATTTTAAGGAAAAGAGAAAACTGGTGCAAGAAAAGGGGATGACAAATCTAAAAAAAAATTGCAGCTTCATTGAGTACCAAACTAAATGGACTGGAGCAGTAAGTAATACTGAAAACTAGAAATGTTGGCTGAACAACTCATACAGAATTAATGCTTACGTTTAACACGACACAAAAAAATTGGGTGAAAGTGGGGTGGTCACGGCGTTTACCACACGATTAACAATTCATGCCTGTAACATTAAAAATAACCTGTCACGTCCCCACAGTATGCCAAAATATGTTATGGTGCCATTAGGGCACATGACAGGGAGCCGGGTGATGTATTTTTTTATAGTCACCCGCTCCCACGATCCAGCGGTGTCCCCCTCTGAAGTTGTAGTATGAAAATCTCCATTTTTTCAGAGTCCCGTACACACGCTCTACCATTGACTTGTATGGAAGGGCACATGCATGGGACTCTAAAAAGAGTCATATTTTTAATCCAGGCACAATCTTTACCGTGTAACAGTGCTGAATCGAAGGAGTGTGTGAGTATAAAAAAGTACATCACCGGCTCCCTCTCGCGTACCCTAATGGCACCATAACTCAGTTTATGGTGCTGTGTAGACATGACAGGTCCCCTTTAGGTACAGCACCATTTTTGTTAACAATAGCCAACAAAATCGTCTGAAATACCAAATGCTGAAAGACAGCGAGCTTGTGGACATTCAGCTCCTTTTAACCACCGGTATGGAATTCTGCCACTGTTGTCACAGACTGTAAAAAAACAAGAAAGCAAACAATGAAATAAAAGCTGTAGAGAAAGTGAGAGGGTATTCCTCTCACCAGCAATGTGGTAGAAGGTGTTACAGTCTGCGGACGCAGCTTACCTCTCCTCTCCCCGCTGGTGGTCACGGCACATGTACTTTTTCATACCCAACTCTGGTATCTGCCTTATCTTATGGCCCAAAGGGTGCATGCACATTCCCGTGCTCTTCATGGGCCAGCTCACACTTTAGTTTAGCTGCCTGAGTTTGTCTTCTTTTGTTTTAGCCTAAAGGTGTTATCTACTGTATCCTTGCATTCTCCACTCCCTACCTCGGCTTGTAATATGGACCACACTTTTACCTGCTGCCTGCCCGAGCATTGTCCTCCTGCACCATGCTGAACCTGTTCTGTGTGCCCTGCCCTCCAGCTCGTTCCTTGTTCTAAAGTCAGAAACGCTATATTTTCTCCTTAGAGAGAATGAAGAGATTTAAAAGGCCATTCATGCTCCCTGGGTAATATGCAAATAAGGTAGATGGAATTATTCCATCTCCCTTATTTGTTCTAAAGTTACACTGACTGCCCTGACTCGGATCTGACTACGCCTCTATCTACACGCACATGTACCGTGCTTTGGTCTATAGTAGTCTCAGCTGCCATATTACTGGATCCATTTCCAGAGTAATAGCCTAGGGACCCTGCAGTGAAGCCCAGATCCTGACTGCTAGAGTTAAAGGGGTTTCTCAAGTGCTGCCTTTGGATTTGGCCCTATGTCAAACCAGGGTGTGGCACAGCGGGTTCACTTCCACTAATCCTGATGTCCGAATAATGGCCCCTCTATTCATCCTCGTCCTTGTCCTGTGACGTCACTTATAAGGGTAGCAGTTCTGCCAAAACACCTCTATTATGCAGACTCTGCAGTCTGAGGCCATTTATTTATTAATTGCAACTGGTGGAGGATTCTGGAACTAACAGCTAAGTGCCCTATAATGTAACGTGCAGCAGTATATTCTTGTAGCTTTCATATAGTAATGCTTATGGGATTTTCTTCTGTAAATGTTTTCCCATCAGTCGGCTTACATTACTGGCTACTGAATGGTACATAGTGCCCAGAAACCTGACAGCTGCCACCAGCGATTTTGTATTATAAATTGATCTATAAACTGCTTGGGGCTTCTCAGCCGTCACATCACCAGAAACGCTAAATGGCACTAATTGATTTTAAATGGTGATTTAACTAAATATGAATGCAAATAACCACAGGTATTCGCCAATTCTACATAACATTTACAGTTTATTTCACAATATACATTTTCTAAAGTGCTCACTATTTGTAGGGCAATTTTATCTTGGTTTTGCTGCAAGAACAGCTGTAGCCTCTATGGAAAACTGCATTAACGTCGGACAGCCACATTCATGGCCTCCATAATACTGCTAGCCATATTTATTGGGGGAACTTCTCGTTAGGGGAATTTTTGATACCACTTTTCTGGCAGCTTTTTTTCCCTTTCTCTAGTTTAAAATGCAATAAATGTATCCTTGCCACACAATATAAATAAATGAAATAATGAAAAAAGTTTGGTAAACACTTAGCCAGTAGAGCAAAATGAGATTGTTCTCAGTAAGAGAAACCAAGTAATCTTCTAGATTTGATACCTTTTAATGGCTTACAAAAATACATGATGTTATAGCCAGCTTTTGAACCTCTCAGGATTCTTCATCAGGTATAATGAAATATATCTGAAGAGGCACATATATAAATACCCCCATACTTATGACAAGGCACAGACATGGATGTGATTAATTTGCACTTAAAAGATTACCACAACAGGATGAGTAGAGAAATAAATAAATACTTAAAAAGTCCACTGGTAAAGAAGTGAAGGCTTTATGGTCTCTGAATTAGTGTTAGGGGGTCACCAGGCCTGTGTGTAATCTGTGCCATAGATTTTTCATACTTCCCAGTCAAGCGTGAATCCTCGTAAAGAATTTAACCCTCTGTTGAAAACGTCAAAAGTTGTTATAAATTTGTACCCCCAAATTATTCTATGGCTTTGTAATTTGAAGTTGCCTTTTAGGCCGCCTGCAGACGGGCAGGTCGGATCCGGCGGCGAGGATTCTCGCCGTGGGACCTGACCCGAGCGCCTGCAGGGACCAGCGCGTACTCACCCATGCCTGCGGCTCCAGCTGTTTGATGTGCCGGCTTGCTGGGCAGCCGGCGCATGCGCAGACCGGAGCCGGCGGCGGGTGAGTGACATTTCTGTGCAGGGCTCGCAGAGCCCCCCACAGGAATAGAGCATACCGCGATTTGTTTGCCGCGCGAGATTTCGCGTGGACAAATCGCGACCGTCTGCATAGGATTGCACATTAAGGCGCCCTTAATATGGTGACTTTCATGTGTTCTATGTTGTGTCCGTGACTAGAGAAATGCTTGGCCACAGGTAATTCAGTCTTTCCCTGTTTAATTGTGTGCTGATGAGATCTCATCCTTGCTTTCAGTTTTTGTCCGGTTTCTCCAACATAAAGGCTGCCAACAGGACATTCACTGCATTGGATCAGGTACACAACATCGGATGTGGAAAATGTGAATGTCCCCAGAATCTTATAGTCCTGCTATGTGTTGAGGTTATGTATCCTGTCTGCGATCAGTACATGTGAGCAGGTCTTGCAGAGACTCCGCTGAGATGAACACCGCTCAGCCAATTCATAAATCCTGCCTCCACAACGCAATGGCTGTTGATTGGTCATCGACTGCTGCTCAACCAATCAATGCAGCGCCCGATGAACCAATGCAATGGCTGTGATTGGTTCATCAAGCGCTGCATTGACTGGCTGAGCAGCAGTTGAAGAACCAATCACAGCCATTGCTTCCTGGAGACAGGATTTATGAATCCCATAACCAAGAAGTGATATTGTAAGAGTGGCCGAGGACTGCAGGACTGCGCTGGGGCTCTGGAGATCAGCGAGAGGCACCTGACTGAGCCTGCGGTAGGTAAGTATAATAATACATTCCCCAAAAATAAGACCTATTGCCTCTTCTGGGGCAAAAAATTATATAAGACAGGATCTTGTTTTCAGGTAAATATGGTAATTAATTAAAAGGCACAGACATAGTGAGTCGAATTTGCACTTAAAACAATACCAGACAAGATGAACAGAGAAATAAATGAACCTCGGAGCGGGGTTCTTGCATCAGTGGAGAATATGAAAGGTCTGAAGGAGATCAAGAGGGTTGTCCTTAAGGAGAGCACCCAGGAAGTGTGTGGAGACACCTGGGGGTGAGTGGGTTGGGGGATGGCATTGTATCTCCCCAAGTAGAGAACCCAAAAGGGGTACTATTCCCGATCATTGTTTTAAAGCCTTGGTAAAAAGTCATACATTGATTTGAAGGAATGCTGCAATCCAATAGGTAGTGCTGCAGAGGTATTGTTTCATCTTCCTTATTTGCAGGTCTGAAGGAGAGATAACACAGGCCTGTGACCCCCCTAACACCAATTTAGAGATCATAAAACTGTCACATTCCTTACCAGTGGCCTAATTAAGTATTTACTTCTCTGCTCATCTTGTCTGGTATTGTATTACGTGCAAATTAGTCTCGCTATGTCTGTGCCTTTTCATGTGTGTACATTTGTATATATATATTTATGCCCCATCCAGATCTGTTTCATTATGAATGAGGATGGATCCTGAGAGGTCCGAAAGTTCGCTATAACAACATGTATTTTTGTTAGCCATTAAAAGTTATCATATCTACAAGATTACTTGGTTACTCTTACTGAGAACAATCACATTTTGCTCTACTGGCTAACACAGTACTAAACATTTTTTTTTTGTATCTCTGCGTGTGGCACTCATATTCAATGCTGAATAAATCAGGATGTTTTGATTATTTGGTTTCCATTTTTTTATCACTTGCATATCATTAACATGTCTATCGATCCTATAATTTCCATTGTTCCACAACTTTCCTTCTTTGTGTTGCAATTTCATTGTTGAGGAGTGTATCTGCAAGGTGCAGTGTGTTTTACTGATTCAACATGTAATAAAAGTATACAAATTAGTGCAACATGGATAAAAAGCAGCAACCCCTGTGCTGAGAGGTGAGAGTTCTGATTTCAGGAAACCGCAAGGAAAGATAATGCTTTGAAAGGGCAATCATGGTTAATGCATTAGAGAATGCATCCCAAAGAGATCAGGCAGCACAAGCAGTGGTAGCCAGAATTATTTTTTCTTGTCTTTAGAATTCTTTATGAAGTCATTTGCTCAAGGCCACAACCAAAGAATAAAGGATTCGTTACGGGGCTCCCTGCTTCACAGCAACGAGAGCCGCTTCATTAATCACTGGTGTACTGTCTGGAGTTCCACTTGTAGTCTTACTAGTACTATTAACATTTCTTATTTGGCGGTAGGCTACCATTCATCAAACCCTGTGAAAGCAGACTATCTGAGAACAGCCAGGAACTTTCAAATTCGGTTAGATACAATTGTTTTTCCTTTAACTTGTTTTCTTATAAATGCTCCGCCAGCAGAGATACGGTAATTATTGCCTTGTTTCTGGAGCCAATACATTGGACAAATCCTTCTAGATAGAAGGATCTCTGATCATAGGGTTATTTTTGCTGCTTTGACCTTCAGCAATCAACCCAGCGGGGTCCGTATCTGGGTTCCACAGCAAATACCTTCCATAGCATGATATGAAAAAGTAATTCTTCTTGCACATGAGCAGAAACCAATTGCGGTTTCTGCTCACGGAGGAAAAATCGTAGCATGTTCCATTTTCCTGCAGTGTCCGCATGGACGGCTTTCATTAAAGTCAATGGAAGCCATCCGACCCGCAGCCCGTCCACAATTGGCATTGTGGATGGGCCACGGATTCCACAGGAAAAGCAGGAGTTTAAGAAAAAAATCTGTACTGTGAATGTCCGACGGCGGCTTGCCGCGACTATCCACGGTACAGAAAAGAAGATGATTGACAAGTAGGCAGGGTTGCGGGTCACATTTAGAGATGAAATCCACTACTGGAACCTGCATGCGAAATCCGTCTCTGCCGTGTGCAGGCGGCCTAATACATGGGCATATTGGATCCTCAATTGTGGGGGTTGCTTTTTTGGAGCTACATTACCTTCTATACTGATTGATAGCCAAGGGTCTAAAAAGAGTAAAGTGACTCTATTGAGGTACTTTAAAATAAGTTCATTAGCAGATATCCACTTGAAGTAGCAGAAGCAGCAAAGGTATTGTGACTGCAACATCATTGGTTAATCAGTAAACTTCTTGGTTAATCAGTAGACCAACCATACGTCAGTCTTGGAGAGGTTTTCCGGGGAAATACTATTGATGATGTATCCTCAGGACGGAGCATCAATAGTTGCTTAGTAAGAGTCCGCCAATTTGACCTCGGCCGATCAGATGATTGAGTGCCTGCTGTCAACGCCGCAATACACAGAGGTCGGAGCGGAAGCTGCTGCTCCGACCCCGAGGTAGTGGAAGGCGCTTGTAACTGCAAACACATTGATTTTAATGAGCGCTGTGTCTGTATTAAAGGCACTAGCCACTAAACCAGGGTCAAAGAAGCTGCTTCAACGTCAAAGCCTTATCATGGCACTAACAGCAGGTTCTTGATTACCTGATCAGCTGTGGTCCCGAAAACACAGATGAGCCACTATTGATGACCTATCCAAGGGATAGGTCATCAATAGTATTTTCCTGGCGCTGGGTTAACCAATCACAGCCATTCAATGACATCATTGAATGGCTGTGATTGGTTAACCCAGCGCCAGCTTTTATTGGCTGACGCTGGCGCAGGCTAGCAAATCAAAGCATTATCTTTGCTGGGGAATTCAAGCCCCGCTTCCAGAAAGAAATGCTCTGCCAGCATGGAGGACATCGCTGCAGCCTGCAGGAGCGACGGGGACCCGCAAGCGCACTGGAACGCCGGCAGTAGGTGAGTATCGGTGTTTGTTTTTTTAAGTGCAGTGTAGTGTAGTTAGGGGCTATTTTTGTTTAGATTTTTTCTTCAGAATTTTGGGTGGGAAGTAGGCGGTGCGTCTTATGGTATATGGGTTGGGGGGAACTATTACTACTGAGGGGGTTAATATTGCTGAGGGGGGTTACTATTATTGTGGGGTTAATATTATTACTGAGGGGGAGTAATATTATTACTGAGGGGGGATTAATATTATTGTGGGGGTCGCTATTTCAACTGGGGCCACCTTAGGAGGTCTCTAATTTAACTGGGGCCACTGTGGGGGGGTCGCTATTTCAACTGGGGCCACTGTGTCAAGTGATGCAGTAGCCAGTGAGGCTGCGATCACTAGTGGCCTCTGGGTGCCCGGAGGTCAAATAATATGCCGTAATAAGCCACGCCCCTTTTTTATCATGACAAAGGTGGCAACCCTAGGTCGTTGTCTTGCTACATGACCCAAGTTCTCTTGAGATTCAGCTCACGGACAGATGTCCTGACATTTCCCTTTAGAATTTGCTGATATCATTCAGGATTCATTGTTCCATTCTGGCCCAGAGGCGGCAAAACAGCCCAAACCATGATACTACCAGCACCGTGTTTCACACATAGTATGAGGTTTTTATGCTGTAATGCAGTGCTTTTCTTTCTCCAACATAATGCTTCTCATTTAAGCCAAAAAGCTCTATTTTAGTCTCATCCGTCCACAAAACATTGTTCCTTTTTGACCTCGCAGACTATGCCTTGCTTTTGTCGTGATCTTTGTTGGTTCTCTTTATCTACTTTTAGGAATTGTGTGAAAATGTGATGCAGTTTTAGGTCAAATATAGGCGGAAATATAGAAAATTCTGTAGGGTTCATAAATACAACTCTATTTGATTGGTAAGCTGAAAATGTAAGGCCGGCTGCAGACAGGCGAATTTGCATTGCGAATCTGGAGCGGGTGTCGGCCGCGAGATTCCACTGCAAATACCGCCCATAGCGTGCTATAGAAAATTGCTTTTCTCTGTTCATGAGTGGAAATCAATTGCGTTTTCCGCTCTCAGATGGAAAATCACAGCATGTTCTATTTCAGTGCAACAGCGCAGCGTCACCTGTCCCGCTTATGCGCCGGCCACATCGACTGGCACATCCGCAAGACAGATCCTGATGGGATCCCGCATGCAGAATCGGACCCGGCTATGTGCATAAAGCCTAAATTTGGTAAATAAACCTAATTTGCAATAGGGGGTGTTTAATCATTTTGATTGCAGTTGTATATACTGTATACAATACTTCTCCTTTGAGTAAATCTTCCCTGCTTGTCTCATAACCACTATGTACAGCAGGACATTGTTTTCCCAGCAAGATGTAGGTCTATTTGCAGTGATGAGTGTATTTGGGACCAATTCAAATAAATGCATTATTTATTACAATATGAATATTTTAAAAAGAGCAAAATGTTACCGCGCTCCGATTGCCGTGGTTTCCACTTTCTGTTGCTATGTTACCAGTTTATCTTTTCGTGAATTGTACTTTGACAAGAATTGGTCTGTAGGCCTAAACAGCTTATACCAAATAGTGCTTTACTAAAAAAAATCCAAATGTAAAACGGACCTTAAACCGCATGGTGCACTATAGAGAGCCAGAACAACAAGCCACTAGCACACCAGGGAATATACAGTAGAAATGTGCACAGTGGATGCTCCTAACCTTAACCCAATTCAAGTTTTCAGGGTATTGTTCACCTCTGGACTGGTGCAATGTGTAGGGAGTTTGCACTGTTGTGCAATTTTCCTTTTGGTGTGTTCTAGTCAAGAGTGTGGATGAAAGGGCCTGGTGGTGTTTCTTCTTTGTTGTATAGTGATGGGAGTGAGTGTATAACTTACATTTATTTCTGCAGGTACCTACATTGAATGGACACGCTTTATTAGAGACCTTCATCTTGTAGGGCATTGAAGCTCCTTTGGCCTTCATAACCACACCAACCGTTGTGGCATAGGTGTAGAAATTAGAGATGAGCGAGCATGCTCGGTTAGGGCAGTTACTTGAGAGAGCCCTGCTATTTTCAAGTAACTGCATGCTCGTCGGAGAAAATTCGGGGGGAAGGGGTGGCGCGGGGTTGCGGAGGGGTGCGGGGGGAGAGACAGAACCCCGAATTTTCTCCGACGAGCATGCAGTTACTCAAAAATAGCGGTGCTCTCTCGAGTAACTGCCCTTACCGAGCATGCTCGCTCATCTCTAGTAGAAATCATTTTGCAGGAATATCGCCACCTGCGGACAGGAAACTTCTTGTAGTTGCCCAAATTAGATGGAGGTGCTGACATGTTCTGATCAGCTGACAGGAAGGGTTTATCAGATTATGCTGCTTGCACCAAATTCTGACCTCCCATCAGCACGGTGCAACAGAAATCTGGATTAATCTGACAGGTGATGTTTTTTCACTGCTGAGTGATCTCATTTTTGTGCCCTTTTTCACACTGCCGTCTTACTTTTCTGTTTCTCTAAGACAACAATGGCGCTGGAACTGCTCATCTCCAATTTTAGCCCTTCCATCCTAAGGAACGATGAGTCAAGAGTTTGGACATGTTAGTTGGAGCACCAATGATGTACTTAGCTATTTGCTGGACTGTCCACTGCCTGTTCATCAGAACAATTCTTGACCCCTCCTCTAACCTTTTTTATTAACATGTTTTTTACATCCCCCGGATCCTCTTTCGCTGTATGTTTTTTCTAGATCACACCATTCCCTATATACTCTCCACACCATTGCATGAGAAAACCCCACTAAATTGACAATTTTTAAAATCTTGGCCCTAGCTAACTAAGCACCGATGACCAGGCCTACTTGGTTGGAAGCCTCTCAGATTTCTGGATTTCCCCATCTAATGTAGATTCACACTGAAAAGAAAACTTGCTCACTTGATTTTATGCTGCACTCCGGGGATAATTTCCATACGGGGAAGCTCCAACCATGAAAGAGCCGGTGTCTCTAATAAAGTGGCCAGTCTACTGTATTCTATATCTACCAAGTAAGTAACTGACATATCTAGTCTTGCAGAGATGTATGTAAGAAACACAGAAGAGCTTTGCTGTCCATAAATATTAGATAAGTGTGAGATCCACTGACCATGTAATATTTATGGCTGTAGTCCAACATTACCACGACGTCTGTCTGGGAAACAAGGGTAAGGATTGTTGGATTCCACATGAAATTCTTTCTTACTGTAAGAGATACTGTAAGTGCCATGAGAGGTGCGAGGTGGCTTATCCCTCTCTCCTTACCGGTTGTACCAGAATTAATTTTTAATCACCTACCCGTAGGATAGGTAATAAAAGTCTGAACGGCCGGTGTCCCAGCACTGAAGACCACACAGATCCCAATAGCAGAGGACCCATGTCTCCCTCTTCTCGCACTGCGTAGCAATGACACATTGAATAGAGTGATGGCCTTGCTTGTGCAATTGCCTCTCCATTCATTTCAATGGGGCTATCGGAAATAGTCGAGCATTTGTACTTCGCTATCTCCAGCAGTTCCATAAAAAAATTACTGCAGTGGAACTGTGCATGCATGGCCATCACTCCATTCTATCTCCTTCTCACGGTGGGGGGTGCAGTGAGCCTGCAGTGAGCAGGACTCAGCGGTGAGTCCTCCACCGCTCAAACTTTCATCACCCTTAAAGGGAACCTGTCACTGACTATGTGCAGCACAGACTAAGTCACGGGGCTCATAATTCAAGTTTCCAGGAGTACAGGGTGGTATTTTTTATACGTACCACCTCCTGATTCATGCTCTGTCAGGGATCCTTGTGTCCATGCACGGACTTTCTGGGTTGAGAGTGCGGGCACCAGAAGACAGGTAGGCAGGGAAGTATAAAGAATACCTCCCTGGCAGCCTGCTCTATAAGCACCATACCTTCGTTTATGCTGCTCAGTCACCCTTTAAGACGCGTATATGGTGAATCCAAACATTCATGTGTTTGTGGGGAAATCTAGGAAGATAGTTGACCTTTGAACGGGTTTTGCACCGATGACTAGCTCAAGATACAAATCTAAGTGAATGTTATGGTCTGTGCGCAATTTACCGTTTCTACATCATCTATAATCCTACAGAAAGTAGGCGCAGGAGTGACATTCATGTTTCATAGAGCCGTACACACACATTACCGAATCTAGCTACACAAATGTGTAAGGTCAAAGTATCCCACTAAACACAACACTCTGTGTGATACTTTATGAAATTGTCCAAATAAGGATCGTCATGGCAACTGTGATCAAATATGACACCATTGTGTAGGAAAAGTATGAAAATGAATAATTCATAGTAAAACATCAGTCATGCATGTGACACAACCTAAGATATCCCGCGCTGAGCGCAGTCCTCCCGTGAATACACAATTTAAGCCGAAGCAAACATCATCAGCATATCGTAATTGTCAGAAATTGCTGCAACGGATAACTAAACACACGAATGATCTTATCTTACAATCTACGTAGAATCAAAGGTCAGTCTCTGCAAGCATTATTAATTAACACAAGTATAGCTAAGAAGCGCTCCTATGGACAAGATCTACAAATGAAATGTGACATGCACTAACGTTATACTCAACATTAAAGGGGTTGTCCCGCGCCGAAACGGGTTTTTTTTTTTTTTAAACCCCCCCCCCCGTTCGGCGCGAGACAACCCCGATGCAGGGGTTAAAAAAACCACCCGCACAGCGCTTACCTGAATCCCGGCGGTCCGGCGTCTTCATACTCACCTGCTGAAGATGGCCGCCGGGATCCTCTGTCTTCATGGACCGCAGCTCTTCTGTGCGGTCCATTGCCGATTCCAGCCTCCTGATTGGCTGGAATCGGCACGTGACGGGGCGGAGCTACACGGAGCTACACGGAGCCCCATAGAGAAGAGGAGAAGACCCGGACTGCGCAAGCGCGGCTAATTTGGCCATCGGAGGCCGAAAATTAGTCGGCACCATGGAGACGAGGACGCCAGCAACGGAGCAGGTAAGTATAAAACTTTTGATAACTTCTGCATGGCTCATAATTAATGCACAATGTACATTACAAAGTGCATTATTATGGCCATGCAGAAGTGTATAGACCCACTTGCTGCCTCGGGACAACCCCTTTAATACTATCCGGAAATGCACAATGCAGTTAGACACAACCTATAAATTGTAACATCTGTTAGCGCCTTTTGACATCTGCGTTGGGGATTCCGATTTCCTGCTACATCATAGAAGCAGGAAAATGAATCCCCTGGCCCGACGTTTCCATTTTAGGATGGAGCTGAATGACGTTGAACGAACCCCATTGACTATAATAGGGTCCATTTGGTACTTGTCATCCTGTCCAGCATTTTCAAAAAATGACAATATCACACAAACCTATGGATAGGTGAGGCGATGGTTTTTAGAAAAAAAAGCAGCCATGTTTTTCTAACTTTTGACATTCCCTTTTGAAGTGTTCTAAGATTTGAAACTATGAGTGCAGTTATGATGATGCTGTAAAAAAGTGGCAAATTTATAAAATAATTTTGCCAATCATTTTCCCCTACTTAAATGGAAACTATTTTTCATAGGTCTGATAACCAGGACTGGGAATGACATTGCAGGCATCTGGCTTCCCGCTCCACAGTGGCCAAATGCAATGTCACTCGAACTAATTTGTCACAGTGAGAAGTAGTGGTGTGATGATGATGATGAAGATGTATAGTGGACTGTATTGATTTCTGGTTGTGGTACGGTGCAGTGCAGAATCCGAATAAAAAGTCCAAGAACTAAAGGAGGCAAATATAATTCATGGTTCAGTGTAGAACAAGCTTGGTGGTCACATTGATCAATAATATGGAGGGGCAATTCACTTTCTGAATGGTCTTTTTGTTTGTGGTCGTTATGGCTGTTATACACTTTCCTACCAGAAGGAATTGGATATCTGTCAATACTTAATGGGGCCTCCTTTGGCTTTAAAGGGGTTTTGTCATAAAAAATTTTTAAAAATTCTATACTTACCTATTCCTCCACAGGCACACTCTTTATGGCATCGTCTCATCGCTGAGCTTCTGCAGTGCTCCCAGATCACCTCACCTCATGCTGCCCGGCTTGTTATGAAGCTGGCATTTCTCACATACTTCTTCCGGACGGGTCAGTGAAAGTCACATCCTTGTGCTGTAGTGCTCACTGCCTAAGAAGGAATGCTGATCTATTGCCAAGACAGAGTGCATGAGCAGACTCTGAAGTAGGTCGGCACTCCCTCTGCTGGCCTGTGAACTGGGACATAATGTACATTGGCTGGCAGGAAGAAGGCTACCGGCAATGTACGTAACCTCACAGAAAGCAGAGGAATCAGCCAACTGGAGGTGAAGAAGATCAGTGAGATGAAGATCTGTTAAGTAGACTAATGGGGGAGAAATAGGTAAGTATAGATTAAGTATAGACAGAGCCCCCTTTAACGATATTGGATACTTGTTGTAGTATACTTTCTACTAACGCCTGATACACTTCTGCTGGTATTTCCCTCATCTCTGGTTCCATCCTTCTGTAGGAAGGCATAGCTTTAAACAATGCTGAACCCCTTGTCAGTTCTATGGGTCCTCTG
Organism: Eleutherodactylus coqui; assembly: GCF_035609145.1. Classification (NCBI taxonomy): domain Eukaryota; kingdom Metazoa; phylum Chordata; class Amphibia; order Anura; family Eleutherodactylidae; genus Eleutherodactylus; species Eleutherodactylus coqui. Next base: position 440,159,807 of record NC_089837.1, on the reverse strand, counting down.
TCTCCTCAGTTCATTATGATGACATCCATGTAGCCACTCTACTGCCATCCTCTCTATCTGGACTTCTCTCTGATGCTCCAGAAGCTTTGCTCCTCAATTAGCTTGCGAATCTCGGCCAAGGCCTATGTACAGCAAATAGGTCACCAAGTTCCAACTGCAGCTCAGGGGGTGCCACTCTGGCTGGAGTAGCAGGCTCAGAGTCCTGGCATAGAGCAAGACCCTCGGGCTGGTCCTGCTAGAACCACTCTGGTCCACAGTAACTTCCTCCCTCCACATCTTTAAATTGAATTAGCACACAACTGCATGTACATCCTCCTTTCACCATCCCCAAGCAATGACTGCACGCTTCCTACTGAAGCCTAAAATTGTATTTCTTCTTCTTAACTCCTCCTTTTGTCTTGCCTAGGACTATGGGATGTGCTTCTGAGCTGTGTCAGAGTTTCTGCAAATTGTCTGCAAAATTGTTAACCCTTTAGCTGCTGCAGTGCACTACACTACTTTAGGAGAACCAGCCACCATCTAAAATACAATATGCCATGTCATTAGATATAATAAAACATTTTATAAACCACTTTCAAGCAGCATTATGGCATTTATGTATCAATATTAGAGATGAGCGAGTATACTCGCTAAAGGCAATTGCTCGAGCGAGCATTGCCTTTAGCGAGTACCTGCCCGCTCAAGGCAAAAGGTTCGGGTGCCTGCGGCAGGCAGGGAGAGCAGGGCGGAATGGAGGGGAGATCTCTCTCTCCCCCCCGCTTCCTCCTCCTGACTGCCGCTACTCACCGCTCCCCCGCGCCGGCACCCGAACCTTTTCTCTCGAGCGGGCAGTTACTCGCTAAAGGCAATGCTCGCTCGAGCAATTGCCTTTAGCGAGTATACTCGCTCATCTCTAATCAATATCTCTTATATAATATGGTAGCTTGGTGGGTATATCTTCGGAGTACCAGATGCATTCCTATTCCCACTCATCACGGTATGTACTGTATACTTTGTAAATAGTATATCAAAATGCACGTATCTAAAACCCTCTATTAAGGGAATTATTGTGCAATAACAACCACCTAACTACAGGATAGGTGATAAGTGTGTTATTGGTGAGGGGCCAACCCCTGTTATTGGCACCATAGCAATTTGATGCCCGACAATGACCTCTAGGTCTGCCATAGCAAGCACTAGCAAGGAAACAAGATAATACATTGCAGTAGAGAAATACAGCAGTGTTTTATCTAAGTATTGCAGGAAGCAGAAAGCGATGACTGTAGTGCGGTGGCCAAGGTTGGTACTGCAGATGCAGCTCCCGTTAAATTCAATGAGAGCTGTGCTACAGTACCAACCTGAGTTGCTATGCTATGATCAGCTGTTTCTGCAGTGACAGCAGCCATGGGAATCAGTTGATGGGCAGGGCCCGAATAGAAGAAAGTCCTGGAATACCCCTTAATGGCCGCTAATATTAAAAGAATACTAAACATAGAAAGAACACAAGAAGCTAAAAAAAAATGTGCAAAAAGTTTCATTAATTACTGCAAAAAATAAATATTAAAAGTAAAAAAAAACCTTTTCCCATATTTATGATAAATCAAAACAAATTTTTTTTATTTTGTATCATTATGTGCCTAAAACTAAAAGTCTGATGTATTAAAATAATGCATCATTTATCCCGTACCGTGAACATCATAAAAAAACTGAAAAAATATACAATGCTAGATTTACGCATATTTTTGAAGCTTTGTCTCCAAGAAGATATGTAATAAAAAGTCATCAAAAAGTCATATATATTCCAAAATGGTACCAATAGAAATCACAGGTCACCCCACAGAAATCAAACCCTCACTTAGCTGCACTGAGGGAAAAATAAAAAAGTTATGCTGGTCAAAAAACGGCCACAGAAAAACAAAATTTTTTTTTTAAAGATATTGTAATTTTTTTTAAAGTAGTGCAACAAAAAAATGATATAAATGTGGTATTATTGTAATCATACTGACCCACAAAATGAGGTCATTCTTGCCACAATGTGTACACCATAAAAACAAGACCTCCGAAAAAATGGACCAAATGCTTTTTTTTTCCATTTCACTCCATTTAGGAATTTCCAAATGTTTAATAGCACATTATATGGTAAATTAACGAATACCATTGAAAAATACAACTTGTCCCTAAAAAAAAACAAAAAAAAACCTTAGACAGCTATGTCGATATAGAAATAAAAAGTTATGATTTTTTTGAAAGTAGGGAGGAGAAAACAAAAATTGACAAAAAAAATAAAAGCCTTGTCATTAAGCGGTTAAGAAAAAAACGATTCAGCGCTACAACATAAAGTCATGGGAGAAAATATCAGCTCCATTTGGAGAGAGCTGGGCTAGCTTGTCATATATTAACAGCCCCTACTTCATTGGCTTTCACTTCCGATCTCATGTGATAGGCATGATGAGGAGATGGAGTGGTTTGTGTTAGCTTTTGTTTTGCAAATTTTACCATTAATGTTACATCAAGCAAAAATCCCTCAGCAGAACTGAAAATGCTGTAATCCCAATAGTTCTATAAAACTACACATGCATAAAGTGTGCCCCGTCCCTAAGAGCTGCCATCATCAGAAAGGACAGATCCTGAAATATACTACATGTGCATTACTCCATTGTATGGCTCCAGGGCTGAGACTCACTGGGGATACTCAGTGGAGAGAACCTGACAGATATTATCTTTGTAAGACCACAGAAGCGAAAGGCGCAGGGAGATTAAAGTGAATTAATAGAACTACGGATTCGAGACTTACTGGGGGAAGAGAAGAAATCAGAAAATGAATTCCTTTGTCAATGGCGCATTCTGTTGGCAGCTAATTTAAATTAATCCTCCAAGATAAAGTGGCGCCTCTTACAGAACCGCTCCATCCATCTGCTTTGTGAAGGCTTCTTTATTGATCACAATAGAAATTAGGAATAAATTAAATTCTAAATGTATGCGATCAATCTCCACTTCTTGAAAGAAGATTAAAATGTACTCTTCTGCATGAGAATATATATATATATATATAATATATATATATATATATATATATATATATATATATATATATATATATAAAGAAATAGTGAACTGTCTCACATACTCCCAACAAGATTATGCTTTGTATTATAGAATAATAAACTTGAAACATTGTTCCTATTATAGCTGTAATATGGATATTATTGACGTGGCACGGCTTGCTGCACCGCCAAAAATGTAACAAATCACGTGTATTTACACAGAATAACCAATTTATTAAACACACAGACCCTTTCACGATTGGAGCTTCCCTGTATGGAGATTATCCCTGTGACCCCGGAGTGTGGCATAAAATCACGTGACAAGTTTTCCATGGATCATTTTCAGTGAGAATCCATATTAGAATGGGAGAATCCAGCGATCTAGGCCCAGTGTTGTTCAACATTTTTATAAATGATCTGGAGGAGGGGAGTGATGGGAAACTGATCAAATTTGCCAACGACACAAAGCTAGGAGGGATAGCTAACACTAGGGAAGAGAGAGAGTATTCAAAAAGATCTAGAAAAGCTTGCACAGTGGGCGGCAACTAACAGAATGGTATTTAACAAGGAGAAATGCAAAGTCCTAAATCTGGGCAAGAAAAATGAAGAAAACACATACAGAATGGGGGGCATTAAGCTAAGCAGCAGCACATGTGAAAAAGACTTGGGTATACTAATAGATCATAGACTGAACATGAGTCAACAATGTGATGCAGCAGCCAAAAAGACAAATACAATTCTGGGATGTCTTAAGAGAAGCATAGAGTCTAGATCACGTGAGGTAAGAATCCCCCTCTACTCTTCCTTGGTCAGACCTCCTCTGGAATACTGTGTCCAGTTTTGGACATCCCACATTAAAAAAGACATAGAAAAAATTGAGCAAGTTCAGAGAAGAGTTACCAAGATGGTGAGCAGTCTACAAATCATGTCCTATGAGGAACGGTTAAAGGATCTGGGAATGTTTAGCTTGCAAAAAGAAGGCTGAGAGGAGACTTAATAGCTGTCCACAAATATCTGAAGGGCTGTCACAGTGCAGAGGGATTAGCCCTATTCTCATTTGTGCAAGGAAAGACTAGAAGCAACGGGATGAAACTGAAATGGAGTAGACACAGATTACATATTAGACACTGAGGGTGATCAATGAGTGGAACAGGTTACCACGGGAGGTGGTGAGTTCTCCTTCAATGGAAGTGTTCAAGCAAAGGCTGGACAAGTATCTGTCTGGGATGATTTAGTGAATCCTGCACTGAGCAGGGGGTTGGACCCGATGAACTTGGAGGTCCCTTCCAACTCTACCATTCTATGATTCTATGATGTGAGTGACTTCCAACAAGTCCTGGTCATCAGTGTTAGACTAGCTGGGCCAGGATTTTATATACTGATAACTTTGTAGGGTTTTTTCGTGTAAAAAACAAAGACAAGATTCCAGTGGGCAAATAAGAGTGCAAAAGTTGGATCACTGTGCGGTGGGAAACATCTTCAAGAGGGGCCTGGACATCTTTCTTGAGCGATACATTATTATATGCTATAATCATTAATAACTTCAGAAGGGTTCGGTGATCCAGGGATTATTCCGATTGCCAGATTGCAGTCAGGAAGGATTTTTTTCCCTTAAATGGGGAAATTCGCTTCTTCCTCATTGTTTTTTTTTGCCTTCCTCTGGATCAACATTGGGGGGTAATAGCCTGAACTGGATGGACATATGTTTTTTTCAGCCTTACATACTTGATCTTCTGGTCAGATGAATCCAGATTTCTGTTCCACCATGCTGATGGGAGGTCAGAATTTGGCACAAGCAGTATGAATCGATGAACCCTTCCTGTTCAGAGCACGTCTGTAGCTCCATCTAATGTGCAGCATCTACAAGAAGCTTCCTGGCCACATGAGTCAATATTCCTGCCAAACTATTTAAACCCTAGTGGAATCTATACGTGACCAATTGTTGCAATTCTAAAAGGCCAAAAGAGGTGCAACACTACTGGATGTGCATCTCTAATAAAGTGTCCATTCTCTATACTTCAAACCACAGAAGAATTCACCTAGTTGGTTAAAATACATGTTACACTTGAATATTAAATCAAAAGCTAGAGAGATGTGTAGGAAGATGTGTCATCATTATGATGTTCATGGGAGGTTGGGAATGTGAAGTTAAAATCTAATTACTGCTTTAATATATAGTATAACTTCATTTGTACCAACAGAACAGCTTGCAGTCTTCCATCTCTCCAAACCTGGGATTCAGTAACCAAATGATAGATAACGATGACCATATCTGCACATAAGCGTATATTATGTATTAATTAGCATCATATAAATTGTATCTCTTACAGAGTAAAAGATGTAAAGTTCCATCATAAACTGCATTGTGCTTAAAGGGGTTTTCCCGGTAAATACTATTGATGACTTATCTTTAGGGCAGGTCATCAATAGTTGATCGTCTGGGGTCCACCACTTGGGAGCTCGGACAATCTGCTGATTGGGGGCCTGCTGTCAGCGCCACAATACATAAGCTGCGGAGTGGAAGCAGTTAGCTCCAACTCTTTGTAGTGGCTGGCGCTGGTAATTGCAGGCACAGCTACCATTAAAGTCAATAAGAGCTGCAGTTACCAGCGCCGGCCACTACACTGGGGTCAGAGTGATCTGCTTCCACTCCCTACCTCTGCGTGTTGTGGTACTGATAGTGGGTGCCTGATTAGCCAAGATCCCAAGCAGTGGACCCCAGATGATCAACTATTGATCCAGAGGACAGGTAATCAGTAGTATTTTCCTGAAAAACTCCTTTAATGTACATAAATATATTAAAATAATATACACTATATATATATACACACATATATATTTGTACAATGGATATATATATATCCATTGTACAAATATATCCAGAAGGCTAAAGACATTTTGATGTCCATATTGACATCAGTTCTCTGCAGTCGTAGTTTTCCCTTAGGGAGTACACTTCCATGGGATTATCCACCCAATAGTCTTCAGTCACAAGAACACAGCCTCAAGGAAATCACACAACTGGAAAGAAATCTGTCATATTACACACCATTGACATTGTCAGCAGTGATTGAGCAATGTCATATACTTTAGGGCCAACTTATTCATACATCTCCAGGAGGAATAACAGAGGAATGTCAGTTTCCAAGGTTCTGAGAAAAGAAAAAGTGATCCAGAACTGATATTTTATAAGAAATACAAATATTTACTAATACAGACATAGTAGAAGAGCAAACAGGTTTTCTTTAGCCCTTTCCCTGCCAGAACCTAGGTAATAACTACATCATGGCTCTAAAAGGGTTTAGTGGGACTAAAGAAAAAATTATAGACAGGTAATGGTGGAAAATAAAAAAAAAACTAAGGCAAAATCACCTGTTAAATGCCCCCACCCAGTATTGGAGCCTGGTCCCTACCACTCTGATCCTGGAAGAAGCTGCAGCCATCATATGCCATTGATCGCTCACATGACTGCTCAGCAAATCCCAGGCTTTAACAGTGATTCTGCCATGAATGGCATGTGACTGCGGGTGATCGTGCAAGAAATTTAATGGTGGTTCCAGAGTAAAAAAAAACAGGGCAACTTTTCGGCCATGAGTTGCCCTTTCTAAAGCCATAAGGTAGAGTGCAGCTGGGACAGGAGTCACCAGAGTAGCTTCCCTTAACACTCCTGTCTTAGCTACCCTCTTCTTTGAGAAAGGGACCTGGTCCCCAAAACACTGCCCTGTTTTATTACTCTGGAGCCACCATTACATTTTTTGCTTGATCATCAAAATTACTCGCAGTGTGCAGTGCTTTTTGGGATACACTGCATTATTTTGGGTTCCAGGACAGTGGAATCAATGACCCAGCACCACAGTACCTCCTTCGCATTACTAAGGGGTTTGTTGCCGTGTTTTGGTTTGACTTGACTACAATGAACAGCATGTAATCGCTGCAGTTTCTTCCAAGATCGGGGCGATGGGGACCAGAGCGGCTGTGCTGGATTGGGGCGCCATTTAAGAGGTATGGCTTTTTTTCCCACCATTCCCAGCCCATACTTTTTTTCTTTGAGTCTGGAAAAGAAACTCCTGTAAACACTTGCTTATATTTTTGAAGCCCAGAATCGTAGCTTTCAAAAAATGAGACCATAGCATTTATATATTTATAGTCAGTACAACGTGTCCTGCACTGAACAAGACATGATACACGTGTGTGGATGCAAAAATAAAAAAGTTATACTGTACATTCTGGAATGGCTGGGTCTTTAAAGGGCTTTAGACGATGGTGCACATATCTGCCCTCCTGTATCAGCAAGTATATAGCCGTTTTCTGTGATTGTTTGACATTCAAAGCAGATCTATCAGTATAGTATGTGATGTATTCATAAGGACAGCGTTTCCCTATAGTGATGGCAGCTGCTTTATACAATGTCCAAAGACTGTCCTCACTGAAGAGATGGTGAGAGGGGGTAGGAAGAGGCCGGACAGCCTCCTTATGAACACATTGAATATGTGACTTTGTTATATGCGTTGTAAAGAGTTATCAGATAAAAGCTAAATGTATTGTACCATTTGATCTACTAAGGCCCAATGTCCACAGGCTAAATAGAGTTAGTAAAACCACATGGGTATCCCGCACACATGATCTGCGCCCATAGGGAATAACTGGACACCCGCAGGTAATTAAATACCTGCGGATGTCATTTTTCCCTGGCACATGGATTGCTCACTCGGGAAACCACCCGCAGCATGCTCCATTTCGTGCGGTTTTCCCGCACAGACGGCTCCCGCGGCTGCCATTGAAGCTGTCCAGTCCCGCGACGAACCCGCAGCTGTTATTGTGCTGTGCCGCGGGACCGACATGCCGAGCACATCCACCAGGCCGAAGAAAGAAGATCCGGCCGCGACGGAGGGGAGACCCGCTGCGTCTGGACAGGTAAGTATAATCTATTTTCTTGGACTCATGTCTACGGGCCGGGAGGGACCCGCTGTGGGATTCTGCACGGGGAATCCGTGCGGGCCCGAATTTCCCTGTGGACGTGAGGCCTAACCCTTTGGAATTGGATGTACAATATGTGGCCTTTAAAGAGGTTGTCTAAGAATTGAGCTTTATCACCTACAGAATCCACAGGACATGTGATAAAAGTTTGATTGGTGAGGGTGTCACAGCTGAGACACTCACCATACCCAAGAATTAGGTCCCAATCTTCTTGTCACTACACCCCCACAATCAGGAGGCTTGAATGAAGAATGGTCAAGTATGCACAGTGCCACTCAGGGGCGTAACTACAGAGGGTGCAGGGGATGCGGTTGCACCCGGGCCCAGGAGCCTTAGGGGGCCCATAAGGCCTCTCTTCTCCATATAGTGAGCCCAGTACTATGAATAAAGCATTATGGTTGGGGGCCCTGTTACAGGTTTTGCATTGAGGCCCAGAAGCTTCAAGTTATGCCTCTGTGCAGCATGGTTTAGGTATGGGTACTGGTACAGATACAGATAGAGGGGGGGCCCCAGCTCACCTTTTGCATCAGGGCCCCTGAGCCTTTAGTTACGCCCCTGCTGCTCCATTCATTTCAACTGGACTGATGGAAATAGCCAAGTACAAGCACTCCCCAGTTATCCCCTGCAGTTTAATTAACTTCTTTGTCATTCTTTGTGACCCTCAGACTAAAATTGGACGTTCTGACCATAAGAGAAGCAAGAAATGGAGAGAAGGGCGGTGCTCCTATTGATTTCCATGGGTGTGAAGCTGGCTCTCTGCCGGGGGCACTGATGACAATGTCCTGCTGCTGAACTTGACAGTGGGACGGACAATCAGCTGATGGACCACCATCCATTAACTACTGGCGGCTTATCCAGAGGATAGGTCATCAGTTTAAAAAGATTGGAATACCCCTTTAAGGAGTTGATAGTAGGAATAATAGTATTTTGTACATCCGGAAAGACAATATTGACAGAAAAGATGTAAAAACTAGTATAGATGTGTCTATATAATATGAGATGATCTGAACTGTAACATGCCTGCACTTTTGTGTTTGCTATAATTATGTTACATTGTTTTGGTGGGGTTAAAAATGCACCGAATCACCTGTAGAGGGCAGCATCTCGCAATACTTTAAAATACGACCAAGCCTTAGAATTCATATTACTGCACTGCGAACTGTGTTGTAGTGCTGATGATTCTGTGCGTCATCATAAGAAAAATACAATATATATAATACATTACTAGGCAGTCTGCCTGTAATCTACTTGTGTGGAAAGCAGCAAGATAGCAGCATATCCACACCAGAACAGCTCACCGAATATGGGGAGGCTGGGCTGGTGGACAGGGGGTCACACATGGAGTCTTAATATTTAGTGTGACCACTAAGTGCAGGCACACAAGGGTTGTGCCATAGCAGGGGCATTATTACTATGGGGGGCACTGACAGGCTGATTAGAGGATAAGAGGTTGTCTGCCCCAAGCCAAGCCATAGCTATTAGAATTCTCGATGGCGGTCTGGGTCCAGAGAGAAGAAAACTGAATATGGATGACTCCAGAAAGAGACAACATCAGCTGTGATCAATGGGGGTAACTGCACTGTAATCACTATCAGGGCTTAGTCACACGGGCGCATCGCACTAAAAGATGGCCGCTCTGCAGATGCGGACAAATCTCCGCAGCGTCGGAAGAAAGATCATGTGTTCTTTCTGCCGGCGATGCAGAGAGATGTCCGTCCTGAAGTGCGGCCGTCCTCTTCGTGCAGTAACACGGGCGCCGATGCACCCCTGTGCCTAAGACCTCACTGTGTAGAGCAAGTTTTTTGAGAACATTACACAGTAGCTGTATTATTTCGAAGTATACTACAGTTTAGCTTCTGTATCTGAGCCTGTCCTGTTATAAAGGTTATATTATGGAATATATATTGCTTCTGGTGCTATATTATATATTGAGGTTAGATCTTGTATAAACAGGTAAAGGGTAGAATAACACAATGGGACTTGCTACTCATGGCCATCATTGCCCTCTTACAAGCTGTGCGACTACTTCTTGTCTCTTTTTCCTGCTCAGCTCTGTTCCTCCATTCTCTCCTCTATTCGGGCTCCTGTCTACGTGCAAATTTTCATTGCGTTCCCTGCGGCGATAATCTGGCCGCAGGAAATGCAGTGAACGCTTTCCATTGCTTACGACCGGCAAATCACAGCATGCTGCGAATTGCAGCGATTCTCCGCGGTGAGCCTATCTGTCAGATAGGCTCACCATGGAGATCCGACAGCTAGCTCCTGCTCCCCGATGGCGGCTCCCACGGCGGAGATCCGCCGCAGGATAACGCAACGCCTGTGGACAGGCAGCCTTTATGAGACAGCGCCATTGCAATAACATCATGCTATCATAAAACAGCGATAAACCGTACCTCTCTTACATTCGTAAATGCCGACTACCTGTGACCGCCGCACACAACTAGGCTGTGGGACGTGGGGAACAGAACTAGAGGTAAATATGCCATAAAAGTCCAGATGGGAATACCGCTTTAAATTCTTGTTTGTTCTAGTAGACTTGTTAAATTAGAATAGTAGAATAACCCCCCCTGCTAAATTAAACATTAACCATTGCTGCTTGCCTCCTTTGAGTATTTTCCTCATGCTTCATTGGATGCTATATGATATCTGTATCTTTCCCATAGAATTCAGTCATTGGACAATCAAATACAAGTCCATATGTTACATTTTAAATCTGTGTGAGACATGAATGGATTAGCCGAGGTAAGAAAAACGGAGCAGATTTGATCAGTTCACTGCATTTTTATAGTAAGCTAAAATAGCTGTGACTTGAAAAAAAGAAGTAGAATTTTATATACTGTTTTTGTATTTAGATTTCACTCCTGGTTTGGTCTTTGAAAAAACAGATTCAGCATACTAGCCTTATCTTCCAAATTACAGTCACAACACCCAAACCAATATTAAATCTGCATGCAGTGAGCTCCCTCTAGTGGCGCTGCAGGTTGTCACAATGACTGTATCATGACAGGTATCAGAGGACCCAGGATGTGCCAAGGAAACATTCCTCGCACCAATACACTCCCTCCACCAGCCTGAACTGTTGTCACCCGACAAGAAGAGTTCATCGGTTCATGCTGCTTGTGCCAAATTCTGACCTCCCATCAGCACGGTGCAACAGAAATCTATTTTCACTGACTAGGCGATATTTTTTCACTGCTCAGTGATCCAATTTTTGTTCGATGGAGTCTTGCCTATCTGTCATTGGAACTGGTCGTCTGCTGTTATATCCATCCGTGCTAAGGAATGACAAATTGTGCATTTGGATATCGCTTTTGTCTCTTCATCAGAAAAATTCTTGACATCCTCCTCTGACCCCTTTTTTCTTGATGATGGATGTTTTTCCTTGATCACACCATCCTCTGTATACTCTCAACACTGTTACACAAGAAAATTCCACAAGCTTGGCAGTATATTAGATCATGGCCCCGGCTAGTCCAGCACTGATGACCAGGACTTGTTGGAAGTCACTCAGATCGCAGAATTTTCTTTCTAATATAGATTCACACTGAAACTGATCCATAGAAAACTTGCTCACCTGACTTAATGCTGAACTGCGAAGTTGTGAGGGACTCACTTCAGTGTGTAATATTACAATACAGATTTAGGCCTCATATTTCGACTTGTGATAGAGTCAAGGGTCTATTTTCCATACAGTGAAGGGTCAATCATGAAGGGGCTGGTGTATCTAATAGAGCGCCTATTTAATGTATGTTGCTTTGGTTTTACCTGGCATAACGTGAAACTTCTGGGTGGCAATGGCATTGGAATTGACTGTCTGCTGTTGTAGCCCATCCATGCTAAATAACGACAAATTGAACATTCAAACACACTAGTTAGTGTAGCAGAGTTGCATTCAGCTGTAAGTTGCAGGACTGTGTCTTGACTGCTCATCAGAACAATTCTTGACCTTCTTCTCGGACCCCTTTCATCGACAAGTTGTTTACATCCACAGGACCCCCTTTTACTAGATGTTAGAGTAGGTGTTATCACTTATTGCTATCCTACCTATGATCATAGTAAGATGACCGTTGAACGGTTCTCTCTACCGAACATAAAGCGTCAGACTATTATTAGGCTTAGTGGCTAGAGTGAAAACTGCAAGACTGATGATATATTCCATTTAGCCCGTTGACATCACAGGACATACAGTTATGTCCGAGTTGTGTGGGGTTTATATGAAGTGGGATGGTTGTCCAATCCAGCTCTATACAAGGCTAGTACTGGCTTTCTGTGGTAGCAGACACCTGCCCATAACAGCCAAAGTCAATGAGATCGTGGGGTGCTGTTCGGTTGTCACGGGGCCCTTCTGAATGCCTGTGCCACATTTTCATAGACTGCTTGTCAAAATGCGATGTAATGTTATACTGTGGAATTCCATTATGAAATATGAGCAAGCAAACAATAACAAGTTCAAGTCCCCTATAGGGACTAAAAAAGTGTTAAAAAAAAAGGTTTATTAATAGAGATGAGCGAGCGTACTCGGAAAAGCACTACTCGCTCGAGTAATTTGCTTTATCCGAGTATCGCTGTGCTCGTCCCTGAAGATTCGGGTGCCGGCACGGAGCGGGGAGCTGCAGGGGAGAGCGGGGAGGAACGGAGGGGAGATCTTTCTCTCCCTCTCTCCCGCCCGCTCTCCCCTGCTCCCCGCTGCGACTCACCTGTCAGCCGCAGCGGCACCCGAATCTTCAGACCCGAGCACAGCGATACTCGGATAAAGCAAATTACTCGAGCGAGTAGTGCTTTTCCGAGTACGCTCGCTCATCTCTATTTATTAATTAGTGCAAAAATATAAAAAGGAGTAAAAGTTTTAAAAAATGCTTTTCACATACTAGTAATAACTAAAATAAACATTTGGTGTTGCTGTGTCTGTAAAAGTCTAATCTATCAAAGTAATGCTTTATTTACCCCATATGATGAAGATCGTCAGAAAAAAAACAAAATGCCAGAATTGTGCTTTTTGGTCACCCCATCTCTAAAAAAATAAAACGCGATCAAAAAGTCATATGTACTCAAAAATGGTACCAATAGAAACTACAAGATGTCCTGCAAAAAATGAGCCCCCACGCAGCGATCTGAACAGAAAAATAAAAGATATGGCTGTCAGAAGATGGCGGCAGAAAAGAATTATATATCTTTCCAAAGATGTTTTATTTTTTAAAAGCAGTACAGCAAATGTAGGATTATATAAATTGGGTATCATCCTAATCACACTGTCCCACAGAATAAAGATATTAAAGGGGTTGTCCCGCAATGACAAGTTAAGCACTTCTGTATGGCCATATACATGCACTTTGTAATATACATCGTGCATGAAATATGTGCCATACAGAAGTTATATACTCACCTTCCCTGCGCTGGCGTCCCCGTCTCCATGGTGCCGTCTAATTTCAGCGTATAATCACCCAATTAGATGCGCTTGCGCAGAAGCGTCTTCTCCCTTCTGGTCGGTCCGGGCACGAGTGGCGTTCTGGCTCCGCCCCCTTCTACGCGTAGCTCCGCCCCGTCACATGTGCCAATTCCAGCCAATCAGGAGGCTGGAATCGGCAATGGACCGCACAGAGCCCACGGTGCACCATGGGAGAAGACCCGCGGTGCATTGTGGGTGAAGATCCCGGCGGCCATCTTAGAGGAAAAGAAGGAAGAAGTTGCAGAGAGGGGATTCGGGTAAGTAACATTTTTTTTTTAATTTCAACACATCCCTTGGGTTTGTCCTGCGCTGAACGGGGGGCCTATGCAAAAAAAAAAAAAACCCGTTTCGGCGCGGGACAACCCCTTTAAGTCATTTTTGCTACAATGTGTACTCTGTGAGAACAAGCCCCCTCCATAGAGGTGGAATCATGTTTTTTTTCCATTTCACTCCACTTAGTAATTTTTCAGATTTTCAGTATATTATTTGGTACATTTGTGAACCGAGAGCAAGGCAGGTGGTTTGGTCTCCGCAACCAGAAAGGACGCACACGGGTTGGTCAAGTTAAGAAAAATGTATTTACTACAGGTTAATAAAGGCAAGTCAATGGTAAAAGAACAGGAATAAGGACAAGCACAATACACAGTATAGTTGGAACAATTCAAGTTAGATTTCACAATATATTCCATGGTTACTATGTCCACCTCCACAGCACGGACACTGAAAGAACAATAGTCCCAAAACTATCCCTAACTGACCCAAACTTCACATTTGGGTGCGCACCCCTCTTACCGGTGGTCCGGGTGGACTGCTTACAGTGTGTACAAGCGCGCGTTGGGGCCCAATATCGTTCTTTCCTTGTCTAGCGAAGCGTCCTCTCCTCACGGTTATCACGACATCCGAGGCAATAAGATTCTTCTCAGCAGGCAGGAAAACAAAATGGAGGCAATGAAATCCAACAGCAAGTAGCTCGGCACACTGACAGTCCTGCAGAATCCATACACCCCGGTGTGATATAAGCCAGGGGTTGTGCAGTTACCGTCCGGTACTCAACAGCACTGCCAGTCTTTAGCTTTGGTGGCAATGTCCACAGCCACAATGTCAGTATTACTGGTTACCCACTGGGCACAGTCCTTTCAGCATGGCTCCACTGAACATACTGTCTCTTTATACTCTGTCTGCCTCTGGGCTGAATTACACACAGGTTAGCTGCACAGGAAAGTCCTCTAAGATCTCCACACACTCTCAATGCAGCACAGACACTTGGACCTCTCTCTGCAAAGATGGCTGCTGCTCTCTGTGTGTCGTCACATCCTGCTTCCTTCTCATACTGGGTCTGCAGACAGGCAGGCTGACCTCATAGGGTGTGTCCCTCCAGCATCACATTCCCATTGCAGGGGCTGCTGACCAGAATCACAGAAACACATATACACTCAACTTTAACACAGTTTAAACAAATGGAACTTGGCACATCATTGGGCTGTATATTAGGACAAGTATATGCACAGAAGCAGCACTCCTATTGTCATAAGGCTGGGACACAGTCTGTATATTACACATTAACTAGTACCATTGACAAAATACAGCTCATTCTACAAAAAACAAGCCCTCAGACAGCTATGTCAACATAAAAATAAAAGTTTTGATGTTTTGAAAGTCAGCAGGAAAAACGTATAATAATAAAAAAAAAATGGGTTAATCTCTGGAAGTCCTGAATTCTATTATAGAATGAAGTGGCTCTATGAGGGAGGGCGGTAAGCATAGTAGAAGAAACCTTGAAGCTAGTTCTCCCCAGATAGTAATGTTTATGTTAGTAGTGAAGGTCATAAAGAATTCTAATCTAGATGATCTCTAGAGGAAATAAAATACAAGATAGAACACATTATTACAGCAGCCGCTTGTATGTAACCTTCTATAAACAGCCAGCACAAGAGCCCCCCAAATGTTTATTCAATTCCAAATACTTTCTCGTGCCTTCTGGTATGTTTGAAGTTCTGAATGTTTCTCTTTAATCTGTTTTTTAGCTTTTACAAGAACGCTGCGCTCTGACAGATTTTATCATATATCAAACATTACATCAACATAGTAAATATCATAGTCATACAACTAGAATAGAAATGATGTAGCAGAGGTGAGATGGGAAAGAGTTAATGTAATATAATATTACGGCTACGGATACAGTAAAAGGCACGCAGAGACAGGCTGCGTTGAAGAGAGTCTCAGTTTAAGGCCGCTTTCACACAGGCGACAAAATTGCGCGATTTTATCGCAATGCGACAGTGCTACAAATCACATGTATGTGAAGCCCATGCTTTCCAATGGGTTCTTTCAAATTAGCTACATTGCGAGGAAAAAAATCATGGCATGCTGAATATTCCCGCGATTTGCGATGTTTTGTAGCCCATGTTTCCCTATGGAGCCTTCCTGTTGCATCGCATTGCATGAAAATGCGGTTTTCGTGAGGTGCAATGCAACTTCTACAGTAGGAAATCCGACTGTTTCCCCTAAAATGACCCCTAGCTACATTAAAAAAAAAAAAAAAACACAATATGTACACCACCTAAGAGGCGCTGTCCAGCTCCACCGTACGTCTCCGGCAGACTTGCTTGTGGTTTTCCCTCAGCGTTTCCTGGTTAGGGGTTCAAAAACCCGCCTCCAGGAAGATTGGTTCTCCCCTTTAATTATTGCTTATAACCTTACATAGAGATGAAGTAAATGTGACGGAAAACAAAGACACGGCATGTCAATTCTTTTTTCATTTCCGCAGCGGCCTCTCTACCACGGGTTTTAACCCCTTAACGACCAGCCCATAGTGTTTTTACGTCCTCCCGAAGTGGGCTCTATTCTCTGAGGACGTAAAAACATGCTTCCTGCAGAGAATAATGCCCCTCGGGCTGTGGACGTGACAGCTCCATGCTGTCGGTGTCCGCAGGTAGCTGACAGCATGGAGCTGTCATCCCGGGCTGTTCGGAGCCCCCCCCCCGGCATTGCGATCGGCGCTATGCAATGGATAGCGCCGATCGCAAAAAAAGTAAATAAAAGTACATAAAAGTTAAAGATTCAGCTGCTCTGATGGATCGGATCCATCGGAGCAGCTGAAATTACTCACCGAGGTCTGGCACGCTGCTCCCCGCTCTCCTGCCGCTCCGGGGCCCGAAGCCGGTCTTCTGCGCATGCGCGCCAGGCGGCATTACGTCAGCCGCATGCGCAGAAGGCCCGGCGGCGCGGGAGATTTAAAATCTCCTGGCTCCCGGCTCCTGTAGGTAGCCGGGAGGCAGGAGATGTCAGCGGGGACTGCGGTGAGCGGTCCCCGGTACCGCGATCGCCGTTATCCAATGGTTAGCGGCGATCGCGAAAAAGTAAAAAAAAAGTTTTAAAAAAGTCAGTTTCACCTCCCCTCATGGATCGGATCCATGAGGGGAGGTGAAAATACTCACCCCCAGTCCTCAGCGGTGTCCCGATGTCCGGGGACCCGAATCCCCGTCTGCGCATGCGCGCCCGATGATTGACATCGGGCGCGTGAACAGACGGGCTCGAGCCCCGGGAAATTTAAAATCCCTCTGCTTCTGGCTGCCATGTGTAGCTAGGAGCAGAGAGATTATACCGGGGACATGATCACTGTCATCCAATGGATGACAGTGATCATGTAAAGTGAAAAAAAAGTGTAAAAAAGTTAAAAAAAAAAAAAGTAAAAAAAAGTTTTTAAAAGTTTAAAAAGCGTACGTTTCATCTCCCCTCATGGATCATATCCGTGAGGGAGGATGAAAGTACGTACCTAAGGCCCCCAGATTTATCCGCGGACCTTACCACAGCTTCTGCACACGCGCCCGTCGCCAAAATGGCGGGCGCATGCGCAAAAGCTGTGGATTGCCAGGATAATTTAAATTCTCCCTGCTCCTGGCTACAAAACGTAGCCAAGAGCATGGAGATTTAATGGGGGTCCGCGGTGAGCGGTTCCTGGTCACGTGTTCGCTATTATCCAATAATGGCGATCACGTAAAAGTAAAAAAAAAAATTTGAAGTTTCATCTCCCCTCACTGATGCGATCGGTGAGAGGAGATGAATCTTTTTACCGGAGGCCTGCGTATTTGAATCCCGACGCGATCTTCCTCCGTGGACCTTCCAGGATTCTGCACATGCGATTGCCGGCAAAAAGCCGGACACATGCGCAGGAGTCAGGGAGCCCAGGAAACTTAAAATCTCCTTGCTCCCAGCGACCAACGGTCACAGAGAGCCTGGAGCAGTGACGGGTGGCCTCGTTGAGCGGTCCCCGGTCACGTGATAAAAAGGTAGCGATCTACCTTAGGCCGGTCTCACATGACCGGATAGGAATGACGGATTCCGCATGCGTCTGATCCGCGGTAATACGCAGATCAATCGCATTGGATTACACAATTCCGCTCACATTAGCGGGTCAGAATTGCGTAATCCACTCGCAGAAAAGAGAACGCAGCAGGTTCTATTTTACTGCGGATATCGGCAACATAGAGCCCATTGTGCTCCATGGTCGCGGATATACCCGCAGTCCATACGCAACTACATTGTATACGGGCTGCGGGTACCCGCGTCATCGCTAAGCGACGGTGCGGAAAATACAAACAAAGGTGTACTGTGCATGACCGCCTGTGTGAGTACGCAGTTATGCGCAGTACATTACGCAGCCGTACGCAGGGTCACAGCCGGGCTCACAGATGGGATCCGCTGTGGGCCTCCGCAAGCGGATTCCGCCTGCACCCGCGTGAGCCCGGCGTTATTCAGACCGCTACCTGTGATACGTGTTTTACAAGAAGCCCCGGGAACGCTCGCTTTCCTGCAGTTCCAGGAGCACCTTGTTGAGCGCCTTCTGTGTGAGACCGCCGCACCTCATCAAGCTTACGGAGACTCACGGAACGCCACTTTTTACACCCCATACCCGCCACTGAGGTCATGAAATACCCCCAAAAAGCATGAGAGGAGGGGGGGGGGGATACCCAGTTTTATTGCCCCATGGGCCCATTCCAACCAGCCTCCGTAATTACCCCTGTCTTCGGAAATACTACACAGCTCACATTTTTACTTTTATCTAAGATTTGCGAACGCCAAAAAGGGCGCGGAGGGGGAGGGGGGGAATTTTTAGGGAGTCAATCTTTATTCTGTACAAATAAGCAATGGGGCCTGGAATTTATTCAGTTGTGCCCTAAAATCCAACAGGTGTTCCGTCCTTTATAGGCCTTGCCATGCGTCCTGTAAGTAGATTAGGGCCACAATGGGTATGTTTCTGAACTCGGGACAAACGGGGGTATCCATTTTGGGGTGAAGGTCTTCATTCCTATGTGCACTGTACAAAAAAACTGTTTTTAAATTGAAAAAATTGCCAAAAAAATTGAAAATCGTAACTTTTTCCTTCTGCTTTGCTTAGATTCATTCAAATACTGTGGGGTCAAAATACGCAGTACACCCCTAGATGAATTCGTTAAGGGGTCTAGTTTTCAAAATGGGGTCATTTGAGGGGGTTCTTTATAGTTTTGGCCGCTCAATGGCTCTATAAGTGGGCAATGGGGCCTGAAATTTATTCAGTGGTACCCTGAAATCCAACGGGTATTCCTTTCATTGTAGGCCTAGCCATGGGTCCTGTAAGTCTATTAGGGCCACAATGGGTATGTTTCTGAACACGGGACAAACAGGGGTATCCATTTTGGGGTGAAAGCCTTCATTTATATGTGTGCTGTACAAAAAAAACTGTTTTTAAATTGACACAATAGCCCAAAAAATGAAAATCCTATTTTTTTCCTTTTGCTTTGCTTAAATTTATTCAAAAACTGTGGGGTCAAAATATGCAGTACATCCCTAGATAAATTCGTTAAGGGGTCTAGTTTTCAAAATGGGGTCATTTGTGGGGGTTCTATATGGTTTTGGGCGCTCAAGAACTCTACAAGTGGGCAATGGGGCCTAAAAGGACTTCAAGCAAAATCTATGTTCTGAAAGCCACCGATTACTCCTTTTATTTTGGGCCCCGTTGTGCATGCGGACATAAGATTAGGGCCACAATGGGTATATTTCTGAAAACAGCACAAACAGGGGTATCCATTTTGGGGTGTAAGTCTTCCTTCATATGTGTGCTGTACAAAAAAAGCTGTTTTTAAAATGACAGAATTGCCAAAAAAACAAAAATCCAAATTTTTTCCTTTTGCTTTGCTTGAATTTATTCAAAAACTGTGGGGTCAAAATGCGCAGTACACCCCTAGACAAATTCGTTAAGGAGTCTAGTTTTCAAAATGGGGTCATTTGTGGGGGTTCTCTATGGTTTTGGCGCTCAAGAACTCTACAAGTGGGCAATGGGGCCTAAAAGGACTTCAAGCAAAATTTGTGTTCCGAAAGCCACCGGTCGCTCCTTTCATTTTGGGCTCCGTTGTGTATCCAGACATAAGATTAGGGCCACAATGGGTATGTCTCTGAACACGGGACAAACAGGGGTATCCATTTTTGGGTGCAAGTCTTCCTTCATATGTGTGCTGTACAAAAAAAGCTGTTTTTAAAATGACAGAATTGCCGAAAAAACGAAAATCACAATTTTTTCCTTTTGCTTGGTTTGAATTCATTCAAAAACTGTGGGGTCAAAATATGCAGTACACCCCTAGATAAATTCCTTAAGGGGTCTAGTTTTCAAAATGGGGTCATTTGTGGGGGTTTTCTATGGTTTTGGGCGCTCAAGAACTCTACATGTGTGCTATGGGGCCTAAAAGGACTTCAAGCAAAATTTCTGTTTTGAAAGACACTGACTACTCCTTTCATTTTGGGCCCCGTTGTGGACTCAGATATAACAATAGGGCCACAATGGGTATATTTCTGAACACGGGAGAAATAGGGGTATCCATTTTGGGGTGTAAATCCTGATTTTCATGTAAACTATAGGAAAAAAATATGTCTTTAAAATGACAGATTTGCAAAAATATGAAATTTTACTTTTTCTCCTCTAAATTGAATTAATTCCTGAAAAAAAACTGTGGGGTCAAAATACTCATGACACCCCTCAGTGAATACATTAAGGGGTGTAGTTTTTAAAATGAGGTCATTTGGGGGGGTATCTATTATTCTGACACTCATGAGCCTTTCCAATCTCGGCTTGGTATAGGAAAACAAAGTGTTCCTCAAAATGCTAAAAAGTAATGTTAAATTTGTACGTCTCCTAAATAGTTTAAAAAAAACGAAAGTTTTTCCAATGTGCGCCCAAAATAAAGTAAACGGGTGGAAATATAAATCTTAGCAAAAATTTCTATATTATGTTTGCACATATTTAAGATATTGCAGTTGGAAATGTGAAAAAATGACGATTTTTTCAAAATTTTCCCAATTTTGGCGCTTTTAATAAATAAACACAATTTCTATCGGTCTATTTTTTCCGCCTAAATGAAGCACAACATGTGGCGAAAAAACAATGTCAGAATCGCTTGGATATGCAAAACCTTTCTGGTGTTTTTCCATGTTAAAGTGACACATGTCAGATTTGCAAAATTTGGCCTGGTCATTAAGGCGCAAACAGGCTTGGTCACTAAGGGGTTAAAGCTGCTCTTATCCCGCGGAGATCTTGCGGTTTTCCGATGCAGACAAGCTGCGGGATTTCTGTTCCGTGAGAACCCAGGCTTAATATTCCCATCTCATTGTATTGAAGACCAGGAGACAAAGCTACAACTAAACACTGCATTGTGATAAAGTTATAATCCGGCAGCTAAATGTATCCATCCATGTATTTACATTAGTGCCGTCTGACAGCCTGACAGCTCGGTATTAGTAGTTCAGTCACTTTAATATGACATCTATTATTTGTCTCTACAATGAATATAATACTTATTTATTCTCCTTAATAAGCCTGATGACACAGGCTGCGGCTTGTCTGATGATACTGTGTACAGCGATCAGCCCAGAGGTAATGTTTCTCGAATCTCAGGAATTATACTAGTATTGATACATTAACAGCATATACATAGACTAAATATCTACAGCAGTGCCATATGGAAGGGGGCATCCAGGAAGCCTAAATACTGACACAGACCCATGGGATAGAACCTCCACTACCGGCCCAGTACCCACACCAGGTCCCGTGATATGGCCTATGATGGAAGAAGGGCAGCAGTATATGGTGCAGAAAAAACATCCATCAGGATGTAACTTTTATTCCTTCATTGGCATAAAGCCAGGCAACGTTTCGACTCCTATCTGGAGTCTTTATCAAGCTATGACGGAGGTATGGCCTGTCATGCAATCAAGGGGGTTTGCTGTTTGTCTCATCTTAATAACTAAGTCAACCCCATCCTCTGTTATGCCCTATGCAGAGACATAAAAGGAGGCTTAGTTATTAAGATAAGCCAAACAGCCAACCCCCTTGATAACGTGATGAGGAGCCATACAATGTAACCTGGTGTCAGCTGAAAGTGAAGTTGTGGGTCCATATAAGTTTTTAGGCTCCCTGGACAACTCATTTGAACGCAATCTATTATTTATATTGTTAAGGGTGCGTTTATTGAATTCCTATGTAAACAATTACATTTAAAAAAACACTCCCTGTTGTGGAGATGGTTTTCGGGTTTGTGTTGTGTATAAGAGAAGTAGGGTCAGCATCCATTATATTATCATCAGAGGCCAAGATTATAGAAAAGTGTTATTATAAAAATGGAGGCAGTTCCTCCTCCCTCTCCCAACACAGTGCATATTATAATCTGATGCACTGTTTGTAAAACATCTAAATTGACACTTTCCTTGGATGGATAGGTCTATAACATTGCTAATGTGGATATCATATTGTAAGAAGTACATGTGGCCAGCAGCACAGCAAGGGTCCCGAGCCGCTAGTTGGGGACCACTGATGGAGATTGTGCTCACAGCAATTTCTTCTAAATGTGTCAAGAAGTTATTTTATGATTTAGTACACTTATGCCCAGGTGCCTGGTGCAAAGCAAACCAAGATGGCCCTTCTATAATGATAGTAGAAAAATGAAATAAAGAATATACAACAAAGACTGGCAAAGTATCAGCGATCCTGCTGACAACTCAAGTGGGGGAAAGACTTATATGGACTAGCTTTCAAGTCCTTCAAAGCATTGTCATCATGGTTGTCTCTTGATGTGAAGTGATGCAAGTACTGAAAATTGCTTCAAGCCTAGAATGAGGCAAGATGGATGTATAAGCCTCAGGCATCTCATCATCAATGGCAATACCCTAGATGTAATCTTCCTTAAAGGGGTTGTCCCGCGGCCAAAATGAAAAATTTTTCACAGCCCAGTCCCCCCTGTTAAGCAAACCTCACAAACTACCCATGTAAATCAGTTTTTTAGAGCATTTCTACTCACCATGAAGCAGTTTTATGAAGTTATAAAATTCTTCTTCAAAGATGGCCACCGTCATTTCCCATGGTGCACCGCTGGTCTTCTCCCACGGTGCACCGCGGGTCTTCTCCCATGGTGCACCGTGGATGTTCTTCTCCAGTCTGAGCTCCACTGCCGATTACAGCCACGCTGATCGGCACCATGTGATGGGGGCGGAGCTACGCGATGACGTGGAGAAGAGGGAGGAGCCAGTACGCAGCTCGTGAGCCCGGACCATCCAGAGGAGGAATCTTCAGTGCGCAAGCGCGACTCTTCGTGCGACCGGAGGAGAAGTTTGGTCGTCGCCATGGAGACGGGACGCCAGCATCGGGAGGGGGTAAGTATATAACTTCTGTATGGCCAATATTTAATGCACGATGTATATTACAAAGTGCATTAATATGGCCATACAGAAGTGTTTAACCCCACTTGCTGTCGCAGGACAACCCCTTTAAGTTTTTTTTGCCAAAATTATGTCTACTGTGTGTTAAGAAAGTACCAGTAAGTAGAGTACCCGCAAGGCTGGATGGTGCCGTGTGCAGTACCTTGTATAGATGCTCCCTAATGCAGGAGTGGGATTCAGATTTCCAATACTGGGTCCCCCCTGCCTGCATGTCCGGGCTGGCACAGCATGGTGGACACAGGAGGAAATTGGAGGAATAGGAGATGGTCTAGTTAGGTCATCTTCAATGTGTCCTTACCTCACTGAATGGGTGGCACAGCATCAGGAAGGGGGACGGAACTGTACCATTCCCAACTGTTAAACCAGCACTGCTTCTCCCTGGTTCGCGAAATCATCTGTGATTTCAACAACTGGTTAGGCCAAATATAATCATACAAAGTACAAATAAACATACCATACAGTGCCCAAATAATATTGCCATAATTGGCCAAAATAACATTGCTAGACAGTTTCCTGCACCCAATCATGGATACAATGACATCCTGTGCAGCTGGCTTTCTACAGCTTTGAAGACCAAGTGTGGGATCACAGGTGCATGCTCCAAGTGCCCAAGCCCACCAGGGCAAGAGGCAGCTTCATTACCATAGTATGCAAATAAGAGAGATGGAACAATACCTCTACAGCGCCACCTATCTGTGTATGGATGCTGGCTTGGCTTTTAATTCACAGTCATTGTTATAAGGTGTATAAAGAGTCTAACATTGACTTGCAGGAATGCTGCCTTCTAATAGGTGGCGCTGCAGAGGTATTGTTTCATCTTCCTTATTTGCATATTACCCAGATGAGCATGCATGGCCTTATAAGTCTCCTCACTCACTCACCTTCTAGGTGCTCTCTCTAAGGAGAAAAGATAGCATTCCTGATTACCATAGTAGTGACAGGTGAAGCACCCTGTGCAACCATATGAGTCAGATGCCTCCAAGTTGGACCTCGGTACAAAAAATGTCAGCTCTCTGGTTCTGCAAGTCACCATTTTTTTATTGCTTTTTATGTAGAAACATAAATATCATCAATGGTGGATATGACTTGCTCAGGAGCTTCCAGCTGTCAGTGGCACTCAGGCGCTTCTAGATTCTTTCGGCAGCTGCAATGTAATACTAGCATTTAACAAAAAATTCTCAGACCCTCGCCATTGAAAAATATTGTTAAAAAGTGTGAAGAAAAATCTGTAATCATCATAGAGAAGACATTGTGAGTTAATTACAGTTGTAGACGTTCCCTGGTGGCGAGGATGTATTTTTCATATAAGGGGTAGTTAGCTGACACCATGTTTAGCATACCACACATTCTTACTTCACAACTTGTACTGAGTGATTTTTTTTTTGCTGGGAAAAGAAGAAAAGGATTAGGAAGAATCATTACTTCTGGGTTTAGGATTCATTTTTTATATTTTCTTTAATGTCGAGTTCTGAATATGTACTTACAGCGGATAACAAGGGCTCTGAGCGCATGGCATGCCGTAACACACAAATATGCAGAGAGTGGCTTTTGCCAATCACACACCCTTACCTCGTCATGAAGATGGGATTTATTTAGTCTAACACAAAAGGCAGACAGATCTTATCAGATAATTCGATATAACACCTCGTGTTTGTATTAACAATATTTGTCAGGACCTGAAAAGGCCAAGCGGTGCTCGCTAATAAGGGTTCCTCTTCCGCAGTACAGATTCCTTTACTGAAACCTGGGGACATTTTCTTAGTACATTTTTTAAATCTTTTTTTTTTCTTTTTTTAATTATTTGACCATTTTTATTAGATTGGTTTTAAATATTGTTTGTGAATAATAAAATAGGAAGTAAAGAATAGCAAATTGTTTCATGACTTTAGCTAATCGACTATCTTAACTTCTAAAAGGGTCACCCACCAATGCAAAACAGTAGCATGGAACATGCCAAAGATTGTAACTGAAGCTTGATGGACCCATTCTAGTCAATGGGGTTTATCTGATGTTGTTTGATTCCGTCATAGGACGGGTTCTTTTGGGCAGATATTTCGTTTTCTTGCTCCCATTACTTCGCTCACAAAGAAAGCACACACGTTTTTCCTGGTCCATGGAGGCACAAGACACTTGGGAGAAACTAGAGTCTTTTTACTTCAGCACTAGTACTGATCCACCCAAGACTACAATTGCCTTTTGTGGTGGAGGTGGATGCCTCCGACTCCACTGTGGGAGCTATGCTGTCACAACAAGTCGCAGATAAGATGCAACTACAACCTTGTGCATTTCTGTCCTACACCTTATCGCCCACAGAGAAAAACTATGACGTTGGGAACTTCTGGCCATCAAGGTGGCTCTCACTGAATGCAGGCACCTCTTGGAAGGAGTCCATTATCCGTAAAAATTTAGAATTTCTCCATACTGCGAAGAGATTATCTGCGAGACAAGCACAATGGACCCTGTTATTCTCCAGGTTTAATTTTATTATGTCCTACCTCCCCAGTTCTCGAAACAGCAACACAGATGCATTGTCCAGGATATTTTTGGAGCCTCCTGATACTGACTTCTGGGTTCCCTTCTGACTACACTACACACCTCATTCTTTTGTACTGCAACCTGAGACCTCCCGTTGCTGGCTCCTGGCTTTTACTTGACTACTCTCCAGACCTGCGGCTATTACACCTGAGGCTCCAACCCAGTGCCTAAAACTGCAAAACTAGTGTGAACCCAAAATAGTAAAAAAAAGAGATCACACTATATGAATCCCCAGGCAATCTGATTCTGACTTTTTCTGGACCCTGCTGGCCTCTGTCCTTTTCTACAGCTGATCATGACCACTGCAGCCAATCAATGGCTTAAGCAGCTTACCTATGTGATAAGAGCACTATAACTTCAGTTTTTTTATTTGCCAATGCTCAAAGCAGTTTGGAAAAAAGAAGCTTACTGCTGGACAACCCCTTTAAGGGCAGAGATAATTTTGGCCTTAAGGACGCAGCATAGTTTTCCATTTTTTCCTCGCTGTACCTCAAAGGCTATAACGTTTTATGCTGTTGCTTAGTTTGCTGTGTGAGGTCTTATTTTTATGATTTCAGGCTATAGTAAATGCATTTAATTTATTTTAATTTGTTTAGCAGAATTCAGAAAAAAACTCAATTTTGCCATTGTCTTTTTAATATGTCATTCTCCAAACACCTAAAATATGTTTTTAATTTATTGTGTGAGTTGTGGCATATATCATATATGCATTTGTTTATGTTTTATGACTTTAATAAAAACTGTTTTATTAAAAATACAGGGGTGTTTATTTGTTTATGGATTTAAAAATGTCGATGTTTTGTTTTTTTCTATTTGTAACAGTTCACAGAAGTTTTATGCTGCTTACTTAATGTTTTCAGTATCAAACAATGAATGGAGCAGGTGATGCCATTTTTTTGCGCACCTCTGTACTGGTTTTTGTTGTGTACATGTTTTGTTGACAAATTATTTCATTACCTTTTTAACGTCCCAGAAGGTGACTTTTACATTTAGTTTTTTTTATTATAATCCATTGGAATATCTAGATGTTCAAATGTATCTCTGCTTGCTTATGATATTGTTAGGATCAGGGCTGTCCCTTAAAACCATCTATGGGTAAAGCTGCCCTTCCAAGTGAGGCCTCAATTGCAGCATCACAAGAGTTTAACAGCCGGGATCTGAGTTTTCTCTGAGCTTCAAGTTACGCCTGTGCATTTGCAATATGGACAAGTGTCCCAACGCAACTGATGCGCAGATGTCCTATCTTTTCCAGGTGCGCGACAAGTGAACTCACCATTGGAAACCAATGGTTCTAATAGATGCGTGGTTATGTGCGCACATACGCATGCACAAATACACACTCGTCTGAAAGAGACCTAAATGGGAAACCACTGAGTAACACTGACATGAAAAAGGACTTGTGGATTTTAGTTAGCTGTAAGCTTAACTGAAGCAACCAGTGTCAGGCAGCTGCTGCCAAGGCCAATAGGATCATGAGGTACATCAAAAGAGGTCTAGGGGCACATGACAAGAACATTAGTCTTCCTCTTTACAAATCACAGGTCAGACCACACATGGAATATTGTGGACAGTTTTTGGCACCTGTACTCAAGAAGGACATATCAGAGCTTGAGCGGGAAATTTAAGTAATAAATGGAATGGGCGGACTACAATACCCAGAGAGGTTATCAAAATTGGGATTATTTAGTTTAGGAAAAAGACGACTGAGAGGCGGCCGAAGAATTATGTATAAATATATCAGGGGAGAATACAAGGATCTCACCCACCATCTATTTATACCCAGTACTGTGACAGTAACAAGAGGGCATCCTCAAAGTCTAGAGGAAAGAAGGATCCTACACCAACATAGAAGGGAGTTCTTTCCTGTAAGAGCAGTGAGACTATGGAACTCTCTGCCTGAGGACGTGGTGATGGCAAATTTGTTAAAAGAGTTTAAGAGGGGCCTGGACGTCTTTCTTGAGTGATACAAAATTATATGTTATAATCATTAATAACTTCAAAAGGGTTGTTGATTCAAGGATTATTCCGATTGCCAGATTGGAGTCAAGAAGGAATTTTTTTTCCCCTTAAATGGGGAAAATTGGCTTCTATATCATTGGGGTTTTTTTGCCTTCCTCTGGATCAAGATTTGGGATTAACTGAACTGGATAGAAATATGTCTTTTTTCAGCCTTACGCACTATAAGTTATACAATACATTATACGTATCCATAAAAACAACAGCTCGACACAGAAAAACAAGCCTCATATGGCCATGTCAGAGGAAATGATGGCTACTGAAAAGTGGAAATGAGAATCCCCAAAAAATCGTAGCATCGTTAGGTCTAAAGTAGGCCTTGTCACCTAGGGGTTATTGATGTGGAATGTAGCAGAAAATACAACCAAATGATAAATTAGGGTTATTTTTAGATTTTAGTGAAACCTGACTTACTACTTTTTTCTCATTGAATTATTGTGTTTTATCTCTTTTCCATCAGGAACATCCTCACTTAACAAGTTATTACCTAGAGACAGCACTGCAAGTAATATCCTTGACACATTTCTGTGCTATTCAGTCACCGGAGACCATGGTTATTCTATCAGTATTGACCAACACATTGTTTAGATGGTCAACTTGGATATTTCAAAGGTCATTAATTAAATATATCCTGAAAATGACGGCTGCCTGTCAAAGAGTTTTGCTTTATCATTCTGCCTTGCAGTGCAGAACACATATTGTATTTCAGGCCAGCCCCGACACGTTATGCCAAGTTCATTTAAGGAGACTTAGTCATTAGCTGTAACATTTGTAAGCTGGAAATAAAGTGTTATGAAATTATAATTGTAAGGAAAGTGAAAATAAGCAGGTTTCTTTTCCCTAAATAACAGTATTATGGAAAAGTAGTTTATTATATTGCCACTTCAGACACGTACGATTAAGAATATACATTTTTATTATAAAATGTGAAGATTTCTCTAAAGTCTAAAAGGAAATTTCACATGTTCGATATTGTTCTCTTAGGGTAAACCGCCAATAGCACCAAAGTTTCTCAAAGACTGCTGTATGCTGGTTCAGCCAACAGTTATTTCTACTGACTATAGACAAGCAAGTTTAGCTCGGCGGTACAGGCATGTTTATTTTAATGGGGAGATGAGAAGTCTTATTTCCCATGGGAAAAAAGGATGGGGCATATTGAAATCCAACATGCCCAATCTTTCTTTCCTTTTACATTAGCAGAGAACCAGATGGCTCCCATACACATTAGATATGTGGCCGATTCCTCCAAGATTAGTGAGTTTGGCCAATATTTATCTAACATGTATGGGCACCTTTAGATCCATACATACACAAATTTAAGCCTCATTCACACTAGCGCTTTTACGCTGCCTTTTTAGCCGTGGTAAATAAAAATGGCAGCCATCTGAAGCATTGGATTCCAATGTATTCATTCAGATAAGCGATTTGTAGCTGCGTCACAACGTGACGGACGAAAAGATAGAACATTGGCGACCGAATACTATGGCTAATTTTATACACAGACGGAAAAGATAGGTCTTGCCCTATCTTTCGGCTGACATACACTGGCGGCTCACATAGACTTCTATGGGAACTGACGAAGAAGGGAGGGGGAGGGAGTTTAGCAGCAACCAACATTGCAGAAACAAGTTTATTTAGGCATTAGAAGTAATTGCGAGGATTTATACCAACCAAAGGAATTCCGTGCTGCAGCGTATATAAGCCACAGCCGCCCATGTGAATGGGCGAAAAAACGTAACTTGATCGCGGCTATTTGCCGTTCATGTGTTTTTGGATGGCGTAGAAATGCCTCGTCTGTGTGAATGAGGCCTTAAAGCGACAGTCCAGATCTGGAGAAACAAAGATGCCTGCACCAGCTTCTCTGACTCTACCTGATATACGCTGTGTATTAGAATGCATCATTTGTCTAAGACACGACACTGCTTTGATTAATCAGTGCTACCCACATGAGCAGTGCTGGCCAGTCAGATCAGCATGTAGTGTCTTCGACTACCAATGTGTACTATGCACAGTGTGCATCAGGTAGTCAGAGAAGTAGTCCAGCCATCTTTGTTTCTCCAGGCCCGAAGAGCCACTTTAAAGTCCCGTTACATGGGACAATTATCAGGCCTGAACGTTCCTCTGAATACTCTTTTGTAATTCCGATCATTTGCCCCCACATGTAAAGCCAATTAGCAATTTCATGCTTGTTGAAACTAAACAATCAGCCAAGTGTTCCCTTATTTGGAAGTGGATAATTGGTCCTTTTACATGGCCCGATTGTCAGGTGACTGAGTGTTTATTTGAACATAAAGGCCCAATAATTGTCCAATGTAAATGGACCATTAGTCATGTAATTGTCCTTTTACACAGGCTAAATCTTCAGCCCAATGTAACGGCACAGATCAACACACGTGTCGATTGGCAACCAACGCAGGTAAACATGATAGCACACTGGCTTACCATCCAACAGGAATTCAGGCTCAACATCTCTAGTGTGTTTGCTGGGCAGACCCAATTCCACTTGTCACATGCCAGATGAGTTGATATTTGAGAATTCCAGTCAGTCTTATGTAGCCACCACAACCACAACTGACACTTGCTGAACACTCCACTGCAAAGCACATCACAACTTACCATGAGACATGCCAAACAGCCCTAATTATAGTCTGACTTTGGCCTAAACAGAGCTCATGTGGCACCATGCTCCAGTGTCTGTACCCGTGACCTGAGGGCATCGTGCCCACGTGCCCACATGTAACCAAGTGCAATTAACATAACTAGCAGTAACTGATTAAAAAAAACACTACAAATAAAAGTGTTTTTTGCCCCTCACCAGTGTACAGTAGGATCCTGGCTTGGCTAGTGAGAGGCCTGTGACGTGGGTCAGGAGGCGCATCATCTCTCCTTAGGCCTCATGTCCACGGGCAAAAGAAGAATTAAAATCCGCAGCGGATTTTAACTCATCTCCTGCCCGCGGATCCGCACCCCATAGGGATGCATTGACCACCCGCGGGGTAGATAAATACCCGAGGATGGTCAATAAAAGTGATTTTTTTAAAAATGGAGCATGAAAAAATCTGGACCATGCTCCATTTTCGTGCGGGTCTCCCGCGGGGACGGCTCCCGCGGGCTTCTATTGAAGCCTATGGAAGCCGTCCGGATCCGCGGGAGACCTAAAATAGGAATTTAAAAGAATTTACCCATCCGGAGCGGACCGGGAAGGTCTTCTCTTCCTCACGGCCGGATCTTTCTTGCTTCGGCTCGGCGGATGTGCCCGGCGCATGCGCGCGGCCCGTCGGCGAAGTGCCGGCAACGTGCCGCCGGCGTGACGAGTTCATCCGCCGGCCGAAAAAGAAGATCCGGCCGTGAGGAAGAGAAGACCTTCCCCGCCCGCTCCGGATGGGTAAATTCTTTTAAATTCCTATTTTCAGCGCCCATGTCCGCGGGGCAGGAGGGACCCGCTGCAGATTCTCCATGTAGAATCCGTAGCGGGCCTGATTTTCCCCGTGGACATGAGGCCTTAGGGAGAGCACCAAGAAGGTAAGTGAGGAGCCATCCAATAGGTGGCGCTGCAGAAGTATTGTTCCAGCTTCCTTATTTGCATATTACCCAGAGCATCATGGATGGCCTTATAAGACTCCTCACTCACCTTCTTTGGGCTTTCCCCAAGGAGAGATGATACCCCTCTCGACCAAAGCAATGTTGGCATGGCAATTTAAGGCTGGAAACACAAAGGGGCTACATTCAAAAACAATATACAGAATGATTGAAAAGTCAGGTCCAACTGTAAAATCTTCTGAATAAAAAGATACCAGTAGGAAACTTCAATGGAAAGAAAGGGATGGAATGGGATACATGATTCAATGGTAGAATTTCATCAGAAATTGATAGGTGCAGTCATTTTTATCATACCTACAATCATTTTTGAGTTATGGAAGAGGTCATGTTGAGTATTAATAAAGTTATATTAAATTATGTGGTCATGTAAACAGTGGTCAGCACCTGGGGATCCCTTTCCATTGAAGTTTCTTCGCTGACTTCAAAATGACGGCCAAAAAAGACAGCCAATAGGCACCATCATAGTGCCAAAAACTTTCCCCCACCCGTCTAAGCGTTCTACAAAGTTTCCTACTTGTGTTTCTTTTTGTTCAGAATATATTTTTAGTGGCCCTGACTTTTGAATTACCTTGTATAAGTATGTAGATCTTGAATAGCCCAGCACCCTTATTATGTGTCACTTCCAATAACTGCCCACCAGTAATTGGAAGCCATGAAATGCATTAACTCAGCCCATTACACATAATTTAAGAGGCAGTTAAGTAGCATTTACACAGGACGACTGTCGGGCAAACAGTCCGACACTCATCCTCGCATGTACTCGCTCCCACGCTGCTGCACAGGAGCGAGTATCGTTGGCTTGCAGCGGGGCGGCTGGAGGAGATTTCTATCCTCGGTCTCCCCCGCCCTTCTCCATTTACTTAAAGGGGTTGTCTCACGCCGAAAAGGGTTTTTTTTTTTATTCAATAGGCCCCCCGTTCGGCGCGAGACAAACCCAAGGGATGGGTTAAAAAAAAAAAAAGTTTATTACTTACCCGAATCCCCGCGCTGCGGCGACTTCTTTCTTCCTTTACCAAGACGGCTGCCGGGATCTTCACCCACGATGCACCGTGGGTCTTCTCCCATGGTGCACCGTGGGCTCTGTGTGATCCATTGCCGATTCCAGCCTCCTGATTGGCTGGAATCGGCACACGTGATGGGGCGGAGCTATGAGGACCAGCTCTCCGGCACGAGTGGCCCCATTCACCAGGGAGAAGACCGGACTGCGCAAGCGCGTCTAAAAACGCCAGAAGACAGCGAATTTAGACGGATCCATGGCGACGGAGATGCTAGCAATGGAGCAGGTAAGTGAATAACTTCTGTATGGCTCATAATTAATGCACAATGTATATTACAAAGTGCATTAATATGGCCATACAGAAGTGCTGAACCCCACTTGATTTCACGAGACAACCCCTTTAACATAGCGGCCATTCAGTACTGAACGGCTGCTGTTTATACTGGACGATCATCTTTCAGCTAATCTTTCATCGTTTAGGCTGCATAACCGATGAAAGATGAGCTGAAGGATGATCTATCAGAGAGCCAGCGATACTCGCTCCTGTGTAACAGCACGGGGGTGAGTATGTGCAGAGACGAGTGTTGGGCATTGTTTGCCCAACATTCGTCCTGTATAAATGGGGCTTTAGAAGCTGCATGTAAGGTGACATCAGACAACTGGACTCTTCTATAGCTGCTCAGGACGTTCATATGATGTGTCTGCTTCTGTGACTATTGTACACGAATTAGACCTGGATTAAGGTCATCACTCCTCTTACTTTTCACTAGAAATCACAAGTCATCTTTCTGGCACATTACTAAGAGCTGGCACCAAGTAATAAGCACATTCATTCAACAAAACCATTCAAGTATTAGCCCCGCTCTGCGTTAGAGTGGTAATATTTACTAGTTCAATTTTAACATTTCAGTTCAAGAAAAACTTTTAGCATTTGGCATTTGTTTGAAATCTTGTGATTTATATTGTGCAGGTTTTTTTTTTGCTTACATAAACCTGAGACATGAAATGCCATCCCACACTGAACACTCAAGATTATAAGAACATACCATCAACTAACGCTCTATTGTTGACTTATTTAGGTAGTTTATAAAAACATCGTAATGGGTTTCACAACTTTTAGCGATTGCAACAAGGTATCTGTATGCATAGGTTACTTTTATGTTCATGGCAGAGTCATGCATGGAACCTGTACTGAGGCACATGGAGTCCCTTCGGTGCTGTGGGAAGTGTATGTGCCATTGTATAGTCCCTCTGTGCACCACTTATTATGGAGGTATTCTTCACTAGAGTCAATGATCTCTCATACACTTTTATTGGTGACATATTACAGCTCTCTATTTTTAAAGAGCTATTCCAGACTTTTACTATTGATGATCTATCCTCAGAATAGGTCATCAATAGTTGATCAGTAGGGGACTGATGCTCATGATCCTCACCGATCACCTCAGCTGATCCTCCAGCCTGCTGTCAGTATTGTTGGGCTGGATGTCCACATTGGTGGTCACAGCTGGAAGTGTAATAGAAGGCTTCACTTCCACTGAAATTAATGGGAGTGATATCTTCTATTACACTTCCAACTCTGACAGCAGGCCAGAGGATTATCTGATCATTGGGGATCGCAAGCGGTGGACCCTTGCCGATCAGTTATTGATAACTTTTCCTGAGGACAGTTCATCAATAGTAAATGTCTGGAATACCCATTTAAGCTGCAGTAGAGTAAATGCTCCGAAACTTCCAGCTAGGCAGCAACACTGCTATAACACACAGAGGTTCTATGCAGAGAATAAACTGACTGCTCCCTCTGTCTCTTGTGTAGGACATTAGGAGAGGAGTTAAGATGTTCTCTGCATAGAGAAGTACCGCGTCCAGAACTTCTTCACATCAAAAATGCCCCAAAACTCTTGTCTGACATTAACCTAACTGCGTAGAACTGGGCAAAATCGGTGTCTGTTATTTGATGACTTATTTACAGATATGCTGCTTCTGAAGAGGTAAAACATATGTGCTGGGGCTTGTGTCCCTAAACTTTTAACACCTCAGCAACACTCCTAGCTGCCAGTGGTACTGCATCAATGGGCTACTTAAGAGACCTGCCTATGGAGTTAGAGAGCAGTTGTTTGTTCTTTGTTTTTTATTGGGAGTTCAGGAGCCTAGAGGAGATCACTAGCAAAATTCTAAGCTTTGCTTTTGAGCCCCATGAGCTCTATGTAGACCCCTGACTATAGTAATGCATTAATAGCTCCAAAGCCACCTATGCATTTTTGAGAAGTCAGTGGCTATCCCCCAACATGGTGGTGTCTGTGACTGGTACCTCAACATTTGTCCATTATGAGCTGGCGACACAATACAGGACACATTGGCGGCTGACACCCTAATAGAATGGGCCTTAGAGCATAGCTACACAATATAAGAGTGGAAAATATTGATAAGACTGCGCACGTGTGAAGATATATTCCAGTATACAACAATAAGGCCCCCTGCAGATGGGATTTCCCGCAGGATTTCCTATGCAGATGGCAGCGCAAAATCTCGCGCGGCAAACAAACCGCGACATGCTCTATTTCTGTGCGGGGCTCGTAGAGCCCCGCACAGAAACGTCACTCGCCCGCCGCCAACTCCAGTCTGCGCATGCGCCAGCTGCCCGGCAGCCGACACATGAAAGAGCCGGGGCCGTGGGGTGCGGTTGAGTACACGCTGCTCTCTGCAGGCGCTCGGGTCGGGTCCCGCGGCAAGAATTCTCGCTGCCGGATCCGACTCGGCCGTCTGCAGGCGGCCTAAAACAGATGTAAGATCACTCTGGGACATGAACACTCTGCAGAGTCTTACCGGCACGTGAGCTGCGGACTGGACACAAAACTCGCTGGCATGACTGAGAAACAGACATAAACGTTAAGCCTTTCACACTTAAATGGGTTGTCTCGTGAAATCAAGTGGGGTTCAGCACTTCTGTATGGCCATATAATGCACTTTGTAATATACATCGTGCATTAATTATGAGCCATACAGAAGTTATTCACTTACCTGCTCCGTTGCTAGTGTCCCCGTCGCCATGGATCCGTCTAAATTCGCTGTCTTCTGGCATTTTTAGACGCGCTTGCGCAGTCCGGTCTTCTCCCTGGTGAATGGGGCTGCTCATGCCGGAGAGCTGGTCCTCGTAGCTCCGCCCCGTCACGTGTGCCAATTCCAGCCAATCAGGAGGCTGGAATCGGCAATGGACCGCACAGAGCCCACGGTGCACCATGGGAGAAGACCCGCGGTGCATCGTGGGTGAAGATCCCGGAGGCCATCTTGGTAAAGGAAGAAAGAAGTCGCCGCAGCGCGGGGATTCGGGTAAGTAATAAACTTTTTTTTTTTTTTAACCCATCCCTTGGGTTTGTCTCGCGCCGAAAGGGGGGCCTATTGAACAAAAAAAAAAAACGTTTCGGCGTGAGACAACCCCTTTAAGCACTGGCGAAGCCAGACCAAACAACAGAACTGTAAAATGGACTTCATACTTGTGACCAGACATAAACGAACAGCTGATAAACACTCCAAACACACAACAAGCATACCTGCATTTATAAACAGATGGAATAGATACAATATGAGGCATTAGTTTGTATTTTGACCAAGATACTTAAGCCTGTGAGCCCACTTCACGGGTTGTCGTTGTCTTTTACACATTGTTACAATAAAAGAATGGGAACAGGCAGTTGTCAGTTTACCCATACTTTTCCATGTAGACTAAAGCATGGCTACACGGCGATGTGTCGTGTCTAATTATTGTTAATGGTGTCGTGTTGTAACTTGCACCCTAATGCAACTGTGATATGTCACAGAAAATTCAACTCCATTGGATTTCGGGTGTAGATTGCAAGCCGCATGTGACTTTTTCCTCCATAGACATCATTGTAAGGGCTCCCACACACTTGCATTTTTTTAACAATGCGATATCGCTGCATTTTTTAACGCGATTGCCAATGGGGTTTACTAATGTTAAAAACGCATCGCAAGTTTGTTTTTTGCGATTTTGGTGCGATGAGGTAAGTGGGTAAGAGCCCTAAGTCGCATGCAGCTCCGATTTTCCTGAGAGTTGGCTGCAATTTAGCTGTTTTGAAATAGTTGCACAAAGCAAGTTGCAGACAAGTCACACAACTTTTTTTTGTCAAGCAACAAGTGTCACCATATAGTAGCCCTAACATTATATTGGTAAAATCACATACTAAGTCAAGGCATGCCCCAAGTCACACCCAAGACCACACCCCCAGTATTTTTTGATGGAGCAGCTGGTAATCCTAATACCAAGATCTAAATTCAGACAAGTATATTTTTACCCAGATTTGGTCCATGCTTTGCATACTGTAATACGCAGTTAATATAAATCTATGTATCAATTTACACGGCAATATTGGCATAGCCATTTTTGAAAAACACAGCATGTGCTACTTTTGTCTGTTTTTTCTCCATATCTCAATTTATTGATATTATTTTCTATTGGGCAAATATGTATCAGTGTTTAGCCGATAGGAAATAAAATCAATGACGGCAAATACGGAAGCAAATACAGTTCAAGCATTGATGAAATACTGATGACATATGGTTTGAATGTAATCTGCAACAAGTCTATCTTACAGATCCATATTATAGACGTGCAACAATACGTATCGTGTGAAACTAGCCCTAATAGAGAGATTGATCGGCTGTACAGAACATCAGCACTAAGGAAAAAGTCACCATAGTATTTACATTAATAACAATAGCATACCTGAGTTCTTCTCCATATCCTGGGTGAGTTTTCCATGCCAGCCATTTTGCTAATGAATTTGAGGTCAGTCCTTCAGGAGTTCCCAAATAGCCTTCACCAGTGATTCATTTATACGTAGATGTCAATTACGCCCATTTTAATGTAAGCGGAAGAACTATCCACGTGGAGCTTCTCTCTAGTAGACAGTATACGGGGGTCAAGTCCGTGATGTTACGGTCTCGTTTTACATTTAATTTGTTGCATTGTTTTCCAGTAGAAAGATTTTTTAATTGCTTATTTCTGGCTTTGGTGCTTCCTCTAATTTCTCAGGGATGAGTTTCCCCTAAGCATCCAAGCAACTTTTCAGCTCAGTGAGTTGGGAACTTTCCCATGGTGCTCCATAGCATGCTAGTTAAAATTGGTGTAGCCATAAGCTCTTGAATATCAAGAGCGATCGTTCTTTTTTTTTAATTAGAACAATCATGTTTTCAGTGTTTCTATTTATACAAAGACAGCTATGTGAGGAAGGACACAGGTCTCCATTGTGTCTTAAAACTGATATCCAGGCACAAAGTCAGGATGTGTTTTACCGGTAGTGGGTTGCAGAATGCTACGTGGATAATGAGAATATTTTAAGAACTGTTTTTCAAATCTACATTCTTAAAGGCGTTGTCCAGGATTAGAGAAAAGGGTTTGTTTTTTCTCTGCATTGTCCACAGGTTGTGTTGGGTATTACAGCTTATCCAGGTTCAAGTGGCTGGAAATGAGTTGCAATACCAGAGTCAGTCCATAGAATCCAGAACGCTAGACTATTATGCTTTGGTCCATTAACCTGGCTGATGAGCACCGTGGATCAGCACCTTAGGTAGGACTAGATTGTTTCACTATACATTTTCTAAAGATATGCTTAGATGTGAGATAACACTAGCCAAAATGAATAATTGTAACTAACTACACTGTTTGACCAGTTTTTTATGACTTATAGATTCACCATGATGGTCCTTATTGCTGGCAGGGTGGTAAGGAAAAACCAGTAGCACACTTCTGTGCATTAGTTCATATAGATCTGATGCAAGGGATGGGGATTCAGTTATCGTGGCATTATCAACTGAAGGCCCTTTTACACGCAACGGTTATCACTCAAGATTCATCCAAGCGTACGAAAATGAGTGATGATCGTTACATGTAAATACAGGCATCGGGCACTTTTTGTTTGAACAATGTATTTTACTTCACATAAGATCATAAAATCAATCGTTCAGCCACTGAAAGAATTAGCAAATACATTCCATTTAAATGTGTTTTGCTCATCTTTCAATAGACTTCAGTATGTTGTTCCTGTGGCATGTTTACACTAGCCAGGGAGAACAATGGAATGTGTCGG
The DNA here is from genome assembly GCF_035609145.1 of Eleutherodactylus coqui. Lineage (NCBI taxonomy): Eukaryota > Metazoa > Chordata > Amphibia > Anura > Eleutherodactylidae > Eleutherodactylus > Eleutherodactylus coqui. Next base: position 440,121,365 of record NC_089837.1, on the reverse strand, counting down.
CAGCCAAGAGGAGAACAACAGAATGTGAAGGCAGCCGCGAGGAGAATAATGGAATATGAGGGCAGCTGATTGCACAGCTGAGCGTGTGTTTAAATACATGCCCGAATCAGCAAACAACTCCTGGAGGTCCTTTTACATGGAAATGAAGATGATAAAGTGTTAATGGCCATTAAAGCCTTTAACACTTTATGCAAATAGATCACCTTTGAAAGATTATCTTTGAGTGTATAAGGACCTTACTACATAACATATAATTTAAAGGAGTTTCAAGAGCTATTTCAATTTGCAATTACAAACTAGTTAAGCATCAATGTAACAATTAACAATAGCTATTCTATACCTTTTTAGGCCAATTCCCCACCTCCAGCATCCGTCATGTCACCTGGCTCTGAGTTGTTTTTTCTTCTTTCTGATGATGTCTTGTCCATCTGTATAATGCTCAGGGTTTCCAGTTCAGTCTGTGCCCTGGTCAGCTCCAGGTTTTATATGCTACATGGACAGGACCGGATGCTGAAGGTAATCCAGAGCATGTACACCTACTCAATCCGAAGCGTGAACTGGGCATGTCCACCAGCTACCTCACTGCAACCTATGTCAACTTCTTCATTCTAGTGCTTCAATGACTGTCATACAATGTTTATGCCGGGCAGTCCAATCAGAGTACTAGAAATCTATTGTGGCGGGTGCCGCAGGAGTGAGTGTAGTGTGGAGTGAAAGGCTAAATAGGCAATGAGGCTATTCTATAACACAATACGCGCTATAAAAACTTGTTTTTAAAAGACAAAGTTTTGCCCATAAAACCCCTTTAACTATACATTTTTGTGCTAGCATTGGCCAATATACTGTACAATCCAAAGGCCGATCTATCACTGCTTTGTAAATCAGTTAAAATCTAATGTCTTATGGTTACCTTTAGAACATGTATACAGAGATTCACATATGGCTAGCTAGCATAGAGTACCAACAGTTTACAATCTATGATAATTACAACTTCCCTTTTGAAATAGTCATAGAATCCTCGAATGGTAGAGTTGGAAGGGACCTCCAGGGTCATCAGGTCCAACCCCCTGCTCAATGCAGGATAACTAAATTGGACAATCCTACAGTATGTACATTTTTTTTAAAGGAACTTTTATTTAGCAAAAATAAAATAGACAGATAAAAACAGCAGACACTAAAACTGCACATCATATGCTGCAGCATTTCAGAAAAAACATACTTTGGAAAGCTATTATGGGGGTGGAGCCCTGCTGGCCTCTACCAACCAAAATCACCGAGAATGACATATCCGTCCCTGTTTGTGTATAGGAAGAGACCCACCGGTCTAGGTGATGTGGGAGTGGAAGAGACTGCAAGGACCCCATGACTCCTTCAGTGCGCCTTTTCAACGTATTTTTTTTCTGAAACACTGCAGCGTGTATGTCTGTCCTGAGTTTATTCTGGCTGAAAAACCTACGGACAGGTGCTTTTACAGGTGCATTTATACCTCCAAAATATAGGTGAATGTCCCAGCGTGTATTTTTGCATGCATCGTAATACATCCGTGCATCACCGACCTTAGGTCTTATTCACATGATTGTATATATGCAGCTATTTAGCCATGTCAAAAAAAAAATCGACCAAAAATCGCAACCATCTGAAGCATTGGATTTCAATGTATTCACTTAGATGTACCATTTTTGGGTGTGTAAAAAAACTGCGCCGGAGAAATAGCACATCGGTGAACGTTTTCAGTCACCAATTTTATACTCTGCATCAAAGGATAGGTCTTGTCAAGCTTTTGGTGAAATACACTGGAAACTCCCATAGACTTCTATGGAAGCATCAAAAAAGGGAGGGGGGAGGGAGTTACTTTGTGTACGACACTGGGAAAAGAAGACAGCTACCTCTATTTAACCATTACAAAACAGGTAAGCATATATTTGGCAGGTGCCTTGCTACACTCATCAGGAGAGCATCAAACTAGAACAATATGGGAAGGGAAGTGAAAGGCCAGTTAAAAATATACAGCTAATTAATACATTTGAGAACTGTTAGAAGTGGAAAGAATGAACAAGCACAAAAAATTCAGAAGGAAAGTAGAGTAAGAGACACCGATCACAAACTAAAATGTTTCCACACAAGTGCCCAGTGCATGGGAAACAAATGAGAAGAATTGCAGCTCCTAACACAGGAAGAGAAATATGATGTCATAGGCATCACAGAAACTTGGTGGGATGACACACATGATTTGAATACAAGGCCTGAAGGATACAAGTTATTTATAAGAAACAGACCTTATAAAAGGGGAGGAGGTATTTCATTGTATATTAGGAAAACATTAATCTCCACAGATATTCATGCTTTAGAGCATGGGAGTTCTGTAGAAACTGTTTGGGTAAGAATACAAGGAGAGAACAACAGAAAGGACACCATTGTAGGCATTTACTATAGGCTACCTGGACAAGCAGAAGATATGGATGAACTCTTTCTACATCAGATGGCCAAGCTCTCAAAAAAGCATGACATAGTGATCATGGGAGATTTTAACTATCCAGACATTTGTTGGGAATCTCTCTCAGGCAAAAGTAATGGATCCAACAAATTCTTATCCGCTCTTGCTGACAACTTTGTATTCCAAAAAAGTAAAAGATAAAAAAGTAGGATCTGCTATCTTGGATCTAATTCTCACCAACAGGGAGGGAATGGTTGAGGAGGTAAAGGTGTCTGGGACGTTAGGAGGCAGTGATCATTCTGTCCTTGAATCTTGGATAAAAAGGAGAGGAAGACCTGAGAGAACTCAGACCTCTAGGTTGGATTTCAGAAAGGCAGATTTTAATGGACTCAGAAAGAGAGTAGGAAGAATCCAATGGCTGGATGTTCTTAAGGACACAAATGCCCAAGAAGGTTGAGAAATATTGCGAAATGAGATTCTCAAAGCACAATTGTAACAATCCCTAAAAGAAGGCAGAATGGAAGCATTTAAAGAAACCAGGATGGATGAACACAGTACTTGCACACATGTTAAAAATGAAGAAAAATATGTTTATCAAATGGATGGAGGGGGAATATCTAAAGAAGAATATAATGCAGTCTGCAGAAACTGTAGGGCAAGTGTCAGAAAAGCTAAAGCTGATAATATATTGAGGTTTGCAACAGAGACTAAAAGCAATAAAAAAGGATTTTTGAGTATGTCAAAAGCAAAAGAAAAGTCAAAGATGCTATTGGATGCTTACAAGATGAAAATGGTCAATTGGTTAAGAATGATGTTGATAAGGCCGAACTTTTAAATTCTTGTTTTGTATCTGTTTTCTCTCAGAAAGTAGATGGAACATCAACTGATCTTCCCTGTGATACTGGGGAAATAAAAGAACGCAGGCTATCTATAAGCAAAGAGATGGTGAGGGAACACTTAGAAAACTTAAATCAATTCAAGTCTCCAGGTCCAGATGAATTACATCCTAGGATACTAAAGGAAGCAGCAGAGGTAATTGCTGAAGCACTCGCCATAATGTTTGAAAATTCCTGGAGAACAGCAGAAGTCTAAGAAGATTGTAAAAGGGCAAATGTTGTCCCTATCTTCAAGAAAAGGGAAGAAGGTGGATCCAGGAAACTACAGGCCTGTGAGCCTGACTTCTACGCCAGGTAAAATCTTTGAACAAATTATTAAACAGCATGTATGCAAATACTTGGATGAAAATGGAGTAATTAACCAGAACCAGCATAGGTTTGTAACAAACAAGTCATGCCAGACAAATTTAATTTCTTTTTATGATAGAATCACTGACTGGGTTGATCAGGAAAATATGATAGATATGGTATACCTTGACTTTAGTAAAGCATTTGACAAAGTATCTCATACTATACTTATTGAAAAAATGACTAAATATGAGATTGACAGGGCAATTGTTAGGCGGATTCTCAACTGGCTGAGTGATCGTACTCAAAGAGTGGTCATAAATGGCGGCACATCCAATTGGAAGAATGTATCAAGTAGGGTACCACAAGGCTCTGTCCTGGGCCCAGTGTCGTTCAACATTTTTATAAATGATCTGGAGGAGGCAATTGAAGGGAAACTGATCAAATTTGCTGATGACAAGAAGAAAAGAGAGCAAGTATTCAAAAAGAACTAGAAAACCTTTGGCAGTAGGTGGCGACTAACAGAATGGTATTTAACAAGGTGAAATGCAAAGTCCTACAAAAGTCCTATCTTGGCAAGAAAAATGAAAAAAGCACATACAGAATGGGAGAAATTGGAGTAAGCAGCAGCACATGTGAAAAAGACTTGGATGTATTAATAGATCACAGACTGAACATGAGTCAGCAGTGTGATGCAGCATCAAAAAACACAGACACAATTCTGGGATGTATTAAGAGAAGCATAGAGTCCAGATCATGTGAAGTAATTATCCCTCTATACTCTTCCTTAGTCAGACCTCAGCTGAAATATTGTGTCCAGTTCTGGGCACCCTGATTTAAAAAAGACATAGACAAACTGGATCAAGTTCAAAGAAGAGCTACCAGGATTGTGAGTGGTCTGTAAATCATGTCCTATGAGGAAAGGTTAAAGGATATAGGAATGTTTAGCTTGCAAAAAAGAAGCTGTCTACAAATATCTGAAGGGCTGTCATAGTGAAGAGGGATCAGCTGTATTCTCATTTGAACAAGGAAAGACTAGAATCAATGGTAAGAAATTGGATATTTGATGCTAAATCCCATAATGACCACCTACTGTACATATACGGCAGAAATTGTGGATCATATATGGAGCTGGCTTGGGAGCCAAGCCCGATCCATACTTGGTAGCTGCCAGCTGTTTCTGATTACTGGCAACCATCTGCAATCCCAGCTGTTTTTGGGCTGCGCATGACAGCCTGCGTGAGATATGCTCGGAATGATGAAATATATGGATATCGCACGACCAATGCTTCAAATAAAACACGAAAAAGGTGCACGATCCTTAATTGATGCGGATTTGAAGATTCATTAGCATACCTTCATAGATATTCAATGAGCGGATCAGCACACAAATATAGGCTGCAACGTTTCGACCCATCTTGGGTCTTTTTCAAGCCTGCGTGAGATATGCTGTCAAGCACAGTACACTTTCGCTGCCATACGCACCGGGTCACCGGCGTCTCGACAGGCAGCATTTTATGCTCACAGCCGTGTGGGCCTGGCCTTAATAATACATACTAGTAAATACATTAAAAAACTATAAATTTGGTGTCATCACATTTGAACTGACCCACAGAATAAAGTTAACATGCCATTTTTACTGCACCCTGAACACTGTAAAGACAAAATCCGAAAAATAATGGCACAACCGTGGGTGTTTTCTGTCTCACCCCACTTAAAATTAAAAGGAAAAATGAGAAACTGATGGTCATTAAAGGGTTTATTAAAAATAGAGATAAAGACGTGCATTATTAGAATCGACTGTTTGCAAAGGCAACCCCTTGATCAAAGCCCCCCTACAACATAAGAAGACTCCAGTAGTATAAATGACACATGCTACATGGGGGGGGGGGGGTATTTACAGGTGTTGCACCAGGGCCCAGAAGCTTTAAGTTACTCCTCTGATTAGAATCACGTCATTCTGAACTTCTGAAACCCTCCAGATATTTAGTAAGACAGAGGCTTATAAGTATCCCAGAGCTTCCGCTGTGTATGAGCACATTTCACAACATTATATTTACCTAAAGTACTTAGCATTACTTAACACTCGAGGGGGCATTTAAGGTAAGAAAATTGCTAGCTATGGATACGGAAAATAACACGGTATCATTCCTGGCATTCAGGACTAAATTCAATGGGTTCTATGAAACAATGTATCTTCGAACAAGGTGTCCTTTTAACATGTCTTGAAAAAAGAACAGCTACTTCAAGGACCATATGAAGACATCAAGATTTTTATGAGAAATTTAACATAAATTACAATGACTTACTTATTTTTCATACTTTTTACATATTTTTTTGTGATCCATTTGACACTCCTGTGACGCTGTCCAGTGACTTCCATTTTGTTCACTTTTTGATTTGCCCGGGTTTGTATGCTTCTCCAGAGTTATTTTTCTGCCTGACTTAAATTTCATAGTTGAAGCCTGATTATTTCATATTTAACGCTTTCCAATCCAATTTTGGATTCAGGGTTTCTCTGTTTACTGTTATACAACGGTGTCATCTGCTGGCTAAAGCCAGTGTGTGTGCACCAGAGAGGCTCTGACAGCGGAGTGGCTGGCAATAGACGGTAAGAATACCCTGTCGGACGTCTTCTGACATTGGAGCTGTAAAAGCTTCAATCAGAATGTAGGAAGATATCAGACAATGGATTGGAAAGGGTTAATATTTTTATTTTGTAGATCTGAAGTGAACATGGTCTCCAACCATCAAGGGAAATTTTTGATGGAGAGTGAAAGGAAACCAGAAATTGGCAGATCAGGTGAGTAGGAGCAGTGTTTCAGAACCCTTATACATATTCATCCATGATAACGACATCTTTACATACATTTTGACGTAGTGCACCTTTAAAGCGACCCTCTGGTTTCGGGGGAAAATTTTGTCCTGGGATGAGAGGGGGCAGTTACATTATCTACTTTTGTTCTTCTGTGCTAATGCCTCTCTGATCCACTGGTTCTGGGTCATGTTTGTAACCAGCCAAGAAGGTCGACGCAATTTTCTGGCTACCTAATCCCCACAGTGCATTGGCAGTGCTAGACTACCAATGCACTATGCTTGCTCTCTGAATGGCCAGCACTACTTACATGACCAGTACTGGCCAATCAAAGAGAAGTGCACAGTATAAATAAGCAGCTAGAAAATTGTAGCTGGCATCTTGGATGGTTGAAAATGGGGTCCTGAACAAGCAGATTGGAGGGACATCAGCAGAGAAGAACATCAAGCAAGTATTATACCCCCTCCTCCTATCCAGGACAGAATTTTCTCACTTAAACTGGATCCTCAAATCCATTGTATGACATGGTGGTTACCCTACTGGGTTACTGGGTTTCATGATAGGTTCAGGGTTGCAAGGGATGGTCACTGCAAATGGCTGATATCTGAGATGCAGGTTCAATCCACATACCTAACCATTGAAAATATAGCGCTTGCTGTGCTATAATTACATACTGGCATATCCCTCTACTGGATTCTAGTGCCTCCATAGTTCCACCATTTATCGTCACTAGCTGCTTCCTTTTTATGTAATGATGTGTTCCCAATCATAGACCAGAGCAGTGACATTAGAATTGACAGCATAACTAATGGTGATTTGTTGTCCCAATGGACAATGAGGTAGGATTTCTTAACGGGATCTCTTGGTTTACAGTGCCCTTGCTTGAAGACATTTGGAAACAAGAGCTTGGGAAGTCAGTAGATTCATTTTTACAATGTTGGAATCTGGATCACTTTATGTCCTTTTCCAGAATGTTCACACCAGAACAATTTACAGATATAATGTAACATGACTGCTCATCTTTAGTTGGAGTTATTCCAAATTTTCGGCTTTATACAATCCAAAATTGGGACATTGCCTTTACCTATGTCTATTACCTTTAAGCATATAGGTTTGTTTCTGCATTCCAGCCCTGTATAAATCAGCCCTTGTCAGATTAGCAGCTCCCCTACATACAGATTCATTTATCGATTCCTAGATGGAGACATTCCTGCAAATTTATTTCTAAAGGAAGTCACCAAGTCACATGGACTGAGACTTCCATAAAGATCTTGCATAGAACCTATTTAGTACTGGAGAGAATCCATAGCTTCTCCCTGGAACCATATTGTTTTAGAGGCTGTTTGGATTAGGGAACTTTGCTAAAGTGTGGTGGACAAGACAATGGAACCAAACAAATGGAAAAAAATGGGAATAAGACGTGACCCAATGATGAGCATCAAGTATACGGAGACTATTAGCTGAATTTCTCCATTTATGTATATTACCTGCATATATATGCATATTGAGGTAATGAAATCTCCTCGACCTCCCTGCGATACATGTTCAGATGCTGTGATCTACACCTGACGTGTGTCCCCAGTATTCGAGGAGAAGGCATACATTGCCTCGAAACCCGTTTATATGTTGGCAATATCAATAAACAGAGAAGTCAAGCTAATAATTTCTGTGTTCTTGCATGCTCATTATCGGGTTGCGCCTTATTCTCAGTTTTTTTTCATTTGCTTGGCATGTCCAACCTTGAGTTATTGATGTTTCCTGAGTTGGCTGTAACGACCAGAATTGAGATCATCCTGATGGTCAATAACTAAAGTTCACATAAGTTGGCTGAGGATTTTATTCAAGAACACCCAGGAAGAGAGCCAGTAAATGCATAAATGACACCTGGGGATCGAAGACACTGCTCAGATAACCAGTTCTCAGTTTGTCCTAGACACTATCAGTTTCCCTGAACTTCTCAATCAGTTTTCTGACAGTTCATGCACTTGTTAGCAGTTTTCCTGGGCTTTTGTGATTGAAAACCTTGGCCATCTCACATACACTTCTGTTACCGACCATCAGTAGGATCTAAGTTCTGTCCTGAATTGTTAACAAAATCTTCTGGTCCCTGAATTTGTGTTTTCCATACCACATAATTCAACATAACTTTATTAATGCTCAACATATCATCATCCGTAACTCGAAAATGATTGCAGGTATTGAAAAAATGACTAAACCTATCAATTTCTGATGAAATGCTACCCTTAAAGGGGTTGTCCCGCGAAAGCAAGTGGGTCTATACACTTCTGTATGGCCATATTAATGCACTTTGTAATGTACATTGTGCATTAATTCTGAGCCATACAGAAGTTATCAGAAGTTTTTCACTTACCTGCTCCGTTGCTGGCGTCCTCATTTCCATGGAGCCGACTAATTTTCAGCGTCTAATCGCCAAATTAGACGCGCTTGCGCAGTCCGGGTCTTCTTCTTTTCTCAATGGGGCTCCGTGTAGCTCCGCCCCGTCACGTGCCGATTCCAGCCAATCAGGAGGCTGGAATCGGCAATGGACCGCACAGAAGCCCTGCGGTCCACCGAGGGAGAAGATCCCGGCGGCCATCTTCAGCAGGTAAGTAAGAAGTCACCGGAGCGCGGGGATTCAGGTAAGCGCTGTCCGGTGTTCTTTTTTAACCCCTGCATCGGGGTTGTCTCGCGCCGAACGGGGGGGGGGGGGGGGGGTTGAAAAAAAAAACCCCCGTTTCGCCAAAGGACAACCCCTTTAAATCATGTATCCCATGACCCACTTTCCATTGAAGTTTCTTGGGCTGAATCCAAGATGGCTGCCACAAAGATGGCTAACAGGCAGCACCATAGTGCCAAAACATTTTCCCCAAACCATCTAAGTATTCTATCAAGTTTTCTACTTGTATCTGTTCTCGTTGAGAATTTATTCTGGGTGGCCCTGACTTCTGAATCGCCATTATAATTGATTTTTACTCATTGCAAATAGATGAAGCAGCACTTACGCAACTCACCTTATCACGCTACAGTGATATTGTGGCATGGCTACACTATTTGTGTAGCGTGGCCAGCCTTTCAAAGCGAATGGCAACAGTTTTGCTACGCAAATATGGTATCTGTGCGTACCACGCCTACGCTATTAACATAGTGCGCCAGCCAAGATGTTGGCCCTGCTACATCTGTACCTGTGGTCATCTCCAGTTGTTATGTTCCTTCTTCCCACGTTTGCTCCCTCTGAATGGGGTTTTTGTTGGCTTATGAACCCATCTATTATTCTGTAAAAAACGTAACAAAAAGTTTTTGATACAAAAAAAAGAAAGTAAAAAGGGGAGGGGCTGTAAAGGTATTATGCTTCCCCTTGGCATCTTTCACCACTAAGATGACTCTGCGCTTCAGGACCAATTATATTTGACGGGCATGTCTTACTGCACAAATGATACTCAGATTATAAATCTCAACCTGTGATGGATAGTGATGAAAACCCAAACCATGAATGGTGCACGCTCTACATACATTTCCACTGGTCTGTAATGTATTTTTATATATAGCGTCAGCAACAAAGCTGAAGTATGCCTATGATCCTGCCTGCCAAAAACAAGAACATCGACAGCAGCTGCCGTTGTGAATATTGTACCATCTGTGCGCACTTCTGTGAGTGATAAAAATACACACGGCGCCTATTATTATTACAGCTTCTCATAAGACCTCCAAATAAAATAATATTTAAAGGGGTTGTCTGAGTTATAAAAACAGGTAAATGCAGGCAATGCTATAAAATAACACAAAAAGGTATACTCACGGGTTCAATCCCCCGCTACTCCAGCATCCGGTGCTTCCTGCCAGGCTTTGTTTACATGGTTGTGATGTGCTTGTATACCCATGTGACTGGCGCAGCCAATCACCGACGTCAGCAGCATATGGCATGAAACTGGAACACTGGATCTCTGATGGTCAAACTTTTAAAACATTTCTTGCATTTACACAATTTTCATTTTAGTAACCCCTTTAACGCCTTAATGACTCGGCCCCTTTTTCTTATTCCATTTTCGGTTTTTTTCTCTCCCCTTCAAAGAAATTCTAACTCCTTTAGTTATCCATCGACGTCGCTGTATGAGGGCTTGTTTTTTGCGGGACGAGTTTTTTTTTCAATGGTGCTATTTAAAGTACCATATAATGTACTGAAAAACTTTTTAAAAATTCTAAGTAGAGTAAAATGAAAAAAAAAATGTCACCATATTTCAGTGCTTCCTGTTTCTACGGCGCACAAACGGCAACAAAAGCAACATGATAACTTTATTCTATGGGTCAGTACGATTACTACGATACCAAACTTGTATAGGTTTTTTCTTACTATACTACCGTATATACCGGCGTATAAGGCGACGGGGCGTATAAGACGACCCCCCAACTTTCACCTTATACGCCGGTATACAGTGGAGAAAAAAAAAAAATCATTACTCACCTCCCCCGGCGTCCTGTCGCGCTCCGGCAGGATGTCGCTCGCTCCTCGTCCCCGGCGCAGCATTGCTTTCTGAATGCGGGGCTTGAAATCCCCGCTTCCAGAAAGCTAATACACACGCCGGCAGCCATGACATCATTGAATGGCTGTGATTGGCTAAAACACACGTGGCTTCAGCCAATCACACTATTCAATGACATCATTGAATGGCTGTGATTGGCTAAAACACACGTGGCTTCAGCCAATCACACTATTCAATGACATCATTGAATGGGTGTGATTGCTAACACGTGCGCCTTCAGCCAATCACAGCCATTCAATGCTGTCATGGCTGCCGGCGTGTGTACTAGCTTTCTGGAAGCGGGGATTTCAAGCCCCGCATTCAGAAAGCAATGCTGCGCCGGGGATGAGGAGCGAGCGACATCCTGCCGGAGCGCGACAGAACGCCGGGGGAGGTGAGTAATGAATTTTTTTTTTTTACACTTTTTTTTTTTTTGTATTACCGGCGCATAAGACGACCCCCGACTTCAGACCCGATTTTTCGGGGTTCAAAAGTCGTCTTATACGCCGGTATATACGGTACTCTTTTTTTTTTTTTTTTCAAAGACATTTAATTTTTTTCAATTATCTTCTGTGGTCATTTTGCGCGCGCAATAACTTTTTTATTTTTCCGTCGACGTAATTGAATGAAGGCTCGTTTTTTGCGGGATGTCCTCTAGTTTCTGATAGTACTAATTTGGAATACATATGACTTTTTAAACACTTTTTATTGCGTTATTGGGAGGCAGGGTAACTAAAAAAGTGCATTTCTGGCGTTCTTAATTGTTTTTTTCGGACAACGTTTACCGTGCGGGAAAAATAATGCACTACTTTGATAGATTGGACTTTTACGGACGCGGCGATACCAAATACATACTTTTATTTTATGATTTAGATTTTACAGCCCGCGCTGTATGAAGAGAGGTCGCCCCACAACCTCTCTTCATACATACCCCGCCGCTCCATGATGTACCTATACGTCATGGAGCGGGAAGGGGTTAATACACTCTGCTTTCCATTGTGTAATAGCTATATCAATGGCCGCGTGAACTCATCACAAATAATCCTTTACGAGAATTCCCCCGGCCTATGGTTCTTTAAAAAATGGGGGAGGAGGTTAGGTCCATCCTGTATCTGAAACAGTAAAATAAATCATGTACATGTCCGGTTAATGGGATCATTATTTTACATTACATACCTGGCACTGGCATCTTTTTAACATTGATCATTCACACTTCCTTGCTATTGCTAAAAGCTGTGCTGACAAGGCACATTTATTATATTCCCATGACTATCACTTTTAATTAAAAGGATTTTCTGAAAGTAAATTAAGAATTATCTAGAATTAGCTCTGCAGAGAAGATATTTGCTTATTCCTTCCAGAGACCGTTGGCTCAAGCTTGTCTCCCAAGCCTACTATGTGGCTGCATCAAATATCTGATAATATCATCGTCCAGTGGGCTCCTCTTCCAAAACCATCATCTCAAAATGACTAATAGCTACAAAGTCTACTGAATAGTTGGAAAGTACATCAAGTGGAGAATTTAATAAGTTCTGTGCTCCAGAACATTGTCATACATTGCACAAAAACTTGGGACTTTTTGCCCTATTTCCAATGTCTCTGTAATTTTTCTAAGGAGTGGGTGGGTATTAGAGGGAAGGGTAGGGGCTATCTGTGACCCAACAAACTTACTATGACTTACACCAGGAGCTAGCATAAAATATTACACATAATCTATACAAGCTCATAGCTGCAGAGATGTCACTGCACCACTGGGGAGATTGGGCATATGCCCAGTGCGACATCACAATGTCAGCGCCAGACTATATAATGCCTTTGTTAGCACAATTGCAGTGGTATTCGACCCTGAACACTGAGGGAGAAACATTTCCCTTCTGTTGTTGAACTGATAGACAGACTGAGCTGCCTATCCTCTTAGTCAGGGGCTTATTTAGGGTATTTATTCCAGCTCACTGCAGAGTATGCTGATAATACACTTGTATAGTCATCTTGCCCAGCAGATAGGGGTGTTTACCATGTGCCTCTGAGTGCTTGTTTTTGTGCCTTCCCTTTATGGTCTTTAGACCTTAGACTTCAGCTGTTTGTTTCTCTCTCTGGAACTATTGTCGCCCTTGAACTTTGACCTTGGTTGCTTTAATTTGTCTTTTTATTTCCCGTCTTGTCCTTGTACATTCCCTATCATTGTTTTTACGCCCAGGGACATTTAGCAAATCAATTTTGGTTCCAGCAGTGAGGTTGCCCTTTTCGGTATGTTTGCTTCTCTTTATGGGCAAGTCCAGTGACGGCAGATCAAGAGAAAGATCCTAGGTCTTACCTCCATTTCTACCACCATCAGTTGTATTGTTTTGCAAGTCTAGCAACACAGAAAACCCCTGTGTTTTACGCATCATTCAGCCTGTTCATGTCCTGTTTCTAAATCTGTTGGTTGGTTTCCTTGACAGGACTGGAAGGACGTAACAGAGATTTAGAAAAGGGGAGAGGTGGAGCAAACCCGATGGTATCAGAGGTTTTGGTTCCAGACGAATGTCTAGAGACCAAAAATTACTTGGGAAGGGCTGTGAAGAATGAATGAATTGTAGAGGTGCTGCCAGCCAGGAGAACCTACCAAAGGTGGGCACGGCAGATGTGTGATAAGCTATTGAAAGAAAAAGACTGGTGGATAGGCACAACTCTTCAGAATGTGATTGCTCTCAGCAAGAGAAACCAAGTAATCTTTTAGATATTATACTTTTGAATGGCTAACATAAATACATGATGTTATAGCGAGCTTTCGAACCTACTCACGGTTCTACCTCAGGCATAATGAAATAGATCAGAAGAGGCATGCATATATATATATATATATATATATATATATATACACACATACATATGACAAGGCACTTAAAAAAATACCAGGACAGAATGAGTAGAGAAATAAATAAATGCTTAAATAGTCCACTGATAAAGATGTGAAGCTTTTATGGTCTCTGAATTAGTGTTAGGGGGTCACCAGGCCAGAGTGTTATCTTTGCTATGGATTTCCCATATTTCCCAGTCACGCATGAATCCTCTTGAAGAATTTAGGCCTCTATTGAAAGTGTCAAAAGTTGTTATAAATTTGTACTCCCAAATTTTTCTATGGCTTTGTGATTTGAAATTACCTTTTAATATAGTGACTTTCATGTGTTCTATGTTGTGTTTGTAACTAGAAAAGTGCTCAGCCACAGGTAATTCTCTTTTTCTGTGTTTAATCGTGTGGCAATGAGATCTCATCCTCGCTTTCAGTTTTGTCCTGTTTTTCCAACAAAAAGCCCCCCAACAGGACATTTACTGCACAGAATCAGGTATACAACATGAGATGTGGAACATGTGAATGTCCCCGGGATCTTATAGTCCTGCTGTGTGTTGGGGATTTGTATCCTGTCCACGGTCAGTACATGTGAGGAGGTCTTACAGCTCCTTACATTACAGGGATAAGTTCCTTTTTGTGTGTCAGAGGGCAATGTACTTCTGATTATAAAGTTTCTCAAATTTGGAGGTTGCCTGTAACACTGAAAGGGAGGGTCCGGGAATAGGATTTTCAGACGGTCATCCTTGTGTAGGGTATGATAGAGTTTCTTCACGGTTTTCCTTAGTATCTCTAGCTGTGAATTTTAGGTGCCTTGTCATACGTGTGTGCATATATATATGCATGCCTCTTTGGATCTATTTCATTACACCTGAGGAAAAACCCTGAGAGGTTTGAAAGCTCTCTATAACAGCATGTATTTTTGTTAGCCATTAAAAGGTATCATATCTACAAGGTTACTTGGTTTCTCTTACTGAGGACAATCACACTTTGCTCTACTGGCTAACACGATGCCAAACCTTTTTTCTTTCAACTGTCCAGGTGGGGTTTCTGCTCTTATATCCCATGGAAGCTAAAGCAGGCTGCACTGATCTATCGGATATGTGTATGGGCCTTCCTGCACTAAATGTGGATGTGGTTTCTGAGCCACTTGTCTGTCCACACAGGCAATTCCAACCAATGTTGCCCACTGTGCAATCCACTGTGGATGGAAATTCCTTCAATGCTGTTTTCTCAGTATACATGTGACATTGTTCATCAAGGAATCTCAAATGTCCGCACATCTTTGCAAATGGAATGTCCCATCTATCTGATACCCACTATCATGCCTTGTTCAGACTCTGATAATTAACGTCGCCTTGCCATGAGCATGAGTGTCTAACCTCACTCACAAGAAAACACCTTACTACTTATACAGGTGTAGGCGTTCCCAGTCCTCACTTGAGATAACACCACTTCATAATCAATGTACATACTGCTATCCCATGACTTTTGGCACGTCAGTGTATAACAGCTCTAAAGATAATACAAAACATCACAAAAATGTATTTTGAAAAATCACAGCTGCTTATAATTCTGCTTAAGGCCCCCTGTCCACAGGCGATGCGAAGTCCCGAGGCAGATCTCCGCCGCGGGAGCAGGAGCCGCCGCTGATTCTCCGCCGGTCAGCCCTATCTGATAGATAGGCTGGCCGCAGAGAATCGGGGCAATTGCCTGCCCTGAGCGGAGAATCGCAATGATTCTCTGCTCGTGGACAGGTGCTGGCGCTTTCCATAGCGATGCTATGGGAAACGTCGGCCGGTGTGATTTGCCGGCGGTTTACTGCCGGCGAAATCACGCCCATGGACAGGCACCCTTACATGGAAATACAGACAAAATCCATTTGCAGAGTAAGTTAATAATTACTATAATGTACTTTCATATCAATAAATAAATACCTTTCCTTTTTAGAATAAAACATTTCCAGTCCATGTTAAACTTCTCTCTAAGTGTTATGTCTGAAATATATTATTCTTAGCTTGTATTCAGCGTTACATTTCCCAGATAATGTAGATCACTAGTTTTATATGCCACATTGCCCCATGCACCATATTCTACAATTTATCATATCCCTAGCCTCGAACTCTCACCTAAAGCCAAGTGCCAGTCTGATCCAAGTACAAAGCTATCAGTTTACAATAGACATCAGAGTCATGCAAGAGCTATGTTTGTAAGAAGAATACGTGGAACATCAAAGACCACCAGACATAACTATAAGGGATACTGTGCGGGATGTGCCTTGTGCTCTGGGTAAGTGAAAACTAATCACAGGATTCAAATGTACTCAGTGACTTGACAGCACAGCTGGTAATCATTAAGTAGGACAGCCATTATTAAGGTCAAGCTGACCATAAATATCATCAAGATATCATCAAAGATCATCATACTGATCAGCCATTTGTTACATGGGAACAAGCTTAGCTAGGTGCATGTAACACACTCCTGGCAAAGCTTATATAGTATTCAGTTTGTCACATTTCTGTTCTTGATGGGTAAAATAGTACGCTTTTCAACCACATAAAGAAACAGGAACATTACAGATGCCATTAACGGTCAAAGGGATCCATTAGAATTGTTAATCGTTACATTTATGTTCCAATCTGAAACTGATGTAATAGGGATCCATCAAGACATTTCAAGAGCAGCGCAAAAAAAGTCTACTTGCAAAAAGTTTCTGATTTCATTAGAATCATAAGTTACCACTGGCATTCCTGAGTAAGGACCTCTCTAAGAAACCCCATATACCACTTTTCTGTGTCCTTATGTGACATTAAATGTAAAAAAGAACCTTAAAAAGTTAACATATATTGTATAATAAATGACCACTTTATTAGAGACACTATCCCTTTCATGATTGGAGGTTCTTTGTATGGAAATTTAACCCATGTACCGGGGGGGAATAATAAAATCACATGCCAAGCAATGGCATGCTTCCAATTGTGGCAGACCACGAGACTGCTATGGAGTTTGCAGGACAGGGAAACCTGTGGTTAATTGGCTGCGCCCCTCTCTCAGTTGACATTGTGCAGTTGGCTGGGGGAGGAGTCAGATGGTTTCCTTGTAAGAAGGGAGCCCAGGTTCGAGCGTGTGTTGTAATGAGCTCTGTTGTGGTTCCTATAATTATGTAATCTGGATGATATAAGGACAACCTCTACATTACTGAGGGTTGTGTTTTTCTTTATGGAGTGTTGTATGTGACTTCCTATTGGCTGCAGAGCTCAGGTGGGAGATCTGGAGAAGTTGAGATCATAGAGAGCTGCTAGCTGGAGACTGTATTGCCGGGAGAGAGTTGCCAAAGGAGTGATGAGACTTCTTGGGGAGCTGTGTGAGACATGTCCTGGAGAATCCGTGCCTGTTAGAGGACAGTGGTACAAAAAAAGGAGGCAGCCGGTGTTTGAGAAGCGCAGCTCCATAATGTAACAGAACTGATGTCAATGAGAGAACAAAGCTACAGCTAGAGAAGCTACAAAGGATTCACATTTTCCTGCAGCTTTGTGAATATACTCCTAACAGATGTCCATAGACATGTCACGTATTAAGGCAGCAAACATCCTGCATATATGTAAGTGAGGTAGGGCCTCAGGAAAAGGCCTGACATGGGCATACTGGTAGTGACTTAAAAGCAGACCTGCCAGTTAAAATACATAAGCTTAAAGGGGTTGTCTCACGAAAGCAAGTGGGGTTATACACTTCTGTATGGCCATATTAATGCACTTTGTAATATACATCGTGCATTAAATATGAGCCATACAGAAGTTATACACTTACCTGCTCCGTTGCTGGCGTCCCCGTCGCCATGGTGCCGTCTACTTTCAGCGTCTAATCGCCCGATCAGACGCGCTTGCGCGGATGGGTCTTTTCTAGAGATGAGCGAACACGTTCGGCCCGCCCCTTTTTCGCCCGAACACCGAACTTTGCGAACACTTCAGTGTTCGGGCGAAAAAGTTCGGGGGCCGCCGTGGCAGCGCGGGGGGGGGTGCGGCGGGGAGTGGGGGGGAGAGGGAGAGAGAGAGGGCTCCCCCCTGTTCCCCGCTACTGCCGCCCGCGCCGCCGCGCATCTCCCCGCCCCCCGGCGGCACCCGAACTTTTTCGCCCGAACACTGAAGTGTTCGCAAAGTTCGGTGTTCGGGCGAAAAAGGGGCGGGGCCGAACGTGTTCGCTCATCTCTAGTCTTTTCCCTTCGGCTCGGTCCAGCAGCAGCGGCGTTCTGGCTCCGCCACCTTGCACGCGTCATCGCATAGCTCCGCCCCGTCACATGTGTCGATTCCAGCCTCCTGATTGGCTGGAATTGGCACACGTGACGGGACGGAGCTACACGATGACGCGTGCAAGGGGGCGGAGCCAGAACGCCGCTGCTGCCGGACCGAGCCGAAGGGAAAAGACCCATCCGCGCAAGCGCGTCTAATCGGGCGATTAGACGCTGAAAGTAGATGGCACCATGGCGACGGGGACGCCAGCAACGGAGCAGGTAAGTGAATAACTTCTGTATGGCTCATATTTAATGCACGATGTATATTACAAAGTGCATTAATATGGCCATACAGAAGTGTATAACCCCACTTGCTGCCGCGGGACAACCCCTTTAAGACAGATTGTATTGCCAGGAGAGAATTGCCAAAGGAGTGAGGAGTTGGCTTGGGGAGCCGTGTGAGATGTGTCCGGGAGAATCTGTGCCTGTCAGAGAAAGACAGTGGCACAAGAAACATTTCAATGGTTTTGTTTTCACGGTCAGGATTCTTGCGCGTTAATACTATGTTTGAGAAAGAAGAAAGATAGAGCAATACGTACCTTCCAGCTGTTTTTCTCAAACTCATGTGCAATAGCGCAGAGTTTGAATAGTCTGGAAAAAAAACAAAAACTGGTTCATGCGCTAATATGTTTCGTAGCGGCGAGTGTATTAGCGCATGTACCCATGTGTTTTTGCCCTAATACTGTACTTTTAGAAATGACTGGTTCTGGAACTGAATCCTATTCATTTGAATAGCACTGCACTGCAATATCAGACTCAATTACTAGCAAAAGTCTTTAATCAGCAGATTTTTCGGGTGTACCACCAATCGGGTATTGGTGCTCTAGCCTATGTTGTTTTATGTAGTGGATGCTGTACATGAAATATACAGCTGCTATAGAATGTGACAAAACAGAACTGCGGGTAAAATGGAAAATGTAATAATCCATGCCGTAAGCCTGATATATCCAGTTACACATCTCTGCACTTAGCCATGTGATAAGTATCCTATAATATATACATTTAACAGAGCTTTTGTCTAAAGTGCAGCCCGTTGCGGTGGAGTGAAGTGTATGTTATGCTTTATTATGACGACAGATGACATTTCAGATTTGTTAAGTAAAGGGAGAAGTTATGACTGTATACCCCCAGACTGAACTTTCTTTGATACTTCTCCTGTTAGATAGGTAGAGCAATCGGGAAGAGAAGGTGCGGTCTACATTCTTATCCCATATGATCCTTTACACAGTCGTAAACGAAGAACAAACCCTAATGGACCTGCTATACAGATAACAACCAACCCCTTTAGTGGCTCATGATAAATTTGAGAAAGTAGGCCATGTGCTTTAACTCCTCAACGACCAGACATTTTTTGTTTTTTCATCACCCTGTCCCAAGCTTTTTTGTATTTTTCCATCACAGAGTCATATGAGGGCTTGTTTTTGTATTTTTTCCATATAATATATTGAAGAGCCTTAGCAAAACACGTGGGGTGAAATGGAAAAAAATGCAATTCAGCCACTTCTGTCTTCTTTCTGTTTGCTTTTACTGTGTTCAAAGTGCAGTAAACATGAGGTGTAACTTTTTCTGTGGGTCAGTGTGACTACAGCAATATCAAGTCTATATAATTTATGTTTTACTACTTTGAATATGAATACATTTCTTTTGGGAAAAAAATGTGCTTTTTGTCACCATATTCTGACCCGGATAACTTTTTTTTTCTTCTGTCGATGTGGCTGTGTGAAGACTTGTTATTGCTGGGTGAGCTGCAGTTTTCATTGGTGCCATTATGGTGAACATATCACTTTTTGATCACTTTTTACTAAACTTTTTTGAGTTGCAGGGTGCAATTCTGGCATGACAGTTTTTTTTTTCTTACAGGGTTCACCATGCGGGAAAAATTTTAATGTTTTAATAGTATGGACTTTTACAGACACAGCGACACCAATTATATTGTTTTTATTATTTAGATTTTTTTGTATGAAACATTGGAAAAGGGTTTTTTACCTTTGTTTTTTGTGATATTTATAAGTTATTAAACTTATCTTTACTTTTTTTCAGTCCCCAAAGGGAACATAAACTTGCAATCATATGCTCTGCAATGCTGCAGTATTTTGTACTTTTACTGCCAGCTTATTAAGCCCTCTCATAGGCAGGACTAAATAAGCTGAGTTCCAAGTCAGGCCTCAGTCACGGTGATCGAAGCAGACATCATGGCGGAAAGAACGCTGCTAGCAGCGTTTATCCGCTCAAGAGGAGCGCTGCCCGCTATCCCCTGCTGCTGCTGTGACAACTACAGCAGGGGATTTCTTGAATGTGAAACCCCTGCTTGCTGTCACATCCAGGGGCTTCACCTGTGGTCAATGGGACCGGCAGCAGCTGCAGCGTCCCCATTGACATACAGAGAACATCACGATCCTCTGTGACAGCTCTGGCAAAGGATCTCTTCATCTCCGCGGGGAGTCCCATTGTCACTGGACACTGTGACAGCATTGTCACTGTGACAGCTGTGGCAGAAGAGAGCAATGTTCTCCCATTGAATTCAATGGAGCCGGCAATACAGCCGGCTCCATTGAAAGCAGAAGTCTGCCGGTAATCACAGTAATCATTTTCGGGGAGGGGCTTAAAATATAAGCCCTTCCCTAAAAATCAATCCAAAAATGTGTATTAAAAAAAAATGTATACTCACCTTTCTGCAGCTGCTGGGGCTTAACCGAGTCCAGTCGGCTCTTCTCCTGCACTGCTCTGAGGATTTTTCAGCAGGCGGGGATTTAAAATCCCCGACTGCTGAAAGGGCTGCCTCTGATTGGCTGAGCACTGTGACCAATCAGTGGCAGCTTTCAGTTATTGAATGAAAGCTGAGAGCTGCCTCTGATTAGTCCCTGCACTCAGCCAATCAGAGACAGCACTCACCCATTCATGAATTCATGAAGCCCCGGCAGCTACAGAGAGGTGAGTATACATTTTGTTTTGTTTTTTTACATGTTTGGATTGATTTTCAAGGAAGGGCTTATATTTTAAGCCCTTCCCCGAAAAATCACTGCAGCGCTTGCCGGCAGCCTATGGGAGAACATCGCTCTCCTCTGCCACAGCTGTGACAGCTGTGGCAGAGGATCGCGATCTTCACTATATGTTCTCAATGGGGTCGACGCTGCTTTTGCCGCAGAACGCAGTTACATGCGTTTTGTGAACCGGTGTCCTATAATTTTCCCCACATGCGTTTGTGCACATGTAAAAGTTGCTCGATCCCATTGAAAGGCACTGGTTCTATTTAGATGCGGCCGGCAAATGCAACTGACAGATGCGCGTACAAATGCCTGTGTGACTGAGCCCTTAGGCTTAGGAGCCTCCTTAACCCCTTAGTGACGGCCCTATAGCATTTTTACGTCCTGCAGCTGCAGGGCGACCTCCCTTCATACATCCCGTGTGTCGGCTTCTGAAAGGCCCCAGGGCTGTCATCGCAGAATGCCTATCAAACCGTCTGATCTATTAAAATAATGCATTATCTACCTAGCACGATGAACGTCGTCAGAAAAAAAAAATAAAGGACGCCGGAAATGCACCTTTTTGGTCACCCTGTCCGCAAGAAAAAATGCAAAAACAAAAGCGATAAAAAAGTCTTATGTATTCCAAAATGGTACCAACACAAACTACAGGACGTCCCGCAAAAAATGAGCCCTTGCACAACTATGTTGACGGGAAAATAAAAAAGCTATTGTGCAAAAGATGACGGCAGAAAATAATTTAAGAAAATTAAATATTTTTGAAAAAAAAGTAGTACAGCAAAAAATAAAAACTATATTAATTTGGTATCCTAGTAATCGTACTGACCCATAGAATAAAGTTATCATGTCATTTTTGTTGCAGTTTGTGCGCCGTAGAAACAGGACGCACCGAAAGATTTCTTTTTTTTTTTCAATTTCTCTCTACTTAGAATTTTTTTTTAGTATATTATATGGTACATTAAATAGTACAATTGAAAAATGGCGACAGACCAGCCTAAATTCAAAGTAGGCAATTAGCTAATTGCAGCAGAAGAACAGAGGAAAAGGCTATCTTTAGGGCAGAAGAACCTTTGATGTGATGATCATAAGACCAGTCACATCTATATAAGGGCTGCAGGAGGCATATTAGCCTTTTACTCTCCAGCTCAGTATTAACAACCAATCAGGTTGAATCAGCGAACCCAAAAAACCAATCAGGTTGCTGGAATTGTGAATCAGAACCAATCAAGTTGCTGGAATTGCTCCATAGTACTGAGCTGGACAGTAAAAGGCTAATATGCCTGCAGGGGGAGCTGAGGGACCTTTGATTACGTCATGAGCATGTGATCAGTTAAATGTGTGGGAGCAGTCAGACTCAAGGCTGTGTTGTAAGGGGAGGTTCATAGCATTTTCACTGTGGATTTGAGGTGGAATCTGTGTCAATTCCACAGCAAAATTCATATCTGAAGTGTCATTAGTTTTAATAGGAACTGGGGCTGTAGAACATATGCCATGGATTTTTTCCACATGCAAACTTAAAATCTGCATACGAAAGAATAATCATATTCCGATTTTGCCCATTCACAGTGCTAAATATGCACAAGAATCCACAGTTCTAACAAATGAAAATCCCTGATTGAAATCGGTGTCAACAATGTTGATTTCTGATGTGGATTTTCATTGAAATCTACCCCGTGTGCTTGTAGCCTAACAGACCCAGCAATGCAGCGGAAAGTTACAGATGGAATGTTGCCATCTGCCAGGTTAGAGAAGTTGCACAGAGGAGTCCAAATCTGAATTTTTGCACCAGGGTCGGTGAGTCTTTAGCTACGGCCCGCGACTCAGAGTAGGGCCACAGAGCAGCATGTTCACAATACATCCGAAACTGTGCGGAGATACTGTTTGGCGCAGTCAAAAATAGTTAAATGGCTGCACAATTTTGCAGGGAAATAGCGGTTTTACCTGCAAAACTACACAACCAATAACAGTCAATTTGCTATCTGTGCTAACATGCTGTTCAGCACATTTTCAGCTGCATCGTGTCTAGCCAGAAGCCGCATGTTGGGTCTTATCCTCAGATGTCTAGATCTCAACTATGCGATAAAAAATAAACTAAAAAGCTAGCAATACCTCTACAGGGGACCCCCTTTATGATGTTTATTTGCCCTAATAGGATATATGGACTGAGGTTGGCTTCATGAGACTTTACACCAAGCTGCATCAGACTGAATGGCTTTAGTCCCCTTCTGGCCGAGGGGCTTTAAGCACAGTCTGAATAGTTGGCCCTTATCTGCTTTGACAAAAAACAGAATGATCCCATCCAAGGATAACTTGGAAATGTATCCCATAGTTTTTCGTACACCCCCCACCACCACCACCACCACCACCACCACCACCACATGAGACCTGATCTCACAAGGACAGTTATGTGAATGCGATCTTAAGCCTGTGGCTCCTCTACTACCGTATAATAGGAGAGTCGTTGACTATGTTCCACATGTAGTTAATAGTGAAAGCCTTACTTTGTCATAATTGCAGTTTATTCCTCACAACCAAAAGATTGTTAGAGGTCTTAGCGGGTCTTCTAAATGAAAGAGAAGAGACAGGTGAGGAAGCGCAAATCATTCATTATATCCACAGTAAATTATGAGTCTGTCATGACCGTAGTCAGGAGAAGGGATTGAAACTCATTACATCTGATTCCAGTTCACCTTTCATATTGTTCCAAACCACCTTGCTCAAAACAGCCTTTATATTTCACTTGAACAGAAGCAGCGTCTTTGCAAACTACAGTAGTCATCCCATCTTCCACCTTACAGTCACCTTTAAAGGGGTTCTATGGGCAGCATGTATGGTGAAAATTCCAGCATTAATAAAGATGCATCCCTGGAGCATACATCAGTGATCCACTTCCCATAGAGTGGTGTTCAATGAGTGCTGCTGATAACCCTTTATTTGTTGATATACTTAAAGGGGTTCTGTCATTAGACAAAAAAAATATCAATACTTATCTATTCCTCCCCAGGCAGCCATCTCACTGCATCTTCTACTCACGATCTTCTCCTGGTTCTTCTAGTCCCCCATGTCACCTCACCGCAAGCCATCCTGATCCTCTTCTTCCTGTTAAGTAGCGTACATTGTCACAGTCTCCTTCTAGCAGGTCAATGTAGGTTACGTCACTAGTGATGTAGCACTCACTGCATAGCAGGAAATGCCAAGCTATTGCCAAGACTAAGCATGCGCGCTGTCTCACTGCGAGTGTTCAGATAGTATTGCAGCGAGACAGTGCGTATGCGCAGTCTCAGCAATAGCTCAGCATTCCCTGCTAAGCAGTGAACACTATGTCACGAGTGACGTGACCTACACTGACCTGGCAGAAGGAAACTGCCGTAAATGGACGCTTCGTCACCGGAAGAAGAGCATTCGGCCGGCTGGAGATGATGTGACTGCAGGAGCCAGGAGAAGATCAGCGAGGAGAAGATGCGGTAAGAAGACTTACAGGGAGGAATAGGTAAGTATAGAATTTTTTTTTTCTAATGACAGAACTCCTTTAAGGGGTTCTCCAAGTTAAAACTTTTAGGTGAAAAGAGTCCCCTGCGTAAAAACATAATAAAGAACTCAAGGTATCTCCTTGTTTTCGTAATGTTTACAGACTGCAGTCAGCCTCTGATGTCCTGTAAACCTGCTGCTTCAGCCAATGACAGAGCTTCACAATGATCACTGAGTTCTGCCATGGGCTGCTGCAATATATTTATGGGACGGCACAGGTTGCCTGTAGCCTGTAAACATTACGAAAGCAAGGAGATCCCGCACTACCGGCAGGTGACTTGTGGAGGCAGGTATGCACGTGCAATACGCTAGGAGATGTTTGTAACACTGCGTAGTTGTGCAGGAAAAAGTACACATCTTGAACTCATTAGACTAATTACGGCTGTGATAAATAATGCTGTGCTCTTGCGTATGCAAATACGCATACACTTATGTGAATCTGACCAAAGACTGTGCAAGCTAGAGATCCTGTTCTCTAACTGTCAGTTACACAAACAGAGACATTACCTCATCATGTAGTAAGGAGTGCACAGAAAGATTTAGTAATGCACATGTATATAAACAGCGGCAGATATCTCAGCATTAGGGCCCTTTTACACTGAACAATTATTATGTACACTCATGGGAATATGAATGATGACACTGTGTTTTTTGATTTTTCTGGAAAAACTTTGTGTGTTTCTTACAAAGTTTTGGTTGTGGATTCCAAATGTGCGCTCAGATATTGACTGTCAGGAACAGATTTACAGACATTAACCGTAACAATAGAATAATAATGTGTAGATATAATTGCAATTAAATGTTTTATAAATGTACTTTGAAGCAGTAAATCCTGAACAGGGTAACATACAGTTATAACATGACATAAGATCACCCGGTGGAAGATATATAATAACAATGAACTTCCATAAGTGGCATGAAGATATGTGAAGTTAGATGCAATGTTTGCATAAGTCACTTATTTCTCTTATAGTCCCTTATTTCTCTTATGTTCTCCCTTGGAATATTCCAGCAGTAATCAGCCGACTTCGCAGGCATCCACTTTCCTTCCTATTGTTTTTATACAGTTTTTCATGAAGTTTTAAAAACTAAAGCCTCACTGTGATTGGTTGCTATGGGCAACAAAGATGGTTTTACTGTTCGACAGTTTTGCTTAATGATAATGTCTTATTGTGCTTATGGCTTATCTTTCCCGACAGACAATTTTGGTCTCTGTATTTGGATTAAGGCCCCTGATTATAGGTGAGAACACTGCTTATTACATGTGAAAATCTACCTTTGTATCACAATCATTCGCTGTAAATATCTGCAGGATCTGGAACAATAATTTGTTCATTCATATCCTGCAGGTATAAATGTCAAATGACAATCGTCCTGTGTAAGCATGCTGTTGTCCATCTCTGAAAGACGGCCTGTTAACGGTGATTGGAGGTGGGCATCCAGAGCGATCTCCGGCTCGTTCTGCCTCCATTCACTGAGTGATCCCTCATCTCTGTGTAAAAGCACATGAGCGACTCGCTGGGACTGCTGTCAGGCGCATCTGCTTCTGCACCCAACAGTCATCTGGTGTAAAATCACCCCTAGCTGTAGACTCCAGCATTCATGTCTGCGTGTATCTCCCTCCTCCTCCTCTCTGCATACAGTTCAATGAGCAGGATGACTAATCCCCCTGCTCTGCCATCATAGCATCCCATGTCAATCATGGGACAGCAGACACTGGACAGCAAGCTGCAGGGAAGGGATGTGGCACTAAAGAGTGATTTTTCGGCAAAAAACATCATTTTCAGTAAATAAAGTACATAGCAGCAGCCGCCAGTGTGAACGACAAAAAATACGCAGCCACCAATCAGGTCTCGATCGCAGCAAGTCTTCATTTATGTGATTTTACGGCACATATGGGCAAATGTAAAAGAAGCCTAATCCAGTCAGCCCTGGCCAGTAATCAGCCCATCAGTCTATTAATTGGCCCAGCAGTTCATTAATTGGCACTAGTAGGCTAATTACTGTACTACTGGGCCCTTCTGGGCTGGTAAAAACCTGCAGCAGCGGGTGCTGTTTGCTGCATGTGAGGAGCAGAGGCAGATAGACTGATATCTATTCTGCTCTACTCACTACACTCTCTAGTCTGATCCAAACATGGTCTTCTTGAGATGTCACTACCAAGCAGTCCCAGTACTGGGTCATACCTATGCTACCTATACTTCCAAAAGTTCCATTAGTGGTAATTTCAACATCATGTGCCAAAATATTGGTAGAATTTTTTCTCTAAACTAAGCAAAATACTAGGTGGCATAAAGTTAGACTAGACAGTGTGAAGATACACCAGATTTATCATTTAGCAGAGTCACTGTGAGAAATCTGGCGCATTTAACCCTTTGTAATCCAATTTTTGATTTAGGCTTTCCTAGGGGGCTTTCTCTTTCTGCAATTATACAATGGCGCTGTCTGCTGGCTAGAGCCAGTACTGCGTAATGTGTCATGCTGTAGAGGCCCCCGACAACATAGCGGCAAGTAATATACAGTAAGAATACCCTGCCGGACGTCTTCCGACATCGGAAGCTTTGCAGCTTTCAATCAGAATGTCTTTAGACGTCAGACAGTAGATTGGAAAGGATTAAAGACTGTGTAATCTAAGGTTGCACTCTCTATGATACAGTATTAGTACACGTGCCCCAATGACGCTGTTCCACTTATTAGTGCTTGCATGAAGGCAGCACATCTTTTCATTCTTTGTTACGATCTGAGTATGAAATGATGTAGAAAGAGAAGTTCTGTAAATCGTCTTGTAAGAACGGCTACCGGAGGAATTGTCTTTTTACTAGTTAGAGGGGGTGTAATGTTTGGGAAAGTTCGCTCAGCTAATCTTCCCTTTCTTCTGTAAAAATCCACAATAAAGAAAATTCTTTACAAGAAATGTATTTCAGACATGCAGCGACACAGACTATTGTTCCAGGACCCTCCCAGGAAGAAGCGAGGATGATCTGTCTCCATAAAACCATTGGGAACACTGTTCACCAAAGCAATTTCAGTACTTAGGGTGAGCAACAATGGTAATTAAAATATACCTATAATGTTTCCGCAATATCTAGGCAATGATGTAGCATAAGAAAACATCTAATTACAACTGTATCTAATTGTATGCAATGTACTGTAATTGCACAGAGGGGAATTTCAGCTTCAGCAAATAAAGTTTATTCATTGTATAATGAAAAGTTATGAATCTTTCTAATATGTTCAGTGTACCAACTCTGCGCGGTTTTCATGCGTACTTACGCAATCCCGTTGATTTTAAAGGGCAATTTTAGTCCATAATATAGACTAAAAAAAGGACATGCTCAATTCTTTTCATGAGTGTAAGGCATTTCTACATGCGCCCGCCGGGCTGTAAAAACGCATGAACGGGAGCACGTTCAGACAGCAAGGCCCGGCGTATATACACTGAGCCCGCATTGACGTTGGGCGAGGGAAGATAGTTTAGCTTTGCTAAGCTCTCTCTCACTTTCCACCCCCTTGCCGGCTCTCTGCTAGGGAAGGGGGCGGGATGGGACGGGAGCTAGCCTGCTAAGCTCACGCCCTCTCACTGTCCCTTGTCAGCAGACAGCAATGGGAGGGGGTGGGAACTTAGCAACTAGCCCCGCCCCCTCCCATTGCAAACAGCCGGAAAGGGGTGGAGAGGAGGAGAGAAGGGGAAGGGAGTTTAGCAGTCACTCTGCTAAACTCCCTCCTGCCTCCCTTCTCCGGCCGCTGTCATTGGCTCCCATAGGAGTCTATGCAACGGACGTATTCCGGCCAGGAAGTTAGTTCTAGCACTTTTGCAATATCAACTGATTGACATGGATCCCAGGCGGCGGACCCCCACTGATCAGATATTGATGCTATTCTGAGGATAACACAGTTTGCCTCACAGTGCAGTGACCGTTTAAGTGGGGGGGGATCAACTATTCTAAAAAGATCAACAGCTGATCAAAAACATTGGATTATTTCATGATTTTAGGAAATAGTTGTACATCAATGTCCAGCTTTGGAGAAAACTGTCACATCACCTTACTTTACCCCTTTATGTACTGACTAGCCAATGCTGGTATCAACACAATGCAAAATATGGGGAAGAAATGTGATATATTTCATTGTGTATAAATATAGGATAACAGATAATACTAGAGCCCTATCACCACATATTTCTATAGTAGTACTACTCACACTGTATGGCTATACGAAGAGAACAGCCTTCATAAGCATATAGTTCCCATTGTGACACATTTGTTCTAAGTGGTGTGATGCACGAACGGATTCCCGTGTGGCGTTATGAGGGTTAATAAATGCATTACGTTGCTGGAATGTTGGCGATGACAATGTGCACAGCTGCCGGGTGCAGCCGCCTCTTGCGGTTTACGGTGTCTCAAGTTCCTTTTAAAAGAGGGATTTGTGGTATTTATGAGTAATTCACACATTACCGATCAACAATATTGAAAAACCACATTGCTAAGTAGCCGGCAGACACTTCCCCCGAACTGTTCCCACAGAGATCACCAAAGAAAATGGTTTGGGAAACAATCCTAATGGCGCTTCTTTCAGAGGAGATACGTAAAGATGGAACTTATATGTGTATTACCTGTCCTCAGATTCCAGTTTGGTGCAAAGTATACATTAATCTCTATATGTTAGGGCCCATACCCACTAGCGATATTTTTTCCTGTGATGCGTGAGCGAGTGAAAACGCAAGCCTCACAGAACTAAGAAAACTCTGCGATATCGCTCATTATC
Source organism: Eleutherodactylus coqui (assembly GCF_035609145.1). Classification (NCBI taxonomy): domain Eukaryota; kingdom Metazoa; phylum Chordata; class Amphibia; order Anura; family Eleutherodactylidae; genus Eleutherodactylus; species Eleutherodactylus coqui. The sequence goes on along the minus strand of NC_089837.1, from coordinate 440,092,021 downwards.
TTACATGGGTCCGGCGGCAGCAGCGCCAGCCCCATTGAAAACATAGGGAGTACATTGCGAACTTCTGCCACAGCTGTGATAGCTATGGTAGGGGATTCCTTCATCCCCGTGGGGACCGCAGGGATGAAGGAATCCTCTGCCACAGCTGTGACAAAAGTCTGCAATGCTATCCCATTGCCTTCAATGGAGCCGGCGCTGCTGCGGTCCCACTGAAGGCAGTGGGCTGCAGGCAACCCCCGCAGCGATCATTTTCGGGGAAGGGCTTGAACTATAAGCCCTTCCCTGCAAATCATCTCTAGCTGAAAAAAAAAAATTATTCACCTAAAAGAGCTGTCCGGCTCTTCTCTCCGGCCCCGACAGTCGTCTTCTGGAGGCCGGGAATTAAACAATCACAGTCCCCAGAAAGCGCGGGTGTGATTGGCTGAGCGCTCAGCCAATCACAGGCAGCGCTCAGCCATTAAATGACATCTGAGCGCTGCCTGTGATTGGTCACAGCACTCAGCCAATCACAGGCAGCACTCAGCCATTCATAATTCAACTATGCCGCTGGTCCCATTGAAAATAATGAGCGATATCGCAGATTTTTCTCTGCCCTGCGAGGCTTGAGAGTAAAAATCGCAAATGAGTATGAAACCATTGAAAATCATTGGTTTCATAATCATGTGTTTTCACTTGTTCTCACATCGCAAGAAAACATATCACTAGTGGGTAGGCGCGCTGAGGCCCAAAATACAAAAAAACGCGCTTTCCCAGCCTTTATTTTATGGCCAAGTTGCAAATACTGATGCATGAGCTGCAAGGGGTGAGGATCGGTCACCTCTTCTGACAGGTCTTTTTTTAGTAAATATCTGCATTCCCCATAAAAATAATAATTCTGGGGACCTATGCTGCCCCTTTGGTATTCCTCCTGGAAATTTATGAATAAATTGACAACTGGGTGGTACCAGTTGGGGGTGTATCCCTATGTTAGCAGAAATATAAACCACAAAAACCAAAGGGATACTGCGCATGACTGCATGCACGAATACGTTCTCAATTTCGCCACCATATGCGGCAGTATGCAGGGTCACTGCCGGCTCCACAGCTGTAGAATGGCTGTAAATGCTATGGGGCCCCAGCCTAAGACAGCTTGCTAAATCTCCCCCAATGTCACTGGGGGGACATAATCTTCACTTGCTCAATCAGGGGGACACAATCTTCACTTGATCCAAATACATCACACAATACATGTAGTGCACCATGCAGGCCTACAACTTATTAGTGATGCAACACTAAGTATATGGCCACTTTCTGTGTGTGTGTGTAGGGGGAGGGGGGTCATTTTATATTTCCCTTTCTCTGATTTTTTTTGTTGTTGTCTGTTTTATATTTCCCTTTCTCTGATTTTTTAATCACATCCATATGGTATATGTCCTCTTTGCAATAGACAGTTTTTTGTTGCGACCCTCTGCAAAGTGACAACTGGGCTGATGGCTGTGTGATGCTGGGAGCACCTGTTGGCTGTGATACATAATGCTTTACTGAGGATTGACAGAGGATTTGAGACACTTACAAATAAGTAAACTGTAAGCAACTGATCATAAGGAATCTGTGAAGTGAAATATTACCCTGTGTACTGCTGCAAAACGAAATTGTTACATGACACAAAAAGAATATGAATACCGCCTTTGGCATCCTTAGCAACACAAAATATATTGTACATACAGTATATGTAGCTATCCCCCCAGTATATATAAGTGAGCTAGTGTTACCTTGGCTAGTTATTCCTTTCTATCTGAAACTTTCTCCTTAGATAGTCATGTGATCTCAGTACTGACCAGCTCAGATATACTTGGGCTTATGTGTGAAGTTTCTAGTCAATTCCTCAGTTTGTGTGATGCTGTTATATGAACTTACCCCCGGAACTGCCTATAGGGGAATACAGACACTCCAATCACTGTTACTGATGATCAATTAGCTCCTGTCACACAGTTATAATAGAGGAGATCACAGCTCATTCTCGTGTCTGCATATGTATGGTCTGTGGCTTATTTATGTAACTACACAAGGTAATGATAATTAAACTATCCTACCCTCAGCATGCAGAAATAGTAGTGCCTCTAGCTAATACTGTGCTGATGCATCATGGGATAAATGTGAACGTGAAGCCAAAATCTCTAATCATCAAGATAGTGCCGGATAAGCATCAGACAGGGCTGTACTGCATTGTAGTGGCTGCAATACACAGAGAAGACCTCCAGAGTGCGACAGGTGAGGGGGGCAGAGATAGAAAAAACATGCTTTTATGAAGTGGTTCTTTAAGAATCCTTGTATCAATGACTGAGAATATAAGCCAAAACCAGTGTCTTCTTCAGAAGGAAAAGATAACCACGTACAGACTGTTTTAGGGTTTTTGCCCCTCATTAGTAGGTTGTAGGCTTGGCTGGGGGAGAGGCCTATGCTGCAGGTCAGGAAGGGTATCATTTCTCGTTAAAGAAAAGGTGTAAGGAGACTTTAAAAACATGCATTTCCTTTTGCATATTCAGATTTCCTAGAGAATCATGCATGGCCTTATAAGTCTCCTCACACCTTCTAGGTGCTCTCCCTAAGGAGAAACTATACCCTTCCTGACCCGCAGCATAAGCCTCTCACTAGAGATGAGTGAGCACCCAAATGTTCGGGTTCGCGTTATTCGAGTCGAGCGTTTCGTAAAATTCGAGAGCTCTACTCAAGTAACGAACCCCATTGACTACAATGGGAGACTCAAGCATTTTTGTATGTGGGACGCCGGGTCCCGAGCTTTTTTTTTTTCTTGGTTCGTCTCTCTCTCTCTCTCCCTGCCAGCCAAAAAATTTGCCATTGACGCGCGTGCTGCAGCGAGGAGGGACCAAAACAGGCACGTCACAGCGGGGAGGAGCCAAAAACTGGTGCGGGGTCCAACACGGCGTGATGCTCGTTCGAGTAACGAGCACCATTGAGTACAGTAATACTTAAACGAGCATCAAGCTCGGCACAGTACGTTCGCTCAACTCTACTACTCACCCATCCAAACCAGCAACCTACTGCACACTAATGAGAACTTGAGACAGGCTGTCTGTACATAGCTATATCTTCCTTCTGGAGAAGACTCTGGCTTATAGTCCCAGTCATTGTTACAAGGCTTGTTAAAAGGTCTGACACTGACTTGCAGGAATGCTGTGCTCCTTTAAGGGTATGTTCACACACTGTGGTTGCACTACAGATATTCCCTAGTGGCAACTCATAGTGAACAGGAAAGTACTTATCAGTAGAATGCACAGACAGCGTCAGCTGTGGCTTCACAACTCATGACTCCAATTGGCAAGTATCAACTGACCTAGTCTGTGAGAGCGGAGTTTGGTATGGCCAACGAACATGCTAAATTTGCTGATCCTGCTGGGTGGTGACCCGCTGCCCTGATATCTTTTCTTGCCTTGGACAGCCAGGCCTGTGGAAACCCCTTTACTAGTAGGGTTACAGCAGTATTGGGGTGGTTCTGGACTGGAGCGAGAGTTTATATTGAGAGCTCAAAAAGCCTTGGGAAATACTGCTGATTTGCTTAGAGACTTGCCAGAGTGCCAACCCACTGTTCCTCGCCAAGTGCCATTAAAATGAGTTGTTATGCAAGATTAATAGAGACTGTAACCAAAATGCTGTATGCCCTTAAATGCAAATAAGGGAGATGGAATAATACCTCTGCAGCACCACCTATTGGAAGGTAGCATTTCTGCCTTGCAAGTCAAGGTGGCGCTGCAGAGGTATTGTTCCATCTCCCTTATTTGCATATTACCCAGAGGAGCGTTCTAGGTGCTCTCCCTAAGGAGAAAAGATAGCATTCCTGACCCTATTTAATTTAGTAACCACCAAGCTTTGTGCCTCTAATAGACACTCTAACCACAAAACTTTATACCTTGTTTTATAACCAATAGGTCCTGTGACTCCTGTTAAAGATTGATAGTTCACTGCAGTGTGTCTTTCTCTTTCCTGTGCCACCCTTAAAGGGGTTGTCTCGCGAAAGCAAGTGGGGTTCAGCACTTCTGTATGGCCATATTAATGCACTTTGTAATATACATCGTGCATTAAATATGAGCCATACAGAAGTTATTCACTTACCTTCCCTGCGCTGGCGTCCCCGTCTCCATGGCTCTGTCTAACTTCAGCGTCTAATCGCCTGATTAGACGCGCTTGCGCAGAAGGGTCTTCTGCCTTCGGCTCAGTTCGGCAGCAGCGGCATTCTGGCCCCGCCCCCTTCTACGCGTCATCGCGTACCTCTGCCCCATGTCGTGTGCCGATTCCAGCCTCCTGATTGGCTGGAATCAGCACACGTGACGGGGCGGAGCTACGCGATGAGGCGTAGAAGGGGGCAGAGCCAGAACGCCGCTGCTGCCGAACCGAGCCGAAGGGAAAAGACCCATCTGCGCAAGCGCGTCTAATCGGGCGATTAGACGCTGAAGTTAGACGAAGCCATGGAGACGGGGACGCCAGCGCAGGGAAGGTAAGTGAATAACTTCTGTATGGCTCATATTTAATGCATGATGTATATTACAAAGTGCATTAATATGGCCATACAGAAGTGCTGAACCCCACTTGCTTTCGCGAGACAACACCTTTAAGTGGGGTCCATTAATAGTCAAATGCCACACACAGAACTGACCCTCTAACGACACATATTCAGTAGGTAGGGGACAGCTTAAAACTCCGGATGAAACTTGACTTTCCATTTTCCTTATTTGCTTGTAATGGTAATGTTTCTGTAAACACTAGAGTTAATCTCTTCTGAACCAACAGTGTACAAATAAATCAGAGGCATATTTCCAGGATTTCAGCACTCGTTAAAGGAATGCAACATTCCTGCCTTTAGGTGGCACTGCCGGGCGCGGTGCTTCCAAATGACAATTAATTGGATCCTCCACATGTGCACTCAAGTGTGTATAACATGAGGAATGCATTTGTATAATGTCCTGTTCCTGTTCGAAATTAGCATAGTGAGGAAAATGGTTTAATAAATGTATCTATTCTATATACATAACCGTCATTGACTACACAACTAAATTCAAACATCGAAAATAAAAGTCAGTAAAGAAAAATTACCTATTTAAAGCAGACTATGCGATGTAAGACTCAGCAATGTCTAAAGAACCTATAAGTAGGGGCGTAACTATAATGATGCCACACTTGGGCCCATAAGGTCTTTCTTCCCCATATCAGGCGACCAGTATTATGAATGAAGCTTTATATTTGGGGCCCTGTTTCAAATCTTGCATCGGAGCCCGACAACTGCTAGTTACGCCTCTGTCTATAAGGCCAGGTTCCCATATAGGATGATTTTCTGGAATGTTTACTATATTCTACATATACAATAGAGGCAATAAAAAAGGTCCATCATCATGATTGTAGACATTGCAGAGCAGTGCCCAGTGTCGCTATTATCAGTGATACATTGTTATTAGAGATGAGCGAGTATACTCGCTAAGGCACATTTCTCGAGCGAGTAGTGCCTTAGCCGAGTATCTCCCCTCCGTTCCTCCCCACTCTCCCCCACCCCCCGAATCTTTAGAGACGAGCGGGGAGATACTCGGCTAAGGCACTACTCGCTTGAATAATGTGCCTTAGCGAGTATACTCGCTCATCTCTAATTGTTATGTTGTTGGGTTTTTTCCATTATGACTTATTATGTAATATATATAAAAATAAACGTTTTCCACTTTTTTAAGATACCTGGTGATTGTCTTTCCGTGATAAATAACTATGTATAAATCTATCAGGGGACAATACAGGGATCTCTCCCATTATGTATACCCAGAACCGTGACTAGAACAAGTGGGTCTCCTCTACGTCTACAGAAAGGAAAGTTTCATCACCAACACAGAAGGGGGTTCTTTACTGTAAGAGCACTGAGACTATGGAACTCTCTGCCTGAGAACGTGGTGATGGTGAACTCCCTGAAGTTGGTAGTAAAAAGAAAAAAAATTTTTTATGACAAATGCAAAAGTAAAAGAATATATATATATATATATATATTTGGTATCAATGTAAATTTTGCTGACCCGAAGAATACAGCCAGGCTCACATGAACATATGATAAAACCCTGCGTATAAAATGTGTTTTTTGCCTGTGAATAACAGTGTATCTCATGCACGCTGTCATTCTATGGTTTCCTGGTTTCTTCTTTTTTTAAACTTCCTTCTATTTTCTCTTAGCAACGTTGCTTAAAAACACGACACATACACAATGTAATTACGTATTCTAATAAGGGGGTGAAACTCGCCTCTGGATCGCTGTCCACACGGTCAGGACGTGGAGGACCTTGCACAACAATATGCTCGAGCAACAGAAGATTTCTATAAACTCTTCCATCGTTTACGCAGCATAAACTATGGACGATGAGCTGATTGCTCAGTGTACATAGCAGCCGTTCAGTACTGAACAGCCGCTATGTTAAAGGGGTTGTCCCGCGCCGAAACGGGTTTGTTTTTTTTTCAACCCCCCCCCCGTTCGGCGCGAGACAACCCCGATGCAGGGACTTTAAAAAAAAACAGCACAGCGCTTACCTGAATCCCCGCGCTCCGGTGACTTCTATACTTACCGGTGAAGAAGGCCGCCGGCATCTTCTCCCTCCGTGGACCGCAGCTCTTCTGTGCGGTCCATTGCTGATTCCAGCCTCCTGATTGGCTGGAATCGGCACGTGACGGGGCGGAGCTACACGGAGCTACACCGAGCCCCATTGAGAAGAGAAGAAGACCCGGACTGCGCAAGCGCGGCTAATTTGGCCATTAGACGGCGAAAATTAGTCGGCTCCATGGGAACGAGGACGCCAGCAACGGAGCAGGTAAGTGAAAAACTTCTTATAACTTCTGTATGGCTCATAATTAATGCACAATGTACATTACAAAGTGCATTAATATGGCTATACAGAAGTGTATAGACCCACTTGCTGCCGCGGGACAACCCCTTTAAGGCAGGGGAGAGGGTTGGGGGAGCGCGAGGAGAGAAATCTCCTGCAGCCTCCCCACTGAGAGCCAGCAATACTAGCTCCCCCGAAAATCCTCTACTTTTAGCGACACAAAATTGCGATATTGCTGCGAGAAAAAGCAGTGTTATCGCACAAAACACAGATGCAATATCCCAGTTGTCTGTGTGAAAGAGGCCTTATACTTATCAAGCACCATGTTGAGATTTCTCTCTGCTTTCCCTTTCACTATTCTGTGCTATCAATCACATGATGCATTAGCACCTCAGATGAGCAGCTGGAGCTTGTCCTATCTCTGCCTGCTGGGAGGACAGTGTGATTATCATAATACTGTAAAATCATCTTAATAAGTTACAGACTAGAAGTATGCAGTCAGGAGGCTGAACTAACATCTCCTTTATTATAACTGTGTGACAAGAGCCTCTAATCGTTAGCAGTAACTGTGTTAGGAGTTTTTGTGTCTCCTTCTACAGAGCTTGCATGGTAGAGTCCATCACACAATAATTATGCTGGCCGAAAAAACAACTAATTTGAGAGAACATACGCCCAACTTATTCTCAGGTGGTCACAATGAGATCACATGACCACATGAGAAGAAGGATTCCAGGAGGTTTCAGATGGAAAGGAATAGCTAGTCAACTTTACATATAATGGGGGACAACTTACATAATGAATGAAAAAAAATCACTGGAATGGCTCTTTATTAAAAGTCAATAATTTATATGTACTCTAATGGAAAATACATATCTTGCAGAAGCAATCTCTCATAATGCTATGGCGCTAAAAACATCAAAAAGATATTTGGAATGTCTATGTACTTATGGGCAAAGTAGTCGGCATCCTTGAGAGGTTATAGGGGTAAAACTAGCAAAAACCAGCACCTACCCTGTTTCCCTGAAAATAAGACATACCCTGAAAATAAGACATAGCATGATTTTCCAGAATTTTTGAGGATGCTTGAAAAATAAGCCCTACTCCAAACTTAAGCCCTCCTAACAGTTAATTTAAAAAGTCAATTTAAATAGTGTCCAGGCAGCTATACATGTAAAAAAGTTAGACCTTTTTGAACAAAAATTAATATACTACACTGTCTTATTTTCAGGGAAACACAGTATCTACAGAGTGATTCCATTTACTAGAGTAACTCTGGGTGGGCTGTTCTCGTGATCCCAGAGATTCAGACCCCAGCAATCATACATTTACCATCTGTCAATAGGTGATAAATGTTTTTGGAGGGATAACCCCTTTAAGCAGAAGCTACCAGAGTAGGCCCCTTTAATTTAGAGTGTGTTTCATATGTCCTCCTGACACTGAACTCATTCTGTATTGTATCGTGCCGCATTATTGCCTTTACAAACTGAACACTTTGATCAATTCTAAGCATTGTACTATATTGTTCTGCTGCTTCTACCGGATGAGGAAAGGTAAGGAGTCAACTTACAAAAACATTGGTGACCATGACCTGAACCTCCACGCGATGGCCAGGAGCAGCTGAGGACGCGCTTCACAATTTATTTTAATTATGAATAACATGACAAGCATGTACAGCAATATCCAAAAACAGACTGAGCAGAGGGGGATTAGGACTCTGGAGAAAGATGATGAACTTGCCTATATTTAGGATACGGAGATGCTTAGCAAAACACACCAGAATATAATATTCAAGACATTCAGCATTAAACTGCTTTATTTTTGATCTATTAACCATGTTTATTTCTTAAATTAGTTATCCGGGACTTTAAAAGAATCTTCTATGGGCAGAAAATGTAAAATTACAGAAATATGCGACACTTGCCTCTTAAGTGACCCCCCCCCCCCCCACTCGCCCCATCTAACGCAGGAGCTGCAGCCCCCATTGCTTCAATCCAGGAAGATTGTACATTCATTGTACATGTGACTCGTCAGCCAATAACTGGCTTCAATGGTCATGTGACGTTCATGGCAGTATGACAACTGAAGCCAGTGATTGGTCAAGTGGTCGCATGTTCAATGTCCTGGACCAGTGTCAATATTTGGCAAACCAGGGCAGCTACTAGAGCCTACTCAGGGATGGGATCAAATCGGGCCTCGTTCTTTAAAATCAATTGTATCTCTGTCTTTAAAACATGGATACAAATGACTACGGCAGCGGCACTGGAGGAAGCTGAGCGCTTCCTGTTTTGCCACCCAGCGCCTTCATCGTCATGCGCCACCTACGTTGTTCAGCATGATCTGTGCTAGAAGAGGTCAAGGCAGAAGAGGACGATATCATGCCGATTATTTTATTGCCAGGGCACAGTGGTGCCTTATTAATTACTCAGAAGGCACAGTGAGGCCTATAAATGACTCAGGGAACACAGTGGGGCCTATAAATGACTCAGGGCACGTTTGCGGTGTCTAAAGGACTTTGCAGTGTTTAAAAAAGAGATTTTACACAGAGTGCTTTTTGGGGAAAAAATGAAGCATACTCTAGGTGAGACTTTTATATTGGCACTCTCCCATAGGTTACTATTAGAGATGAGCGAGCATACTCGCTAAGGGTAATTACTCGATCGAGCATTGCCCTTAGCGAGTACCTGCCCGCTCGGAAGAAAAGATTTGGCTGCCGGCGGTGGGCAGGGAGCGGTGGAGGAGAGCGGGGAGGAACGGAGGGGAGATCTCTCTCTCCCTCTCTCCCCCCCCCCCCCCCCCCGCTCCCCCCTGCTCACTGCCGCAACTTACCTGTCACCCGCGCCGCCACCCGAACCTTTTCTTCCGAGCGGGCAGGTACTTGCTAAGGACAATGCTCAATCGAGTAATTGTCCTTAGCGAGTATGCTCGCTCATCTCTAGTTACTATATAAGTAGAAGAAAAAAAACTTTAAAAAAGCATACTAAAATGTGTCAAAATAAATAAAAAGACACTTGGGGCTCTCTTACAGGAGCGTGTTACTGCGCTTCCTGCACACTGACAAATCCCCATGCACTATCTTGGTTCGTATTCCGTTAAGTGCATGTTGTGTTGTTTTCTGCGATGCATTTCACGCACTGTGTGAGGTACTATTGCCACCAACTAGAGATGAGCGAGCGTACTCACTAAGGCAAACTACTCAAGCGAGTAGTGCCTTATGTGAGTACCTGCCCGCTCGTCTCTAAAGGTGCCAGCGGGGGAGAACGGTGAGTTGCGGGAGTGAGCAGGGGAGAGAGTGAGAGAGAGATCTACCCCCCCCCCCCCCGTTCCTCCCCGCCTCCCGCCGGCACCTGAATCTTCAGAGACGAGTGGGCAGGTACTCGCACAAGGCACTACTCGCTTGAGTAGTTTGCCTTAGCGAGTACGCTCGCTCATCTCTACCACTAACGTAAAGTTAGTCACCATGTATTACGTGTGTCGTACGCGGTTAAACACCCTCGTGTGAAAGAGCCCTTGTAAAGAGATACAAATATCATTATGTTTTTTTACAAGGTATGGCTTTCTATTTTTTTAAGTGAGAAAAAACTGCTGCCTGCGCTACTGTCCTGCTACAAAACGGAAAGCAGATGGAATGGAACTGAACTGAGCATAACTGGAGCGCAGAAAATCCCACTGAAATCAATGAGAAGTAGAATGGAACCATTTTCTTTCCATTTTCCTGCTCCTCTTAAGGAACAGCAGAATGGAAAACAAAAACAGTAATTAGAACTAAATCATGCTGGGGAATCTCTTCATCTCCCCTGCAGGGGAACCCCTCCAGCTGCACTGCTGGGGAATCCCTTCATCTCCCCTGAAGGGGAACCCCTCCAGCCACACTGCTGGGGAATCTCTTCATCTCCCCAGCAGGGGAAGCCCTCCAGCCACACTGCTGGGGAATCCCTTCATCTCCCCTGCAGGGGAACCCCTCCAGCTGTGCTGACATGAAGGAAACCCCCAGGGAGATGAAAATAAGCCCTAGGGAGTCCCCTCATCTCTCTCTCCAGCATCGCATATTTTCAGTCCCTTCCATTCAGCATGGAAAGTTCACGGCTGAAGCTCAGGACTTCAGCACGGAAAAATCATTTGTGCAGATGATTTTTCCACAGCTAGAGTTGCGATTTTCTTTTTTGCGCAGCTAATAGCTGTGTGAATGGCACACCCATGAGAACGAGCCCTTATGGTGCTTTCACACGGACCGGAATTAGCCTGCAATACGCACCAAAATCTGCAGCTTATTTTGCCATTGCAGAATGCCACACCAAAATTCACAGGTCTAAGGGCGCTGCCACACTGTCATAAGGTCATCCCTGAAATGCAGGTATTTACTCCACAAACTGGGTGAAAACGTAGCATTTTAAGGACCCTTATTAACATAGTCAGTGCTTATGTTTCAGTATGTTCAGCACATTTTTATGCATTTATTTTTTGTGTGATTGAAAAGTGTATACTGTTTACATTACAGTCAATGGAAAACAAATAGAAACATATGGCTGTAGGTTTCCATACACTTAAAGGGGTTGTCCCGCGGCAGCAAGTGGGGTTATACACTTCCGTATGGCCATATTAATGCACTTTGTAATATACATCGTGCATTAAATATGAGCCATACAGAAGTTATTCACTTACCTGCTCCGTTGCTAGCGTCCCCGTCGCCATGGTTCCGTCTAAGTTCGGTGTCTTCTTGCTTTTTTAGACGCGCTTGCGCTGTGCGGTCTTCTCCCTTCGGCTCCGCTCGGCAGCATCGGCGTTTTGGCTCCGCCCCCTTGTACGCGTCATCGTGTAGCTCCGCCCCATGACGTGTGCCGGTTCCAGCCTCCTGATTGGCTGGAATCGGCACGTGACGGGGCGGAGCTACGCGATGACGCGTACAAGGGGGCGGAGCCAAAACACCGATGCTGCCGAGCGGAGCCGAAGGGAGAAGACCGCACAGCGCAAGCGCGTCTAAAAAAGCAAGAAGACACCGAACTTAGACGGAACCATGGCGACGGGGACGCTAGCAACGGAGCAGGTAAGTGAATAACTTTTGTATGGCTCATATTTAATGCACGATGTATATTACAAAGTGCATTAATATGGCCATACAGAAGTGTATAACCCCACTTGATTTCGCGAGACAACCCCTTTAACATATACATTTTTTCTGATTAAATGCCTTAAAGGAAAAAAGTGTTGAATTTTAACCCTTTCCAATTCACTGTCTGACGTCTAAAGACATTCTGATTGAAGCCTGTACAGCTCTGATGTCGGAAGACGTCCGGCAGGGTATTCTTACTGGATATTACTGGCCGCTCTGCTGCCGGGGGCCTCTCCAGCATGTCCCATACCACAGTACTGGCTCTAACCAGCAGATGGCGGCATTGTATAATGGCAGAAAGAGAAAGCCCCCTAGGAAACCCTGAATCCAAAATTGGATTGCAAAGGGTTAAAACTTTATTAAGAAAAAAAGTTTATAGTGAAAAACATATACGTTTTTTCATGTAAAAAATGGATCAAAGCGCATCAAAACGTGTACTGTTTATACGATTTAAAAACATAAACGTATGCCTAAAAATGCATGTTTTTTTTTTCATGTACATTTCTCGTGAAAGACTAACTGCGGGTTTTGATGTGGAATTGCAAGCAGATTTAAAGGAGTTGTCCGAGTTATGGCAACCCCTGTCACCGGGTAACCCTTAAAATAAAGAATGAGTAGTTACTCACCTCTCCCCACTCCTCTGTCACTCGTCGTTGGCTACGGCCTCCGCTGTCTGTTTAAACCTACTGTAGCAGCCAATGACAGTGCTCAGCCATAATCACTGACCGCTGTCATTGGCTGCTGCAGATTGTTTGAAGACAGGCTCAGCATCCAAAATGACATGACAGCTGAGAGCAGCACTGGGAGATGAACGGGGGAGGGGTGAGTAACCTCTGATTTTGTATTGCAAGACATGGGGACCCGGTGACAGGGGTTTCTATAACTTGAACAACCCTTTTAGGCCATTTTCAATTCTGCATCAAAATCCGCAGGTAGCCCTGTGATTTCTGATATGGAATTTACTGCAGCTTGGGGTGCGTCCTGCGGGCTACCTCCACCCATATGAAAGCACCCCAACTGAATATTCTGCAGCGCCCTGTGAAATATTCTGATGTTTGAAAGCACCCTAAGGGGTTAAATAGTTACATGTCCATGTAGTGGAGCCTACAGAGCAGAGAGTAAATCACAAGGAACCTTCTGCATTGTGGGGTAACTATATGTGCCAGCATGTTCTGCTCCCTGGAAAGTGCACTCCCTGCAGGATGTCCTCTTGCAGTATGGCGGACTGCATGTCCCAGCAAGTTCTGCTAATTGCACAGGAGAAACTTTGCACTTTGTCCTTCTGCAGTGTGGGGGACTACATGTCCCAGCAAGTTCTGCTCCTTGGACAGTGCACTCCTTCCAGTGTGTCTGCCTGTAGAATGGGAGACTGCATGTCCCAGCAATTTCTGTTAATTGGACAGCAGATAACTTGCACTTTGTTTTCCTGCAGTGTGGGGGACTACATGTCCCAGCAAGTTCTGCTCCTTGGACAGTGCACCCCCTGCATGATGCCCTCCTGCAGAATGGGGGTCTATATGTCCCATCAATTTATGATAATTGGACAGCAGACACCTTGCACTCTTGGAGTGTTGGGGACTATATGTCTCAGCAAGTTCTGCTCCCTGGACAGTGCGCTCCTTGCAGGGTATCCGCCTGCAGTGTGGGGGACTACACGTCCCAGCAAGTTCTGCTACTTGGTCAACAGACACCTTGCACTTTGTTGTCTTGCAGTGTGGGGGACTACACGTCTTAGCAAGTTCCGCTCCTTAGGCAGTGCATGATGCTCTCCTGTATTGTGGGGGACTGCATGTCCCAGCAAGTTCCGCTCTTTTGCTAGTGCATCGCCTGCATGATGTCCCCCTGCAGTGTGTGGGACTGCATGTCCCAGAAATTCCTGCTACTTGGACAGCAGACACCTTGCACTTTGTTGTCCTGCAGCGTGGGGGACTACATGTCCCAGCAAGTTCTGCTCTTTTGCTAGTGCACCGCCTGCATGATCTCCTTCTGCAGTGTGGGGGACTGCATGTCTCAGCAGACACCTTGCACTTTGTCCTCCTGCAGTGTGGGGGACTACATGTCCCAGCAAGTTCTGCTCCTTGGCTAGTGCACTCCCTGCAGTGTGGGGAACTACATGTCCCAGCGAGTTCTGCTCCTTGGCTAGTGCACTCCCTGCAGTGTTGGGGACTACATGTCCCAGCAGGTCGTGCTCCCCTTGCTGTCCTCCCCGGCAGGTCACCTGCTGGTGACAACATGACGGACAGCTGCTGTGCTCTTTCCCCCCGGCTGCTGCACCAATCCTCCTCCAAGCCTCGGCTGCCTCCTCCCACTTGTTGCACTGGGACTCCCAGCAGATCGCACCCAGCCGCACAGGGAGAAGCCCGGGGTGCAGCTCACACTCCGCTGCTGGTAAATGAGTCGCTGATCGCTGCAACTTCCCGACACCTGCGACCCCCACCATGCAACTGCTGAGGCCCCCCGGGGTGCTGTGGCTGTGGCTGCTGCTGCTGAGCGGAGGCACATGGGCACAGAGGGGGGTGCTGGAGGGAGCCCCCCTGACTTATGGACCTCTGGAAGAGGAGATCCTGCTGGCCAATAACGGGATCAGGGTGCCCTTCGGGAGATCCGTCTACCTGGACCCCGTCCTGGACCTGGTGGTGCAGGTGCAGCCCGGAGACAAGTGTCACATCAGCGTCTTGAGCAATGACCCCCTGTCCCAGGGACCCGGCCACCTCTCCCCCAACAGGTTTCCGTGTGAGTTTGGAGGTCGGGAGGTGAAGTACTCTCACCTGGGAGCCCGCAGTCCTTCCAAGGACAGGGTGAAGCTCCAGCTCCGATACGATACCCAGAGCAGCACTGTGATCATCCCCTTCATGGTGGAGGTGGAGGTGCTCTTCACCCAGCTGGAGGTGGTAACCAGGAACATGCCACTGCTGGTGGACCAGCTGCTGGGCACCAGCAACCCCATAGATAAGAAGATCCTGGAGTTTACCTATGACAGGACTTTTGAAGTTTGCAGGATCACCCCTCTGCTGGATCTTGCTGGACTGCCCAGGTATGGAAGGGTGCTGCACAGTGCTGGGCATATGGTGGATTGTGGGGAGTTTTTGCAGCAAGGGGTACGCTACCAGCACACAGCTTCCACCCAGTCACCCAACAAGGACTATATCCCAATGTTGGTGGAGTTGCATGATAAAGTTGGGAATTTACTCAAACAGGAGCATTTCCAAATCCTGGTTAGGATCAAGGAAGGTTTAGAGAACACCCAGCCTAAGCCTAGTTTCATAGCCATGATGATGATGGAGGTGGATCAATTTGTCATGACTGCCATCACTCCTGATATGTTGGCCGCAGAGGACTTGGAATCCCACCCTGGAGATCTTATATTTAATATCACTTCTTTCTTCGGTCTAGGGCAGGGGCAAATTGTGAGTACGGATGACCGCAACTTGCCCATTACTTCTTTCTATCAGAGGGATCTGCAGGAACTTAGGATTGCTTACAAGCCACCAGCTGAGGACTCTGACACGGAGCGCATCTTTGAAGTGGAACTGGAGGTGGTGGACACTGAAGGAGCTGTTTCTGAACCATTCTCATTCATGATCGTTGTTAAGCCGATGAATACGCTTGCTCCTGTGGTTACACGCAACACTGGGCAGCTTCTATTTGAAGGGCAATCGCGTCCCCTCTCAAGTACCCAAAATTTACAAATTAGTGATGAGGACAATCTTGGTGATGTTAGAGTGACTGTTCTAGATGGGCTAAGACATGGGCAACTCTACTTGCTTGGTTCGCCAGAGAACTCCAAATTCTTTACCACTTCCGACCTAGACCAAGGTAGTGTCATCTATCAACATGATGGTAGTGACACCTACAGCGACAACATAATTTTCCGTATGACTGATGGACAGCACGAAGTTGAGTTCCTCTTCCCAATAACGGTAGTGCCCACAGATGACGAGCCTCCTATAGTCAACGCCAACACAGGTTTAATGATCTCCGAGAAAGAAGTATCACCTGTGAGTCCAGTTGTGTTGAGTGCCACAGATATTGACTCAGAAGACGCTACAATACGCTTTATTTTGGATTTACCTTACTCAATACTTAGCCAAATGGTATTGCGTCAATCTGAGATTCCTGAAAACCCTTCTGAGTGGAAATTATTACCTGAATTAAGTCTTTACGAAAAGGAAGTAAAAGAGTGGACTCAACAAGACATATTAGATGGCAAATTACATTACAAGCATATTGGACCACACAGCACTGTCTCAGTCATGGACCAACTGGTTTTTAGAGTCCAAGATGACAACGATCCTCCTAATCTATCTGGTGAACACACTTTTATAGTGAAAATTAATCCCATTGATGACTTGCCTCCAGAATTATACCCGGGGACCACTCTTAGGATGGTGGTGCAAGAATATCATCTCACCCACTTTAGAAGGAAATTCCTGCGATACACTGATTTGGATTCTGATGACCGAGACCTCAAATACACAATGACTCTGCCCCCGACTGACACAGATGAAAACAACCCAGTTTTGATGGGATTTATAGTCCTTACCGAAAATCCAGACCAGGTTGTTACAGAGTTTACTCAAGCCCAGATAAACCATCACAAAATTGCCTACAGACCACCTGACTTGGAGCTTGGAATTACTCCACGTGTTGTTCAGTTTCACTATACCGTAGAGGATATGTCTGGAAATTCTGCTGAAGGGGATTTTACCATTTTTTTGGAGCCTGTGGACAACAAGCCCCCAAGTATTATTAATACCGGATTTACTGTGTTTGAGAGAGGTAGTCATGTTATCACTCCAGCAGAACTTGATGCAACAGATGCAGACACAGGCAAAGACAAAATCACATTCACCCTGACCCAATCTCCAAGACATGGTCAAGTGCTATATTCCAATCACGTGATGGATGTCGGTGAGACGTTTGTTTTAGATGACATTCGGAGTGGAAGAATAAGCTACATGCACAGTGGTGAGGAGTCTTCAAGTGATTCTTGTACTCTTGATGTTAGCGATGGAGTACATGTGCTTACGATCATCATTAAAATCACTGTAAGGTTAGTGGATGATGAAGTGCCTAGACTTATGCTACCTTCTGGAACCATTGGTTCCTACTTAGATGTTTTAGAAGGTAGCTTTGCTGAAATCACATCAAATGTTATTCAAGGCACTGATGCAGATACGGATGATCTCATGCTAACCTTCATCGTGGAAGACCCACCACTTCTTGGAGAAATTCTTGTTAGCGGCGTCCCTGCCGAAAGATTTTCTCAAAGGGACATTATTGATGGCGCTGTCATTTATTCTCACACTTCTGGAGAAATTGGATTGCAGAAGATAGAAGACTCATTTAATTTAACATTATCTGACATGTCTGAAGAATGGACTGTTGGGGGGAATAGAGTTACTGGAGTTCGTGTTCAAGTGACTATTCTACCACTGGATAACCAGCCTCCTATTGTTTCAGTGGGTGACCAGTTCACAGTTATTGAAGGGGGAAAAAATGTAATTACACCCACTCATTTAAAAACTCAAGATGGGGACACTCCAAACGATGATATCCTTTGCACTATTGTTGTGCAGCCTACATCTGGATATCTTGAAAATATTTCACCGGCCCCTGGTTCTGAAAAATCTAGAGCAGGTACATCTATTAGTGCATTTATGTTGAAGGATATTCGATTGGGACATATTTATTATGTTCAGAGCATCCACAAAGGCGTGGAACCTGTGGAAGATAGACTTACTTTTCACTGTTCTGACGGCATAAACCTTTCTCAAAAGCATTTCTTCCCAATTGTGATCATACCTGCCAATGATGAGAAGCCAGAGATCTTCATGAGAGAGTTTGTAGTTATGGAAGGAATGAGTCTCGTCATTGATATCCCAATACTGAATGGAGCAGATGCAGACATCCCAGCAGATGACCTTATCTTTACCATCACAAAGCAACCAAAACATGGACATATCGTGAATCAGCTAACTAATGGGACTGTTATAGTCAACAGCTTCAGCCTAGATGACATCAAGGAAAGCTCCACCATCCTTTATGAACATGATGATACAGAGACTAAAGAAGACAGCTTTGACGTAAAACTTTCTGATGGCAAACATTCGGTGGTCAAAACTGTTCTAATTATGATCATACCTGTGGATGATGAAACTCCAAGAATGACCATTAATGATGGATTGGAGATTGAAATCGAAGAAACAAAACTGATTAGTAATAAAGTACTAAAAGCAACAGATTTGGACTCTGATGACAAGTCTTTGACCTATATATTACGCTACGGGCCTGGGCAAGGCCTCTTACAAAGGAGAAGACCTTATAGTGGCCTTGAAAACATTACTATAGGTATGAACTTCACTCAAGATGAGGTGGACAGGGAATTAATACAGTACCATCACTTTGGCCAAGAGGGAATTCGAGATCTCTTCAAATTTGATGTTACAGATGGCATAAATCCCCTTATTGACAGATACTTTTATGTGACCATTGGAGGCATCGATATGGTGTTTCCTGATGTGATAAGCAAAGGAGTATCTCTAAAAGAAGGAGGGAGAGTAACACTTACAACTGACTTGCTTAGCACCAGTGATCTCAACAGCCCTGATGAGCATTTAGTTTTTACCATCACGAGGGCTCCTGTACGTGGACATTTGGAGTGCACGGATCTGCCAGGGGTCCCCATCACATCATTCACCCAGTTGCAGTTAGCTGGTAATAAAATCTATTACACACATACATCTGATGATGAAATAAAGATGGACAGTTTTGAATTTGAGGTCACGGATGGATATAACCCAGTTTTCCGAACATTTAGAATATCCATCACTGATGTTGATAATAAGAAGCCTGTCCTGACCATCCATGAACTGACAGTGAGAGAGAGCGAGAATAAGTTGATCACCCCCTTTGAACTTACAGTAGAGGACAGGGATACCCCAGATAAACGGCTTAAATTCATCATCACACAGGTGCCAGTTCATGGAAAGATCCTATTTAATAGTAGCAAAGCAGTAACCTCCTTTACAAAGCAAGATCTCAATGAAAACCTTATCAGCTATAAACATGATGGTACCGAGTCCACCGAGGACAGCTTCTCCTTCACTGTGACCGACGGCACCCATACCGACTTTTACCTGTTTCCTGATACTGTCTATGAGACCCGACAGCCCCAGATGATGAAGATTCGGATTATAGCAGTTGATAATGGTGTTCCACAAATTGCAGTAAATAAGGGAGCCCCAACTCTTCGCCTTCTGAGCACTGGCCATTTGGGCTTCTTGATCACCAACAAGGTCCTTAAAGCAGAAGACAGGGACAGTGCCCATATCTCTCTCCGCATCCGAATTACTCAAGGCCCAAGTCATGGATTCCTTATCAACTTGGACAAGGGGAATCACAGCATCAATCAGTTCACGCAAGGTAATCATTGCACTATTGTTTGGTTTCATTTAAAGAGGTTATCTGGGGATTTTTTTCTCAAAAGCGGCCCTCCATGCTGTGCCAACATCAACATAAAAGAAGCCATACTCACCTTTTCTGATACCCTGCCCTCCTATTTTGCTAGTGCCCAGTCCCCCATTTGTTTACCTCTGGGTGCAAGAAGCCAGGGTTGACGTCACCAACACTTGGGCAATGTGACCGCTGCAGCCATTCACCAGCTCACTTCAGCCTGTGATTAGTGGTAGCAATGGTCACAAGTCCCAGTGTTGGGATGTCATTGTTTGCTTGCTGCATCCAAAAGTGAAGACCAGCAAGGGACCAGGTTCCAGCTGAGGGGGATCGGTGGAGAAGATGATGGCTTTTTTTTAGGTTGGTACTGCATGTTGAGCAGCTTTTTCTTAAAAGCTGTCCCCGGATAACCCCTTTAATCCATTTAGCTTTACTAATGAGAATGTTTTAGCAGATATCAATGTTTTACTTTTGACTAGTTTGCACTCATATTGTGATTCTACTTAAAATTGCTGTTTGCAATCATTTCTGTTTATATATAAGCATATTTTTATGCAATTGACATTTATATTATAGCAAAACTTTTTTATTGCATGTAAAACTATATTACGAGTTTGTTTACTTAGCTAGGCAGGTGATGTCAGTGCTCGTATTTCCTACACAAGCATTCTCTTTCACTTGTTTGTCTGTTTTTGGGTATGTTCTCAATGCTGCATTTATATGTGGGTATTTATTACATCCATTTACAGAATATATTTAATTGGTGTTCCTAGAACTGTCTGTCTGCTCCCAGAAATGGTGCCCACCTGTCAACACCTTACGTGTGTCTTGCAGCTCGGCCCCATTCATTTCAGTGGGGGTGAGTTGCAATGAGCACTGTTCTTTGAAGTAAGCTGTAATATTTTGTAATTCTGGACAACCCTTTGAAATAGCTTTCCTTCCTGTAAGGCTACCGACATACTTGCTGTGTGTCCGAGTTGTGCTTAAGAGGCTCAGGTGCAAGTTGCATCAGATATCATATTGACACCTGTCCGTGTGCTGTCTGATATATAGTCAGCCCACACATTGACACAGGTTTGCATGTCCTAATTCTCATTCATGATACAGACATGCAATGAGTTTTTTCACGTGGACCATAGATCCACGTGAAGAAAACAGTAGTGTACATAGTCTCATAGGCTATAATGGGTCCATGTGCTGTCCGTGACTCAAAGAGACTGTCACCATCTTTTTGCACCCCTCTTTGAGGGCAGCATAAGGTAGTGTCAATCACACTGATTACTGTCATATGTCTGTTATGTGTATCTGTGCATTAGGTTTTAAGAAACTTGCCTAAGGGTGAACAGATGTCCCGATTCAGGTGGGACAGTCACGCTTTGGGGCCATGTGTCCTGCTTTCCCCAGGGTCCTAGATGGGACAGCCATTTGTCCTGCTTTCAGGACATCTGTCACGCTTTTGTCACCAATGAAGTGATTACCAGCCGGGGTGCAGCGGCTCCCCAGCTGGTAATCACTCAGCTGCGCCGTATACACACACTGACAGTTCCGCAAGAGGAGAGGAGAAGGGAGGAAGCCCTGCTGCAAGCACACACACTTCCGCTCACAGCAGCGCTGAAGAGTGGAGCAGTGGCGCTCTGATTACCAGGAGGAGTTAACTATATCAGTTTCAGGGGACTCTATTAGTACTGGAGCTACTGTGGGGGGTCACTGTTACTACTGGGATCAATATAGGAGATACTATTAGTAACAGTGTCCCCTATATCAGCCCCAGTAGTAATAATACCACTGAGGCCGCTGTGGGAGTCACTATTACTACTGAGGCAACTGTGGGAATCACTATCACTACTGAGGCCACTGTGGGGGTCACTATTAGTAACAATGTCCCCTATATCAGCCCCAGTAGTAATAATACCACTGAGGCCGCTGTGGGAGTCACTATTACTACTGAGGCCACTGTGGGAATCACTATCACTACTGAGGCCACTGTGGGGGTCACTATTAGTAACAATGTCCCCTATATCAGCCCCAGTAGTAATAATACCACTGTGGCCACTGTGGGAGTCGCTATTACTACTTAGGCCACTGTGGGGGTCACTATTACTACTGGGGGCTACTGTAGGGGACACTGTTACTACTGAGGCCACTGTAGGGGTCACTATTACTACTGGGGCTACTGTGAGTATGTTTACACATGACGAAAATACTGCAAAATGTCCGCAGTGAAAATTTCCACTGCAAATTCTGCAGCATTTTCACATCCAAAAACGGTAAAAATCCAGATGATTGGTGTGGATTTTGACTGGAAATCAACTGCATATCCGCAGCTGATTTGATACTATGTAGCGCTCCCCTTTACCTTCTCTGAGGGCTTCCCGCAGTCAGCGCTCCCCGGCTTCTGGTTCCCAGCAGTTTGTAGTGGCCTCACCTGACCAGTGAAGCCACACCTGACCAGGCCACTGGGTACCGGAAGTCGGGGAGCGCTGACAGCAGGAAGTCTACAGAGGAGGTGAGGGGGAGCTCCACATAGTATGAATTTAGCTGCAGATATGTGGCTGATTTCCAGTCAAAAGCCACACCGATGATGCAGATTTTGACTTTTTTTGGATGCATAAATGCTGTATAACTTGCTCCCCTGTCTTTTTTTAAATGGCCCTGTACATTTTATAACAATGGCGGTAAAATCATACGCTGTGATAAGCCCCGCCCCTGGCCACAATCCTCTGTCCCGCTTTGACCCTGGGAAAATCTGCTCACCTTATGCCTTTAATCAGTAGCAGCAAATACATAAAGGACTACTAAAAGTAGTCCTGGATATTAATTAGCTGCAGGCCAGCTAAGCCCACCCTGCCCTCCAGCTACTGATTGCCTGCTGTCTGCCAGAGAGAGAGAGAGCTGCCAATCATTGGTTGGAGGTTGAGGTAGGTGTGGCTAGGTGCAACTCATGAATATTCAGGACTAGTTCTGCATCTGGCTGCTACTAATTAAATGCAAGTTTCTCCAAAACTACTACACAGAAACACACAGCAGACATATCACTGTAATTGATGTGACAGACACTACCTTATGGTGCTCTCATTGAGACCTGCAAAAACATGGTGACCGTCTCTTTAACACAGACAACACACGGACCAAAATACACTAGCGTGCCAGAAGCCTAACCTATAAAAACTACCAATTTAAGCCTCGGTTTCTCCTTTTCCGCCAAATTGATAAAAATTCATTTCAAGCCTCATGCACATAGTTGTATTATGGATCAGTAAAACCTCGGAGTTGTAGAAAATTGTATAAAGTCACTCTGACTTCTGCGGGGATCTACTGTACCCACTTATGCATCCAGTTTCATACTCAAGCGTAGAGAGGTGTTATGTTGGGTTCCGCATAGATGAAAAAATATAGTGACATCCGCCATTGCTTCTGGGGATGAATAACCCAATAATACAGCGCCACACAATGCACCATACACACTGAGTCCCTGTGGCTACCTGGTGTAGAGCCACATGTGGCTTTGTATGCTACTGTACATTTGTCTTCATTAGGCTACTCATATACATAAGATAGCTGTCAGCCGCTAGTAATCTGGACCAAATACATACACGCTCGGTTGACCAGCATCCCCATAACGCATGCACGCTCGGACAAGCCAGCATGGGATCTCTACGCGGAGACGGGAGAAAGCCTGTACCATACACCTATGGCAGTGGCTTATCTCCCAAGAACAAAAGGATCAGGCAGGTGATATCCAACTGTCCAATCCTTATCTCCCCCGACATCTGCTATCCAAGGAGCATCTGAAGGCTTCCATACACAATAGATGATTGGCCAGTCCTGTGGAGATCGGTGAGTTACAATAATCAGGCCAACCTCCTGTAAGTATCTTCCGCGTAGATGCGGCTATTGGCATTTCCTAGTTATATCCATTGTTTCCTATTGATGGTTCCCTGGAAGACAACAAGAGATGCCATTTTTACAGTAGGGATGGTTAACCGATTTCAGCTTGCTAATGGATGCTTAGCAGACAACGTACGACTTCCTTCACACCTTCTGTGGCTTTTAAAAACAAAAAGCAGTGATTTTCATGCATTTTTTCAGTTGCGCTTTTTAATTCGAACACTTTTACACATGTTTTTTCATTCGTTTTCCCAGTGCTATTAAGAATCCGAAGAGAAAACACGTGAAAAATACTTTTGGCACACATTGTATTTGCATTGACATTTGCAACTATTTTGGGTGGGGTGTAGCAGGAGGCATTTGGCCTCTCATAGTCCTACAGATTTACTATAATTTACTCCAGAAACTGGTATAAACTACAGTGTAAATCCATGCCAGCTTGTAGTGATATACATTTACTTTTCTGTTGCAAAGACCAGCTAAAACTGCACCAAATATCTTAAGAGGCTTGCACTTCTTCGTACATTTGGTGCATCTTACCCCAGCATGCTGCTGCTAATGTCTGGTGTAACATCAACCATCTTTAGTAAATTCCCCCTATGTGTAAAACCACCCTTGAGAATATAATAAAATGACTGTTAATGGTTATATATCTGCCTATGAACATTAGATAATGTAGCCATGTTCGCATGCAATATTTTGGCAGCAAAGCACCAAAGCAAAGATCAGTGGTGGAAAAGCTGTGAAAACTCCACATATGAACATGTGAGGTTTTCACCACGTTTTCTCAGATTCTTAAAGAGGTTGCGCCAAATTCTAAAGTTTTCCCCAAACCATAGGACAAGGGGATAACTCTATGACCAATGGGGTCCGACCACTGGAACCCACCACCTGATCCCAAAGAGGAGTGTTAAGCCAGTCCCCAAGTGAATAGAGCGGAGGTCGCACAATGACAGAGCTGAAGATTAAAAAAGTGCTTGAACTCAGTAATCTCTGTTGCTGTCATTGCAGTGAATGGACTGGCGGCAAGCCTGCACAACTACTGATCCATGCACTCAGGGACTGGCATGACCCCCATTCTTGGGATAAGTGGGGGTCCCAGCGGTCAGACCCTTACCAATCATAATGTTATCTCCTATCCTGTGGATAGAGGGCAAATTTATAACGTCGCACAACACCTTCAGGGCTTGTTCACACAAGGGACCTAGTTGCACAAAATTCGCAGCTAACTGCGCAACAAATTGCGTGAATGGATGATCTTCCTCGATTGTGTCCTAAGCCTCAGCGTGAAAATCGCCCATTCACACGATCTGGAGCTGCATGTTGCAGAAAAAATGCGCTGCTGTTCGGAATTCCCTCAGTTGGTAGAAATCCTCTTAATGACTTCTAATGTCTTAAATACAGGCACTGCTCTTTTTTTCAGAGTCTTGGCTGCAGCTAAATTCCCTTCCCCCTCTCTTTTTTCCCAGCTCCCATAGGAGTCTATGGACACTGCCGCGTTTTGCTCACCAAAGATAGGTCAAGACCTATCTTTTTGCGCAACAGGGAATTTCAGTCGCCAATGATCTATTTTTTGAGGTGTGATTTTATTTTTTTTGCCCACCTAAAATTCCTTCGACTGAATGTTTCCTTGGAAACCATAGGTTCTAATAGTCGCTTTTTTGTGCGGCTAACTTAGCTGCGCAAATTACCTCTTGTGAACAAGCCTTAAAATGTCTGATTTGCAAAGTTATGCAATGCTAAATCTCTGCGCCTGCATCCATGCATAACTAGTCAGATTTGGCATTGATTGTCAACTTATGTGACAGCTATTAATGGGGTATTCTTATGTTTTATTTAAAGGGAATCATATTTGAAAGGGAATTTGTTACACTGACCATGGTCTGATCTGTGGGCAGCATATTATAGAGCCGGGGGAGCTGAGCAGAATAATATAAAGTTTTGTAGAAAATGGTTCTGTACATCTATATTTTATTCATGTTAATCCCTGCTCTTTCTGTACTTCGGAGTCTAGTGGGCGGTCCAATTCAATGATTGATGGTTAGGACCGCCCACTGGACTCATAAGCATGCAAAGAGCAGGGATTTATATTAATAACATACAGCTTATATTGAATCTTTCTTCATAAAACTATATATCAATCTGCTCCGCTCCTCCTGCTCTATAACATGGTGGCTGCAGATCAGACACCTTGTTCAGCATGACAGGCTCCCTTTAAGCATTTCCTCCTTGAATCTCTCTACAGTTGCTTTATTGTGGCCACATTTAGATGAAGATAAGCAGCTGTGAGAGGATTAAAAAAAACTTTAAATAGCAAAAGTTGCTAAGCGAAGGTCTGTGGCATTGAAAGACGGAACTGACCAATGCCAAATGGATCTAGTTCAAAGCGCAGTCTGGCGTCTTCTTATGACGCTGCTCAATGGCAAAGCATCAGAATATACACTCTTTGTCAAAAAAAAATCCAGCCCCTAGAAGAAGTTGTTATTTTGCTGCAAAACTTGACATGCAGTTACATCTCAGGCAAATATGCAAGAGTTGTGAGGTGATTAGATGAACGGTCCTGTCACCTGAGGCCCTGAATCTGGTTCCACCTTTCGCCTATAAAAAGGCTCTCAGAGGCTCCTTGTGTGTGGTGACCTATTTTTTTCCGCTTGTGTAGAGCTGGTTGGCCACCAGACGCCTCTGTGACGCAATCAAAGAGATATCGTCACGTTAACAGAGTTTGAGAGGGGCGAATTATTAGAATGCAAGATGCTGGTTGGTTGTAGTTGGGAATTGCCCATCACCTGGGCCGTTCTGACCAGATTATTAGGAGATGTTGGGAACAGGTGATGCATGAGGGCACAGACAGAACACCAGTAGAGAGAATCATCTGATCGTCCGACAAGCACGAGCAGCTACAATTGTTTTGTTATCCACCATCCAGAGACAGGTGGCACCGTTGTTACAGGCCCCTGTGTCTGTTGGAAACATTTCCATGTGCTTGGCCGATGGACATTTGGTCTCACTGTAACACCCTTTACGTGTACTGCTTTTGACACC
Source organism: Eleutherodactylus coqui (assembly GCF_035609145.1). Lineage (NCBI taxonomy): Eukaryota > Metazoa > Chordata > Amphibia > Anura > Eleutherodactylidae > Eleutherodactylus > Eleutherodactylus coqui. The sequence continues at coordinate 440,065,687 of NC_089837.1, read as the reverse complement.
CACCCACCCACCGTTACCTCCATTTGCATTGGTGTCATGAACTATGAAACTGGACTGCTATGGAGTGGAACCGAATTGTTTTCAGTCACGAATTCAAGTTTAGTTTGGGCACTGACAATGGCCGTGTTCGTATCTGGAGACCTACGGGTGAGCACCTCAATCATGCCTTTGCTGTGGAGCACACTGCCCCCACTACTTGCGTGAAGGTCTGGGAGGCCATCAAATATGACAGTCGTTCACCCATAGTAGTAGTTTGAGGGACAATGACAGCTCAGCGTTATCAGGACATCCTGCAGCCACACATGTTCCTCTCATAGCGGCTTCTAAGAGGCATTTTTCAGCAGAATAATGCTCGGCTGCATACACAAGGGGGGTCACAAGAATGTCCCCACAACATTGCCACACTGCCTGCCCGATTGTCAGATTTATCCCCAATAAAACATGTATGGGATCATCTAGGACGCCAGCTTCTACAGCCTACAAGTTTTCATGATCTAGAGGTTCAGTTACAGCAAATGTGGACAGATACGCCACAGAATACCATATAGAACCTGTATGCCTCCATGCCCGCCCGTATCACATCTTGTCTCCAAGCTAGAGGTGGTACAGCAGAGTACTAGAGCCTCTATGTCTGCCTGTATCACATCTTATATCCAAGCTAGAGGCGGTACAACAGGGTACTAGAACCTCCATGCCTGTCCGTATCTCATCATGTAACCAGGCTAGAGGCGGTACAACAGGGTACTAGAACCTCCATGCCTGTCCGTATCTCATCATGTAACCAGGCTAGAGGCGGTACAACAGGGTACTAGAGCCTCCATGCCTGACCATATCACATCTTGTATCCAAGCTAGAGGCAGTACAACAGGGTACTAGAACCTCCATGCCCATCCGTATCTCATCATCTATCCAGGCTAGAGGCGGTACAACAGGGTACTAGAGCCTCTATGCCCACCCGTATCATATCTTGCATCCAAGCTTGAGGCAGTACAACAGGGTACTAGAGCCTCCATGTCTGTTCACTTTTCCACACTAGGGCTGGGTTCACACAGGGTGGATTTGCCGCGGAAATTCCGTGCGGAATTTCACCGCGGCAAATCCGCATGTGCCCGCTAATCCCGGGATTAGCCAGCCATGTGGACGAGATTTCTCAAGAATTTGCGGATTTGCCGACCGCAGCATGTTCATTTTTTTTCCCCGCTGCGGCCGCGCTCTCCTCTATGGGAGCGCCGGCCGCAGCGGAAGAGTGAGCAGCCGGGCCGCTTCAAAACTGCTGCGGGTTTTGAAGCAGCGGTTCTCCCGACGGAAATGTCGCGTTTTTTTGCTGCGGCCAAACCGCGACATTTCCGTCGGGAATCTGCCCCGTGTGACCATGGCCTAAATATCCTTTTCTCTGATATTGTAAACACTTACTTATAGTGTATATAAAAAGTCTACACACGCCTATTAAAATGCCATGTTTTATCATGTTAAAAAATACAACAATGATGAATCATTTCAGATTTCTTTCCACCTTCAGTGTGACCCGTTATCTGCACAATTCCATTGAAAAACAAACTTATGGTTGCATAAGTGTGAACACCCTCTTATATTTGGGGATGTGATTGTGTTTAGAATTAGCCAATCACATTTATACTCATGTTTAATAGTAATCAGTACTCCGCTGCCATTAATCACAGTGATTCTGATTTACCCCATATAAAGTTCAGCTCTTCTAGGAGGATTTTCCTGACAATTTCATTTAGTTGCATTTTTCAGTACAAGCCATGGTCTGTAAAGAGCTTACAACACATCACAGGGATCTGATTGTTGGAAGGTATCAGTCAGGAGAAGGGGACCAAAACATTTGCAAGGCATTACATATATCATGGAACACAGTGAAGACGGTCAACAAGAATGGGATTTAATTTGGCACAGCAGTGACATTACCAAGAACTGGAGGTCCCTCAAAACTTGATGAGAAGATCAGAAGAAAATTGGTCTGGGAGGCTGCCAAGAGGCCGACAGCAACATTAAAGGAGCTGCAGGAATTTCTGGCAAGTACTGGCTGTACTGTAGTGCATGTGACAACAATCTCCCATATTCTTCATATGTCTGGGCTGTGGGGTGGCAAGCTGGAAGCCTTTTCTAACAAAGCAAAACATCCAAGCCCGGCTAAGTTTTGCCCAAACCTACATCAAGTTTGTTAAAACTATGTAGAAAAATATGTTATAGTCTGATTGGACCAAGGTTGGACTTTTGGGCCATAATTTCGAAAAGGTAGGTTTGAAGCAAAGCCAACACTGAGCATCACCGAGAGAACATCATACCCGCAGTGAAGATGGTGGGGGCAGCATTATGCTTTGGGGCTATTTTTCTGCTACTGGAACTGGGAGGGAACAGTTCCAAATATCAGTCCATTTTGGTACAAACCCTTCAGGACTCTGCTAAAAAGCTGAAGATGAAGAGGAATTTCACCTTTCAGCACAGCAACGACCTAACACATAACCCCAAATCAACAAAAAAATGGCCTTGCCGGAAGAAAATCTAAGTTTTTCAATGAACCAGCCTGAGCCTAGACCTGAATCCCATTGAGGATCTGTGGGTTGACTTGAAGAGGGCGCTACACACAAGATGACAGATTTGGAGTTCTTTTGCAAGAAAGAGTGGGCAAAGATTACCAAGCCAAGATGTGCCATGCCGAGAGACACCTGCCCAAAAAGACTGAATTCCGTCATAAAGTCAAAGAGTGCATCAACATAGTATTCGTTTTATGGTGTGTGTATTTATGCAACTACTTTATTATTATTATTTTTTTATTTTTTTATTTTCACCCTAAATATTTCAGTTTGTTTTCAGTGGAATTGTACAGATAATGGCTCACATGGAAGGTGGTAATAAATCTGAAATTATTCATATTTCTCGTATTCTTTAACATGACAAAAAGAAGGCATCCACTGTATATCAAAGTTCCAATCACACATATAAAGTTTCATTAGATTCCAACAACTCGATGCTTGATTTTTTTATTTGACAATTAGTGTAAATCAATACCTCTAAGTGCACCATGGTTATATGTGCCAGACAGCAAGTAATAAGTAAAGTGTGGACTCATGATAAATCTCATCCTATTAAATACTTGATTGACAAAATGTTATTTTAGCAGTGGGGTGCAGTTGTGTTGCAATCTGTTGTATGTCATTTATGTATCTTCAGCTTTTGATCTCCTGGTTCGAACAATCCTGTAACAAACAATTCTTAACTCCATTATTAATGGAGCAGTTCCAGATAGATAGGATTTTAGGGAAAAGCCACAACTCAGGATATGAGTTTGTACCTGCTGGCGTTAGGTGATCCTACTCCCCCCGACTCAAGCCCGGACTGGTCTGTGTACCCTGCAGGCATACTCTGTGTTAAAACCTGAATAATCAGTACTAAGAAACAATGTAACTGCTGGTAAATCAGTATATTGATATAGTCCGATGCCAGATAAAGACTGAATGGTAGTGATGTACGTTATACACCAGGAATGATGGAAGTCTCTCCACGGACTGTTTGCAGTCAACTGTAAGCATTAAAGCAGACAATAGAGCAAGACAGAATTATAATAAATGCAAAATTATGCAGAACGTCTGTAATTACCTGTTATCAGAAAAATCACAATTACTTAGGTATTTGGCCCGATAGCTGCAGGTAAAGAAAATACTTTTATGTAACAAAGAATTACTTATTGGAAGACACTAAGGGGCACTGCCCCAAAATGTAAAAGTCAACAGCAGATAAAGGCCAAAGGTTTGTCCACTTTTGTCACAGCATGCAGCCTTCTTAGATCACAGGCAGATTTGATTTGCGGAATCTGCGTAGGACACCCACGCGGAAGATCCGCTATTCAAGCCGCGCATAGGGAAACATGGGCATCCGCACTGGAATTAAAGCATGCAGATTTGTTTTGCGGACCTTTTGGTCCAGAGAACAAATTGCAGCATGCTCCATATCAGTGCGGTTCCCATTGAAATCAATGGAAGCCGTCCAAGCAGCACAGGTATGCAGGGTCGGCGGACGCGGGCAGGGTCGGAGTCCGATGTGGGCTCCCACATGTAGAATCCGACCCACCCGTGGACATGAGGCCTTAAGTATTTCTGTTTTTGAGTAAAGTGGCTTTTGTGTAATCCTCAGTGGTGACTGAGTTATGATGTAATATGGAAAAAGGGGAGGTATCACTGGATATATTGGGTAGCTGTCATGATAGATCAGTTCTGATGATGCAACCAAACTTTAGTCAAGGGCAGAGAGCCTTTTCCTAGATCTGCCCTAACTGGACTAGGAGGGGAGTGGAGCACCCACCCTGAAAAGGGTGAGCCCAGAGCTGGAGCTGAACCTGATACCCTAGACATCCCTAGGTGTAATATGGGAGAATAGGACAAAACCCCAGAAGAGCAGCACAGTACCAAAGGGAAAAGACGAAAGGAGAAATTGTAGAACAATTCTGAGGAAGTGAAAATTGCAGTCAGAAGTCCATGGTCCAAGATGTCATGTATAGAAACTCCAAACAAGTGCTCCTCCAAACACCTAAACAGAACCAGAAGTACTACTGCGTCCTCTGCACAGAGATGCCGGAATAAGTACCCCAAAAGAGACACTGAGAGGCTGACTGAGACAACTGGCAGCCCAGCCAGCCTATCAATGCAACAACAGAAGGGAAATGCTACTTCCACGGCATCCAGTGGCAGATGACAAGGTGACTGTGCTGGTAGTTGCATCACTTGGGCCTTTTTCACATGACTGCATGCGTTTTTACAGTCGCCCGTACGCGCCGTAAAATCGCATGGATAAAGAATTGCCACGATCGAGTCCCGATCTTCAGAGCATATTTTCTGCCATTCACATGAGAAAAAAAATACGCTGCAGCCCAGAAACCCCTCGGTCAGCACAAATCCCTGAAATGACTACGAATGCTTAAATAGAGCCAGCTGTCTTTTTTTCCCAGCGTTGTACGCCGAGTAACTCCCTCCCCCTCCTTTTTTTCTGCTTCCATGGAAGTCTATGGTTGCTTCCTGCGTGTCTTGGCAAAAGATCAGCAAGACCTATCTTTTGACACGCAGTCTGAAATCGGTGACCGAAAATAGTCGCTGATGTGCTATTTTTCCCGGCGCGATTTTTTTATGTCCACAAAAATCGATCATGTGAATGAATACATTGGAATCCAATGGTTCATGCGGTCGCGATTTTTGTGTGGTTTTTACATTCCCGCGGGCGATCAGCTGATCGATGAAAGTGTGGGTGGTGAACCCGTGCTGATCAACCATTGATGACCTATCCTGTTGTTAGGCCACTGACATTCATCTTGGAACCCGATAAATGTATTTTTCACTCTCTTGGCACTCACTTTATAAACTTTACATTTATTATTTATCCAGATGGCCGTGGAGTTAAATTTGCTGACTATCTATCTTGTCTTCTACATAATATACTCTTTACCTTGAGGCTACTGTCTTAAATAGTAAATGAGGTTGACTACATGAGATATTATCAGCATAACCTTTTCCACCTTTTCCACTTCATCCAAAAAGCTCTAGATTCAGTCTTTTCGCGTAATTACTTCTAGAATTTAACTAAATGTGGGAAAGGGCATTTTTCCCCTTTAAGAAGTAGCTAATGCTAATGAAATGTTGTCTATGCTGCTAGCATTGGGTAGTGAAATAGATATTAAGGCCGCCGGATTCCGCATACAGGATCCCACAGCGGAATCCGACCCGGTGTCCAGCCAGTGACCCCTGCGTACCTGTCCACTGTCTTCTTCTCTGTGCTGTGGATGACGCAGATTCTGAGGATTTGGAGGACACTATGCTCACGTTTGAATGTTGGGGTCTGTGACTGGCTTCAGCAACCTTTGATGTCCCGTCAGCAGGCTGACTTTAGCTTGTCGATATAAAGCCCTTCTGCAGAACGGAGCTGTGGCGCTCGACAGAGGAGAGGTGAGTATAGCATCTTTTATTATTTTTGGCCATGTGGAGTAGGAATTAGACACTTGAGAACCAGAATGTTTCCATCCTAAAGGATGAGATACTTTTTAGCAATTTTTATGAATTTGGTGGTTTTATGGCCCTATTTTTAGTTCTTGGGCTGTCAAATTGTTTTCGCTTTTTCGTAGGGTTATTTTTTATTATCTTTTCTATTTGTGTCCAAAAAGTTAAAAGGATTCTGTATTTTTTAAATTAGCACATTTATGCTAAAATAAAGTACAGGAATCGGTTCCCCGTTTTGTTTCAGACAGTTTGATAAGTAATTTCTATAGTCTTGGATCACAGGGCAAATGTAGCGATGGTTTAGTTTGGGGTGAGCAGAAAGTTGTTTTCATTTTTTGAAATATTTGTATTTCATTCTGTACATTTTTTTCACTTATTTTTGTAACTATTTTTTAACATCTATGTCCCCCATGACATCACAGTTTTCCACTAACTGGGGCATCCATAAAAGCAGCATCCATAGGAGCCCTAGTTACGGTGGAAAACATGCCCCGATTGTGAGAATAGTCAGCGGCACAACTGAACGAGGTTGGCTAAGACCTAGCAGCTCTGCCATCATGTGATCACCAGATCCAATAGAGGGAACGGCGCTGCTGCTTCCTCTAGTCACCACATAACAATCATTGAGAGCTATGTAGGCTGGAAAAAAGAAGGCAAAAGTGGATATAAACTACTTCTGTCTTCTCCTCCGGGTCCTCGACCTGCACACTGCTAGATTATAGGAGCTGCAGCTTTAAACCTACATATATTTACGATGGTGTGAGATTAAAGCCCAGGACCAGGTGCCACATATTTACAGAACATAGTCCTTGTCAGGTTAAAGAAAAGAAACTTGGACAACCCCTTTAAACTGTTGTTAGAAATTGCTGGTTGAAAAAGGGCAAATATACTGATTGTTTGACTTAATTAACCACTTTTATATCTTCAAGCAGTTCCCAGTTAAAGGGATTCTCTGGCACCTTTGGGACTTTCACTATTGATGACCTATCCCTAGGATAGTTCATTAATAATGATCGTCAGAGGTCCATTGATCATCAGTAGTAAAAGTCCCAGACAACCGCTTTAAAGCTAGCCATACAATTTTGATAGCTGATCGCAGACAGCTATCCCTTCAAACAGGAAAAAAAAACAACAATGCTTGTAGTGGGGTCCATTATTCCCTATTGAGCCACAGCGAACATCTGGCCACAGCATTTCTCATTGAACAAAAAAGCGCAGTAACAAACACCAAGGAAAAAGTTCACAAAAAAATACAATCTTTTTCCTAAAAACGCAATGCGTGAAAATACCTTTGTAGCGGTTGTCATGTATGTTTTCCAAACTTCTGGAAGGATAAATGTGCTTGGTTATTCAGCAATATTTTGCTTGCCTCTGTAGGTCAATTGGCACTGCTCAGCATATGTTTTCTGCATGTTTAGGGTCCTTTTACACTCTGCAATATCTCCCAAAGGCCTCTCTCACACGACCATATGCATTTTTACGCTCGGCCGATTGCAGCTAAAAATCGTATGAAAGAAGTTTAGCAGCAATCAAGTGCAGTATGTGTGAGTGGCACAGTATGGGTCCATGTGAAAAACATCTGTGTGTATTGCCTCACCGGCTATAATGGAGCCATGTGCTATCTGTGAAATTACATGGACAGCACACAGCTCCAAAATATGCACCTAGCCTAAAGGAGTATTGCATCCAGAAGCATTTATAGGATAGGTGATAAATGCTACATTGGTGGCGATTCAACCAGAAACCCGGTTCCCTGTTCCCCCAGCCTCAATACCACGACTAGAAGGAATTGGAATGTAGAGCCATTCATTTGACTTTGATGCTAAAGTGCATGGCCATTTATTTGGAGTATCAGAGAGTCTTCAGTTCTTATAAGCAGATCCATACACTGTGACCCTGACCGATGGCTAGACCCAGAATGCCCATCCTGTTTGGTTCCCATCTGCTTCTCTCATTCAGGACATATGTAAGATATTGTTACCTATAGGGGCATGTGCGCTGATACCCTATGATCGCCAAAATAAATGTCTTCGGGCATTTCACATAGCATTGTGTTCCTTCTGCTACGTTTCATTTGGGACAGGTGAATAAGGGCCTAAAACTATAATGTAAGTCTGCAGCTCTTCATTTATGTCTATTGAAGCTGAGAGAAGCGGAGGTATGGTTTGCATTTTTGGGTAGTCACTTTATGTAGGAAAAGAAATTCCAGTGATATCAGTGAGATCCACTGTGGAGTGGAAGGACATATCCTACCAGGTCAGATAGTCTTGTCTTCGGTTGCAGTTCTTACATATTTTTGCATGACATTATTACTGCATTTCTTATATTTAATGCATTTGAACTCAGCAAATATTTGTTTTCTTGCAGCGGACATTGATGACATGAAAATCTGCTATGTGTTACGAGACAAGGAAAACGCAACCAGTGATATTTTCCATTTTACTGTTGAAGATAGCGGTGAGTACTTATTTTCTATGCAATATTCTGAAGTTATGGAAAATAGTCAATACCAAAACCTAGAAGAGTGTATGTGGTGATTTCGATCTTACACGCTCTTTTTTCTCCATTGATATAGTAATAATTGGTAGTTTGCTGATTTTGTAGAAGTTGACTTGGTTTCAGATTGGTAAGAGTATATAAATTTACACTTTCCGCCTCTTTGGGCTCTGACCATTGTAATTGCTTACTACTTTGGCAAAATGTTTTATCTTAATGATCAAGGTTTTTTTCAATTGGCCTAAATAGGGGGACATAACAGCATCTAAATCTGCCTGTAAAAGGTTTTACCAAGGTTTCTAGATGTATTATCATGGCACTGGGAAGGCTTGTCAATGCTGGTGACTGCTCTCGTTGAAACAACTTCAGGATGGGCTAATTAGAAATGTGTTTGGAAAATTTAATAAATGAGTTGTTCTAGATGTGATTTTGGAGCCCAAGCTATTTACATGACATATTCCATATTTGTATGTATCTGAGAAAATGGCGCTGGAACATTTTATATGGTACTTGACTTGAAATTCACATTTTTCTATATACTGTACATCAGAGAATTGGTGTAAGTACATTGATAAATCAGATCCATTGTTTCACCATCACCTATTTTACTGTTATTTGCTGGTGCTTGTGAGATGTGACAGTAATGTTGTTTTCTACCATTACCCAATGTCCTTGATGCCGGATCTCAAGAATGTCTGATCGTTATTCTAAGTGGCTGCATAAGTAAATCAAGGATAAATTATAAAGTGATAGGGTACAGTAATTATGTATTTTGGGTAGGCTTACCTTTTCATTACTGAATCCTTACTGTATGAAGATGACCACAGATAACTCAGCTCAGGCAGTGCAATTCTTAGACCTCATTAATAGGCTGTCATAGAGCCAGAAAAGGATTCAGATTATTATTCCTTGAGGCTGCATAGTTAGACGTTATCCAATTTGGACACAGATATGTGTGGACAAATTGAACAATTATCTTGTTTCAGATGACAGCTCAGCCAATGCATTCCAGCTTAATCGTAGCATGCACTTTACCATAGCTTGCATTCTAGTCTGGCATTTATGGTGGGCTGTTTCAGGTTCTTCTTCAGGACATCTATGCAGAAACAGTTTTGATAGTTTTCCAAAAACATTGAGTCATAGAATGGTAGAGTTGGAAGGGACCTCCAGGGTCATCGGGTCCAACCCCCTGCTCAGTGCAGGATCACTAAATCATTCCAAACAGAGATTTGTCCATCTTTTGCTTGAACACTTCCATTGAAGGAGAACTCGCCACCTCCCGTGGCAACCTGTTCCACTCATTGATCACCCTCACTGTCAGAAAGTTCTTTCTAACATCTAATTTGTGTCTCCTCCCTTTCAGTTTCATCCTGTTGCTTTTAGTCTTTCCTTGTGCAAATGAGAATAGGGCTGATCCCTCTGCACTGTGACAGCCCTTCAGATATTTGTAGACAGCTATTAAGTCTCCTCTCAGATTTCTTTTTTGCAAGCTAAACCTTCCCAGATCCTTTAACTATTCCTCATAGGACATGATTTGCAGACCGCTCACCATCTTGGTAACTCTTCTCTGAACTTGCTCCAGTTTGTCTATATCTTTTTTAACGTGGGGTGCCCATAACTGGACACAGTATTCCAGATGAGGTCTGACTAAGGAAGAGTAGAGGGGGATAATTACCTCACATGATCTAGATTCTATGCTTCTCCTAATACATCCCTGAATTGTGTTTGCCTTTTTGGCTGCTGCATCACATTGTTGACTCACGTTCAGTCTATGATCTATTAGTATACCCAAGTCTTTTTCATATGTGCTGCTGCTTAGCCCAATTCCTCCCATTCTGCATGTGCTTTTTTCATTTTTTTTTTCCCAGCTGTAGGACTTTGCATTTTTCTTTGTTAAGGGTGACTACCCACTCCAGTTTTTTTTCACAGCGAAATTCGCAGGGTTTTTTTTCTGCAGGGGTCTATGGGACTTGTAATGTTAAAATAGCGATCGCGCAAAATCGCAATTTACTGTGAAATCGCTATTTTAACATTACAAGTCCCATAGATCCCTGCAGAAGAAAAAAACGCTGCGAATTTCGCAGTGAAAAAAGACTGTAGTGGGTAGTCAACCTAAATACCATTCTGTTAGTCGCCACCCACTGTGTAAGCTTTTCTAGAGCTTTTTGAATACTCTCTCTTACCTAGTGTTAGCTATCCCTCCTAGCTTTGTGTCATCTGCAAATTTGATCAGTTTCCCATCAATTCCCTCCTCCAGATCATTTATAAAACTGTTGAACAACACTGGGCCTAGGACAGAGCCTTGTGGTACACCACTTGATACATTCTTCCACTTGGATGTGCAGCCATTTATGACCACTCTTTGAGTACGATCACTCAGCCAGTTGTTATTGGTTATTTTTTCCATGAAGTATGGTATGAGATACTTCGTCAAATGCTTTACTAAAGTGAAGATATACTGTATCCACCTGATCAACCCAGTTGGTTATTCTGTCATAGAAGGTAATTAGATTCGTCCTGCATGACTTGTTTGTTACAGACTCATGCTGGCTCTAGTTAATTACTCCATTATTATTTAAGTACTTGCATACATGCTGTTTAATAGTTTCCTGGATCGACCTTCTTCCCTTTTTTGAAGATAGGGACAACATTTGCCCTTTTATAATCTTCTGGGACTTCTCCTGTTCTCCAGTAATTTTCAAAGATTATGGTGAGTGGTTCAGCAATTACCTCCGCTGCTTTCTTTAGTATCCTAGGATGTAATTCATCTGGACCTGGAGACTTGAATTCATTTAAGTTAGCTATGTGTTCCCTCACCATCTCTCTTTTTATAGATAGCCTGCATTATTTTATTCCCCCAGTATCACAGGGAAGATCAGTTGATGTTCCATCTACTTTCTGAGAGAAAACAGATACAAAATAAGAATTTAAAAGTTCGGCCTTCCCAACATCATTCTTAACCAATTGACCATTTTCATCTTGTAAGCATCCAATAGCATCTTTGACTTTTCTTTTGCTTTTGACATACCCCACAAATCCTTTTTTATTGATTTTGGCCTCTCTTATAAGCCTCAATTCATTATTAGCTTTAGCTTTTCTGACACTTGCCCTACAGTTTCTGCAGACTGCATTATATTCTTCTTTAGATATTTCCCCCTCTTTCCATTTGATAAACACATTTTTCTTAGTTTTTAACATGTGTGCAAGTTCTGTGTTCATCCATCCTGGTCTCTTTAAATGCTTAACGATTTAAATGTTAACGATTGTGCTTTGAGAATCTCATTTGAGTACTCCGATATCACCAGGACTTACATTAGGGCCAAATGATGTAACACTCGGGAGTTGAATGAGCAATAACATGAAGCACATATCAGCATTAGTGGGTAACACAGGTGCAAGAATAGGAACTCACCAACAGGTGACTGGAGCAAAATGGTGATGGTAATCAGATAACGGCACAAAAGGATGGATGGTGTTGGTTACTAGATAAGTTACTGGAAGACAGGAGATGACAAATCAGCAGGAGCATACCTGTCGATTGTAACAGATACATATTAAATGTAAAGTTGACATGGTTGCTGGGGTGCAGTACAACTAACCAAAGCTGATAAGACAAATACATTGTTATTAGTCTTATGTTTGAAATATCAAATGTTGATATGTCTCTGGCTTGTTTTAGGTTTGGGAGATATTTTTGTTGTTGAGACGTATTTCTTTATAGTTAATTAACAAATGGTATTATCAACAATTTGCTAGTAAAAACCTGTTGGGAATGCTTCATACTGAAGGTGGGATAATATGGAATGTTTGGTGTGACTGCATTCAGAGGAGAACAAAAGAACTTATAATGTGATGTCATTTTTGATTTAGTTGATGATAATAAAGAATAATTAGCTGTGTAGAATTATACAGCCATGAAGAGAGAGAAGACTGTGAGAAATAATGACTTTATAATGAAATCAAAATAAGGCCCAGTGCAGAACTGTAGAACGGAGGCGTAACTTGGAGCTCTTGGTCCCCAGACATCCATGGTGGCTGACTGTTGGCTTGCAGTACTGGGGTTCTGGGTTTGAATCCATCCAAGGACAATATCTGCATTGAGTTTGTATGTAATCCCCATGTTTGTGTGCATTTCCTCCCATACTCTAAAAATACACAATACTATGCAATAGTTTTAGCTGGGTGTGGAAAATATGTTACAATATAAGAATGCTTTTAAAGATAGAAGTGTTCATAGTTTATTCTTGTCGATTAATAAAATGCAAAGTTAATGAACAAAAGAGAAATTTAAATCACATTAACATTTAAGCCCCATTTAGACGGGACGAATTTATGCAGCATAAATGATCAGCGATGAGTATAACTACGACAGGGGAGTGTAAATAGCAGCTGTTCAGTATTGGATGGCCACTATGTTAAGTGAATGAAGAGGGGCGGGGGGAAGCGAGAACTGCTCCTGCCGCCTCATTGTGAGCCAGTGATATAAGCTCCCATGCGAGAGCATGTATGTGCGGGGACGAGTGTCGGGCATCACTTGCCCAAAATTCGTCCTGTCTAAATGGGGCTTTAGTGTGACCTTAGTCTTAGGGCTCCAACCCACTGGCGTTTTTTTCCTCCACCGCGATGCGATTCTAAAGTTAAAGTCTCGCATCGCTGTGCGAGAAAAACGCGGGCAGATATCCCAAAATCGCAGGGATATCGCTGCGACATTGCCAGTCTTTTCAATGGGGCCAGTGGCAGCAGCGCTAGCCCCATTGAAAAGATATGGAGAATGCCGTTGACTTCTGCCACAGCTGTGGCAGAAGTTTCCTTCATCCCCGCGGGGATGAATGAATAGCTAAGAGCTATCTGCCATTGGCTGAGCGCTCAGCCAATAGCTAAGCAGTAGCTGCTATTGGCTGAGCCCTCAGCCAATCTGCACAGCCCTTTCAGGAGGCGGGGATTTTTAAATCCCCGTCTGCTGAAAGAGCTCACTAGCAGTGCCGGGGAGCCAGCCGGAGGACGCGGCTGACAGCAGGAGAGGTGAGTAACTTTTTTATTATTTTTTTAACCACTTTTTTATGATTATCGGGGAAGGGCTTATATTTTAAGCCCTTCTCCGATAATCATTCTGCAGGGCTTGTCAGAAACCACTGCTTTCAATGGGATCGGCAGCAGTGCCAATGGGATAGCATGCCGCTGACTTCTGCCACAGCTGTGACAGCTGTCACAGCTTTGACAGAGGGTTCCTTCATCCCCGCGGTCCCCACGGTGATGAAGTAAACTCCTGCCACAGCTGTGACAGCTGTCACAGCTGTGGCAGAAGTCAGCGGCATTCTCCATATCTTTTCAATGGGGCTAGCGCTGCTGCCGCTGGCCCCATAGAAAAGACTGTCGCAGCGATATCGCTGCGATTTCTCGCACTGCTCTGCGAGAGTTTTCACTTACTCTCGCAGCTCAGTGGAGAAAAAAACGCTAGTGGGTGGGAGCCCTCAGGTGATTAGCATAGCGGAGAGCACGTGTAAGGTGGTAGACGGAGATGAAGGTGGAGATATAAGGTGGTGCCGCACTGTGGAGAGCTTTATGTATGAGAGTTTAAAAGTGTTGTACAGTGGACAGACAGGCACCAGTGAGGTGACCATGTTCTTCATTGCTCATACTGAGTAGTTTTTCAAGGCCAAAAGCCATTTGATCATCCTGTTAATGTTCTTTTGGACAACTCAACGTGAGCTAGATAACAACTGCTGATCAACGAGATAGGCGCTGGTTTATCTGGCCTTCACACAGGCTAAATTGGACAATATCGGGACGAACAATGCTTCATGTAACTTTCCACATACTGTTTAATCACTGTTGGCAGCACCCCCCCCCCCCCTCCCTATTGAACAAGGGGCTGTGCTACCAACAAGAAGGATTTTTTGTGCCACATGAAAGATGTGGTCACGCGATGAACATGTATTTGCTGTGAAGGTGATCAGTGGCACCTTCACATGGGCAGATAATTGTGTGAAAGAACATGTTTGTTCGCTGTTGTGTAAAAGACCCTTTAAGTACACATGTATTTGCCCCTTATTCTGGCCATGCAATACATTTTTTGTATACATGAGCCTCAATGAACAGCTGAGGGTCCGTGAAGTTACCTACTTCCAGATCAGATTTTTATCACTGGTTACTTGCGATCCTGGATAGAGTGCTACAATTCTTGCACATGTGAAGAATACCCTTACTTATATTTGCTGTATATCCTATTTGGTAGAAACACTTAGATAATTTACAAGCTGAACATATATTTTTGTCTGAGCTCTGGGCAAAGTCATGAATTTCACTCATCGAGCTGAAACAAAAAGTCAGAAGTCTGTTGATAGGCAGCTGTGCTTGAGGGCCATAATCTTTTTCAGCGCACTCCGCCATCTGACACCAGGGCTGATTTGGCGCTTTGCCTTTCTCTGTTCAGGCTTGTTGTCCATAATCATATTTATCTGACACTCGTGTAAGAAATTGCTCAGTCAGACATACCTGATGATGTCACATAGGGATTATATATTATTTCCCAAGTGCATACACCAAGACTCCCTATTAGTTCTGTTTAGCCAGATATACGTATAGTGTATTAGCCATTCTATGTGTTTTATACATTATGTGTAGTACTAAAATTGCCTCAAAAAATTGCAATGGATTTTGTTGCAAATGTATCAATTTTGTGGAATTTACTATACGTAAATTGCTTCACAGTATTTTATCACACAGTATTTAGTTTTTATATGTTGGGGGGTTTTTTGCATCGCTCTTGAGCCTCATCAGGGATGTCTTCTTAGACGGTTTGCGCATTGTGGACATTTTTCAAACCACTATCATCCATATTGAGAGCTTTAAAGGAGCTATTTCATGAGGACAGCCCAGTCATTATAGAGTTATTCCTAACTCAGGAATCCTATTTCCATGTGTTCATAATCGCAAAACAATGCACCCAACCATAAGATGTTCATTTCCAAAATACTCCATTCTCCAGACATTGCAGCTATTGATTCCTCTCTCCTCTGGTTGTTTACTGCTAGTTGCAGGGAAACAAACCACCTCAGCGGAAAGCAATAGCAGAGCACAACGGTAGCTGGTGGCCAGGCCCAAAGCTAGTGCACTTGCGCTCCTGAGATCCCGGCCATCGGATTTAGATGAAAAAAGTGAGCAAGCGCCTGCTTCCTCTACTTCTCCGCTATTAGTGTGTGCAAAATGCTGAACATGTATGGCATTTAAATGGCGCAAGCTCAGGAGCTGAGGCTGCACCATCTGCAGTGGGAACCAGGTATAACTAACAGCCCGGGTCTCACTACAACAGCGAGGATTGCAGAGAACTCCCATCCCTGCCATTAATCTCTTACATACTGCGATCAATGTTGATTGTGGGATGTAAGTGGTTAACAGAGGGAGGGAGTTCTGTGATATTATCGATTCTGCGCCATCCAACTGTGAAGGACTGATGCATTGCAACTGAACACCAGACATTAAACTCCTTGTGTGCCATGATAATTAATAAAAAATAAGTACTACAGAGTAGTATCTGAGCGATTGTAGGAATGCAGGTTCAAGCCCCTAAAACGCCATAAAAAAGGCAAAAAAACAGAGCCAATGTGCTTTATTTATTCATTTTGCTTCCCAAGAAATGCAATAAAAGTGATTATAAAAGTTGCATGTACCACAAAAAGATACCAATCTGGGTCTTTGAATGTAGCCATGCCAAAAACAAATAATTTTCCAAAAAAGGGTTTCTATTGTGCAAAAGTGGAAAAACCTAAAAAATATTTATAATTTGGCATCGTCGTAACCATACCAACCCCTAGAAAAAAATTGTCATAGCACTTATACCGCATAGTGAATATCATGAAAATAAAAGAAAAACAATGGCAGAATGGATGGGTTCTTTCACCACCACCACACAAAACAAAAAATTAAGAAAAGTTATAGGCCGTCACAGACGGCTAGGTCGGATCCCGCTGCGAGAAGTCTCACCTGTGCGGCTCACCTGCTCCCGGCGTCTCCGAAGCTCTGTGATGTGCCGGCCAGCCGGCGCATGCACAGAGAGGAGCTGGCCCGTCACTACTGACATTTCTGTGCGGGCCTCTGCGAGACCCGCACAGAAATAGAACGTGCTGCAATTTGATTTCCGTGTGTGTTTTCACGCGAACAAATCGCGGCTGTGTGCATAGGAATTTCCGCCTGTGTGCAGGGGGCCATATAATACATCATACGTACCCCAAATTGG
This sequence comes from Eleutherodactylus coqui, assembly GCF_035609145.1. Lineage (NCBI taxonomy): Eukaryota > Metazoa > Chordata > Amphibia > Anura > Eleutherodactylidae > Eleutherodactylus > Eleutherodactylus coqui. Next base: position 440,048,950 of record NC_089837.1, on the reverse strand, counting down.
TTCCAAAAAAACTACAGCTTGCCATAGATCAAACTCATACAACAATGCCAATAGAAGGATTAAAAATTATGGCTTTTGAAAAGTGGAGATAAAGAAGCAACAGTTTTTTGGGGATTTTCAAGTACCAAACTAGGCCGCGTCCTTAAAGGGTTAAAAGCTACATTTCAAAATATTTACAGAAAAGTATGTACTTGGCAATAAAGGAAATAATAGACGACAAGCCATTAGTTATCTTTGTCAGAGCGACGCGACAGTCATACTCCCAAGCAATCTGTATAGTCTGCTATTTCAAGTTGGAGTACAATGCTTATCTCTTCCTGGTCACTTTGTTCCACCTCTCCACCACTACAAGAGTCAACATCAAAGCCTTATGATTCATGGTTCAGGTAGATGTTGGCACAAGCTCAAAATCGCCAACATTTATTCCTGTGTTCCTGGGAGGAGTCCAAGTCTTGCAAGAGTAAACACATTACTGAGAGAATTCAAGGACTCTTTTGCTAGTACACCCTCTCCAATACTTAGTGTGACCTCTTATGTCTCTTCTGGAGTTTATTTTGGTTTCTTGCAGTCATTACTTTAGTTTCTTGTCATTTTTTTTTTGCAGATACGTGTTCAAAATGTTTATTTATTTGGTCATTTTTAGCTGCCGTGCAGTACAATTACTATTTGCTTCAGTTTTCTTTCTTGCCAACATAATGGCTCTTGCTTATTCACTTTATAAACCATATGATTCACTGCTTGGCGCAGTACAATGTGATGAGGTTAGCCAAGTGTGGCTGTGAAGTACCCTGCCAGATGCTCGCTCACACCTGCACAACTTGTACAAATCCAATTAAAGGTTATTTAATAATGTACTAATTAAATATATCTTCAAATTCTGGCTTGCTTCCAGTTATCAATAGTCACAAAAGAAAGCTGAAAGAACTACCATATGCTGGCACGGAATAAAGAAATAACATATAGCCCATATACGTCCCATTCATCATACCTTCCAACTTTTGAATGACAGAAAGAGGTAGACCTATTAAGCCACATCCCTTTTACAGTAAGTCATGCTCTTTATGAACCATCCCAGTAATAGTGCCCTTCAGTGACCCCTAATAGTCATAGTATGCCGTACTTCTAAATAATAGGCCGATAGCAGCTCTACATAGTGATAGTGATTACAGTGCAGTTACCTACAGTGACCACAGGTGGCATCTCCTCTGATTTTTCTTCTTTATCAGTGCCCAGATCGCCATGAAGAATTCTTCCAGCCACAACTCTTCCATGCATGCTCTCCCTATCCTTTCGGTCCTGTCAATGACTCTCTCCGTAACGCTCCATAGTACAAGTGCCCTCTCTGTGCTCTCACAAAGGAATAATGGCTCTTCTGTGGCCTAGACTTCCTGACAGTAATTTATTGTGCCTCCCTTGTGGTTCCAAGAAGTTATAGTGCTCCATGCATAGCCCCAGAGTGTTCCCCTCATGTGGTCCCAAAGTGCCCCCCCCATGTGGCTATATAGTGTGCCCCTCTGTGACCTCAAATATACTGGCTCACTTCTGGACCCTACTACCAGAAATGGTCTTCATTAGCCGCTACAGTAACCACTATGTATCTCACACTCTGGTGCTGGCCACTGACAGCCGCCGCTCTATACACAAGTTGACTTATACCCCAGGCTCCAGGCACACGGTACTCAGACAAGAACCGGGGAAGACATGCCTGATGAAGAGCATTGCTGGTAAAGGGGCCCAAAAACGGTGGGTGGTTCACATGGCAAGCCTCCTAAGAAGGTGGTACAGGCTCCCAAATTGTGTTGGGCTGAATCGAGGACAGAAGGGAGCCTTGCCATTCATAGTGGTTCTGGTTTTCAGTTGAATATCTAAAATGCTATTCCCTTAATGCAAAATGATGACATATTGCTAGAATATGCCACATTCTGATTGGTGAGTCCCGATCTGTGGGACCCCTGCCAATCCACAGTTTCCATGCACAGGGGTAATCAACTGGGGACACAGCTCCATTCCAGTGAGAAACTGAAGAAGCTTCTGTGCTAAATCAGCGTTGTGGTTCCCTATGTTTTTAGAATTGTGGATACCTGGTAGGCAGACCCCCACCAAACAGAATATGGTGGAGTATCTTAATCAGTTTTTATGCTGAAAATATCCCTTTAAGGGCGCCCACCCACTGGCGTTTGCGATTTTCGTGCGTGAAAAACGCAGCGTTTTCAGCGCGTTTTTGCCGCATTTTCCGTGCGTTTTTCGCTGCGTTTTTTGCGGCGTTTTCGTGCCTTTTCCATTAATTTCCATTGACATTCATGGGTGCATTAGGAGAAAAATAAGGACACATATGCAACTGACAGCTCCTATGTTAAAAATCGCAACGCACCGCAAAAAAAAACGCCAGTGGACAGGAGTACATTCAATTCTAATTGCTCTTGAGAAAAAACGCAAAACGCAGAGAAAAAAAAATCGCCAGTGGGTGGGCGCCCTTAAGCATGTACTGAGAACCACGATTTGTGGGCATTTCGAGGACGCTTGGTAATCTGATTTCTCAGTCCTGAAAAAACTTTTTTAAAGCCTATCTGCATTTTCTACACAAAACTTAGATTTTAAAGCGACCCTCCAATCTTGGCGACAGACTTTGTCCTAGAAATGGAGGGTGGAGTAATATTAATTGCCACTTGCAATATGGGGGCACCGCTCCTGTCACTACCCGATATGCACTTTGCATTGGTAGTCTAAAGCAGTACATGGTCAATCAGAGCAGTGTGTAGTGTCTTACACTATCGTTGCACCACCAGTGCCCAGTGTGCATCAGATAGTCTGGGAAACAGTGTGGCAATCTTGGAAGACAAAAATGGGGCCTGGGAACCGGCTGATATAAGTTGGAAAGCCGGAAAGGGAGAATCCTAGGTAATATCTCCCACCCCTCCAGTTCCAGGGCAAATTTTGTCCCTGGAACCAGAAGGTCGCTTCAAAGTTCAGGAGATAGGTTATTAATAGAGATGAGCGAGCACCAAAATGCTCGGGTGCTCGTTACTCGGGACGAAAATTTCGCGATGCTCGAGGGTTCGTTTCGAATAACGAACCCCATTGAAGTCAATGGGCGACCCGAGCATTTTTGTATATCGCCGATGCTCGCTAAGGTTTCCATTTGTGAAAATCTGGGCAATTCAAGAAAGTGATGGGAACGACACAGCAACGCATAGGGCAGGCGAGGGGCTACATGTTGGGCTGCATCTCAAGTTCCCAGGTCCCACTATTAAGCCACAATAGCGGCAAGAGTGGCCCCCCCCTCCCAACAATTTTTACTTCTGAAAAGCCCTCATTAGCAATGCATACCTTAGCTAAGCACCACACTACCTCCAACAAAGCACAATCACTGCCTGCATGACACTCCGCTGCCACTTGTCCTGGGTTACATGCTGCCCAACCCCCCCCCCACACACACACACACACGACCCAGTGTCCACAGCACACACCAAAGTGTCCCTGCGCAGCCTTCAGCTGCCCTCATGCCACACCACCCTCATGTCTATTTATAAGTGCGTCTGCCATGAGGAGGAACCGCAGGCACACACTGCAGAGGGTTGGCATGGCTAGGCAGTGACCCTCTTTAAAAGGGGCGGGGCGATAGCCCACAATGCTGTACAGAAGCAATGAGAAATCCAATCCTGTGCCACCTCCATCAGGAGCTGCACACGTGGGCATAGCAATGGGGAACCCATGTGCCACACACTATTCATTCTGTCAAGGTGTCTGCATGCCCCAGTCAGACCGCGGTTTTTTATAAATAGTCACAGGCAGGTACAACTCCGCAATGGGAATTCCGTGTGCACCCACAGCATGGGTGGCTCCCTGGAACCCACCGGCGGTACATTAATATATCCCATTGCAGTGTCCAGCACAGCTGATGTAATGTCATGTTAAATGCAGGTGGGCTTCGGCCCACACTGCATGCCCCAGTCAGACTGGGGTTCTTTAGAAGTAGACACATGCAGTTACAACTCCCTGTGGACCCACAGCATGGGTGGCTCCCTGGAACCCACCGGCGGTACATAAATATATCCCATTGCATTGCCCATCACAGCTGAGGTAATGTTATGTTAAATGCATGTGGGCTTCGGCCCACACTGCATGCCCCAGTCAGACTGGGGTTCTTTAGAAGTGGACACATGCAGTTACAACTCCGTGTGGACCGACAGCATGGGTGGGTGCCAGGAAGCCACCGGCGGTACATACATATATCCCATTGCTTTGCCCATCACAGCTGAGGTAATGTCATGTTAAATGCAGGTGGACTTCGGCCCACACTGCATGCCCCAGTCTGACTGGGGTTCTTTAGAAGTAGACACATCCAGTTACAACTCCCTGTGGACCCACAGCATGGGTGTCTCCCTGGAACCCACCAGCGGTACATAAATATATCCCATTGCATTGCCCATCACAGCTAATGTAATGTCATGTTAAATGCAGGTGGGCTTCGGCCCACACTGCATGCCCCAGTCAGACTGGGGTTCTTTAGAAGTAGACACATGCAGTTACAACTCCCTGTGGACCCACAGCATGGGTGGATCCCTGGAACCCACCGGCGGTACATAAATATATCCCATTGCATTGCCCATCACAGCTGAGGTAATGTCATGTTAAATGCAGGTGGGTTTCGGCCCACACTGCATGCCCCAGTCAGACTGGGGTTCTTTAGAAGTGGACACATGCAGTTACAACTCCGTGTGGACCGACAGCATGGGTGGGTGCCAGGAAGCCACCGGCGGTACATAAATATATCCCATTGCATTGCCCTGCACAGCTGAGGTAACGTCAGATAAAATACAGGTGGGCTTCGGCCCACACTGCATGCCCCAGTCAGACTGGGGTTCTTTAGAAGTGGACACATGCAGTTACAACTCCGTGTGGACCGACAGCATGGGTGGGTGCCAGGAAGCCACTGGCGGTACATAAATATATCCCATTGCATTGCCCTGCACAGCTGAGGTAACTTCAGATAAAATACAGGTGGGCTTCGGCCCACACTGCATGCCCTAGTCAGACCGGGGTTTTTAATACATAGACACAGGCAGGTACAACTCCCTAATGTGAGGTCCATGTGGACCGACAGCATGGGTGGCTCCCTGGAACCCACTGGCGGTACAAAAATATATCCCATTGCAGTGCCCTGGACAGCAGAGCTAACGTCTGATTAAATGCAGGTGGGCTTCGGCCCAAACTGCATGCCCCAGTCAGGCTCGAGTTTTTTATAAGTATACACAGGCACATACATCTCCCTAATGGGAAGTCCATGTCGACCGACAGCATGGGTGGGTCCCAGGAAGCCACTGGCGGTACATAAATATATCCCATTGCAGTGCCCAGCACAGCTGATGTAACGTCAGCTTTAATGCAGGTGGGCAAAAAATTAATTGGATTACACTGTAGGCGAGGGCCTAAAAAAATTGGTGTACCAACAGTACTAATGTACCTCAGAAAAATTGCCCATGCCCAACCAAGAGGGCAGGTGAAACCCATTAATCGCTTTGGTTAATGTGGCTTAATTTGTAACTAGGCCTGGAGGCAGCCCAGTTAAAATAAAAATTGGTTCAGGTGCAAGTTTCAACGCTTTAATGAGCATTGAAACGTATAGAAATTGTTTACAAAAATTATATGACTGAGCCTTGTGGGCCTAAGAAAAATTGCCCGTTTGGCGTGATTACGTGAGGTTTCAGGAGGAGGAGCAGGAGGAGGAGGATGAATAGAATACACAGATTGATGAAGCTAAAAGGTCCCCGATTTAGATGGTGATAGAGAACGATGCTTCCATCCGCGGGTGCAGCCTACGTATTGTTTAGGTATCGCTGCTGTCCGCTGGTGGAGAAGAGAAGTCTGGGGAAATCCAGGCTTTGTTCATCTTGATGAGTGTAAGCCTGTCGGCACTGTCGGTTGACAGGCGAGTACGCTTATCCGTGATGATTCCCCCAGCCGCACTAAACACCCTCTCCGACAAGACGCTAGCCGCAGGACAAGCAAGCACCTCCAGGGCATACAGCGCGAGTTCAGGCCACGTGTCCAGCTTCAAAACCCAGTAGTTGTAGGGGGCAGAGGCGTCACGGAGGACGGTCGTGCGATCGGCTACGTACTCCCTCACCATCCTTTTACAGTGCTCCCGCCGACTCAGCCTTGACTGCGGAGTGGTGACACAGTCTTGCTGGGGAGCCAGAAAGCTGTCCTTAGAGAGTGTTCCCCTGCCTGTGCTGTACATGCTGCCTGATCTCCGCACCTCCCCTGCTACCTGGCCCTCGGAACTGCGCCTTCGGACACTAGCGCTGTCGGATGGGAATTTTACCATCAGTTTGTCCGCCAGGGTCCTGTGGTATAGCATCACTCTCGAACCCCTTTTCTCTTCGGGTATGAGAGTGGAAAGGTTCTCCTTATACCGTGGGTCGAGCAGTGTGTACACCCAGTAATCCGTAGTGGCCAGAATGCGTGTAACGCGAGGGTCACGAGAAAGGCATCTTAACATGAAGTCAGCCATGTGTGCCAGCGCACCTGTACGCAACACATGGCTGTCCTCACTAGGAAGATCACTTTCAGGATCCTCCTCCTCCTCCTCAGGCCATACACGCTGAAAGGATGACAGGCAAGCAGCATGGGTACCCTCAGCAGTGGGCCAAGCTGTCTCTTCCCCCTCCTCCTCCTCCTAATGCTCCTCCTCCTCCTCCTCAACGCGCTGAGATATAGACAGGAGGGTGCTCGGACTATCCAGCGACATACTGTCTTCCCCCGCCTCCGTTTCCGAGTGCAAAGCGTCTGCCTTTATGCTTTGCAGGGAACTTCTCAAGAGGCATAGCAGAGGAATGGTGACGCTAATGATTGCAGCATCGCCGCTCACCATCTGGGTGGACTCCTCAAAGTTTCCAAGGACCTGGCAGATGTCTGCCAACCAGGCCCACTCTTCTGTAAAGAATTGAGGAGGCTGACTCCCACTGCGCCGCCCATGTTGGAGTTGGTATTCCACTATAGCTCTACACTGCTCATAGAGCCAACATGTGGAGCGTAGAGTTCCACCGTGTAGGCACGTCGCACAGCAGTCGGTGCACTGGCAGATTAAACCGATGTTGCAGGGTGCGCAGGGTGGCAGCGTCCGTATGGGACTTGCGGAAATGTGCGCAGAGCCGGCGCACCTTTCCGAGCAGGTCTGACAAGCGTGGGTAGCTTTTCAGAAAGCGCTGAACCACCAAATTAAAGACGTGGGCCAGGCATGGCACGTGCGTGAGGCTGCCGAGCTGCAGAGCCGCCACCAGGTTACGGCGGTTGTCACACACGACCATGCCCGGTTGGAGGCTCAGTGGCGCAAGCCAGCGGTCGGTCTGCTCTGTCAGACCCTGCAGCAGTTCGTGGGCCGTGTGCCTCTTATCTCCTAAGCTGAGTAGTTTCAGCACGGCCTGCTGCTGCTTGCCCACCGCTGTGCTGCCTCGCCGCGCGACACCGACTGCTTGCGACGTGCTGCTGCTGCTGACACATCTTGATTGCGAGACAGAGGTTGCGTTGGAGGAGGAGGAGGGTGCTTTAGTGGAGGAAGCATACACCGCCGCAGATACCACCACTGAGCTGGGGCCCGCAATTCTGGGGGTGGGTAGGACGTGAGCGGTCCCAGGCTCTGACTCTGTCCCAGCCTCCACTAAATTCACCCAATGTGCCGTCAGGGAAATATAGTGGCCCTGCCCGCCTGTGCTTGTTCACGTGTCCGTTGTTAAGTGGACCTTGGCAGTAACGCGTTGGTGAGGGCGCGTACAATGTTGCGGGAGACGTGGTCGTGCAGGGCTGGGACGGCACATCGGGAAAAGTAGTGGCGACTGGGAACTGAGTAGCGCGGGGCCACCGCCGCCATCATACTTTTGAAAGCCTCCGTTTCCACAACCCTATACGGCAGCATCTCCAGGCTGATAAATTTGGCTATGTGCACGTTTAACGCTTGAGCGTGCGGGTGCGTGGCGGCGTACTTGCGCTTGCGCTCCAACATTTGCGCTAGCGACGGCTGGACGGTGCGCTGAGAGACATTGGTGGATGGGGCCGAGGACAGCGGAGGTGAGGGTGTGGGTGCAGGCCAGGAGACGGTAGTGCCTGTGTCCTGAGAGGGGGGTTGGATCTCAGTGGCAGGTTGGGGCACAGGGGGAGAGGCAGCGGTGCAAACCAGAGGCAGTGAACGGCCTTCGTCCCACCTTGTTGGGTGCTTGGCCATCATATGTCTGCGCATGCTGGTGGTGGTGGCTCCCCGGCTGATCTTGGCGCGACAAAGGTTGCACACCACTGTTCGTCGGTCGTCTGCACTCTCAGTGAAAAACTGCCAGACCTTTGAGCACCTCGGCCTCTGCAGGGTGGCATGGCGCGAGGGGGCGCTTTGCGAAACAGTTGGTGGATTATTCGGTCTGGCCCTGCCTCTACCCCTGGCCACCGCACTGCCTCTTCCAACCTGCCCTGCTGCTGCACTTGCCTCCCCCTCTGAAGACCTGTCCTCAGTAGGCGTAGCAAACCAGGTGGGGTCAGTCATCTCATCGTCCTGCTGTTCTTCCTCCCAATCCTCTGTGCGCTCCTCCCTCGGACTTACTCCAATTACTACTACCTGAGTGATAGACAACTGTGTCTCATCGTCATCGTCCTCCTCACCCACTGAAAGCTCTTGAGACAGTTGCCGGAAGTCCCCAGCCTCATCCCCCGGACCCCGGGAACTTTCCAAAGGTTGGGCATCGGTCGCGACAAACTCTTCCAGTGGGAGAGGATTCGGAACCATTGCTGCCCATTCTGGGCAGGGGCCCGAGAACAGTTCCTGGGAGTCTGCCTGCTCCTCAGAATGTGTCATTGTAATGGAGTGAGGAGGCTGGGAGGAAGGAGGAGCAGCAGCCAGAGGATTCAGAGTTGCAGCAGTGGACGGCGCAGAACTCTGGGTGGTCGATAGATTGCTGGATGCACTTTCTGCCATCCACGACAGGACCTGCTCACACTGCTCATTTTCTAATAAAGGTCTACCGTGTGGACCCATTAATTGTGAGATGAATGTGGGGACACCAGAAACGTGCCTCTCTCCTAATCCCGCAGCAGTCGGCTGCGATACACCTGTATCAGGAGCTCGGCCTGTGCCCACACCCTGACTTGGGCCTCCGCGTCCTCGCCCGCGTCCATGTCCACGTCCTCTAGGCCTACCCCTACCCCTCAGCATGGTGTATTACCAGTAGTGCAGAAACAGAACACTGTAATTAAATGTGCCGCTTATTGGCCTGTGGTTGGAGGCTGACTTCTCTTACGGAACGCACAGCAGAGCCAGGAAAGAATTTTGCGCAAGCCTGCTGTAACAGTTAGCTGGCTGCGTATTAATTAGGACTACTACCCCCAGCAGAGACGTAGTACACTCAGGACGGTCACAGGCAGCCCAAATAGAATGGTTTTTCCCAAATTTTTTTGGAAAAGCCCACTGCCTATATAGACAGTATACGTCTTTCACCTTTTTCACTGTCCCTGCCTCAGCACTACTGGCCCTATACTATGTAAAATTATTGCAGACTGTTTCCCTCTGGACAGGATGACAACGGTGATGTAACAGGCAACGCAGAGCCAGGAAAGAATTTTGCGCAAGCCTGCTGTAACACTTAGCTGGCTGCGTATTAATTAGGACTACTACCCCCAGCAGAGACGCAGTACACTCAGGACGGTCACAGGCAGCCCAAATAGAATGTTTTTTCCCAAATTTTTTTGGAAAAGCCCACTGCCTATATAGACAGTATACGTCTTTCACCCTTTTCACTGTCCCTGCCTCAGCACTACTGGCCCTATACTATGTAAAATTACTGCAGACTGAGGACGCAATGGTCTGCACGGCCGATATACAAAAAAAAAAAATGTGCAACACTGCAAAAAGCAGTACTGCACATGGTCAGATGTGGCCCTAAGAAGGACCGTTGGGGTTCTTGAAGCCTAAAATCACTCCTAACACTCTCCCTATAGCAGCTCCAGCATCAGCAGCACTTTCCCTGAGCTATGTCAGAATGCATCTGTGGCGAGCCGCGGGAGGGGCCGATTTATATACTCGGGTGACACCTGATCTCGCCAGCCACTCACTGCAGGGGGGTGGTATAGGGCTTGAACGTCACAGGGGGAAGTTGTAATGCCTTCCCTGTCTTTCTATTGGCCAGAAAAGCGCGCTAACGTCTCAGAGATGAAAGTGAAAGTAACTTGAACATCGCGTGGTACTCGTCACGAGTAACGAGCATCTCGAACACGCTAATACTCGAATGAGTATCAAGCTCGGACGAGTACGTTCGCTCATCTCTAGTTATTAAACTATAACATGGTAGAAATCTAGAAATGTTCTACCTTATTTTTTGTTCTATCAGACGCACCGGACAATAGGATGCACCCCCTTTTTAGAGCGGGAAAATAGGAAGAAAATATTTTGAACTCACCCAGTGACAGTTAGGGTATAGTACAGGGCGATAGAGCAGAAGAAGCAGCAGAGGTCTGAAAAACCGGAACTCTGCGTCACAGCGGCGCTAGTGTACGGCAGGAGGAATGGAAGAAGCTGCTAGGTGGAGGTGGGGAAGCAGCAGCAGTTCCCACCGGTGCTTCCCACCAATCAGCGTTACATATGGGCGGCAGTGGGGTGGAGAGAAAACTGCTAGCTGATCGCACATTTGTTTGATTCGCGGTCGCTCGTTATACTAGCGATTGTGTGAACAAATGGCGATCGCGATGAATTTCGGCACATTTGCTCTAAAGGACACAGCAACTTTCCCCCCCCCCCCCCCCCCCGCTTTGAAGGGGAGAAAAAGTGCGTCTTATAGAGCGAAAAATATGGTATACAAAAAGTTGAGAAACTTTGTAAATGCATTACTAATTTTGCACCGATTCTGAGTTACAGCCTTTTATCATTGGAAACCGTTAGCAAACTTGTTGCAAGGCACAACTTGAACAGCCCATATGAGCTCCTGTAATTCAGTCATATAGTGAAAGGGACTTTCTCATCTGCTTTGAGCCCCATAAACTAAGGTAATAGGTGGTGTGCCACCGAGTGGAGGAACGCCTCTCCTATACTTACCTTCCTCGTCTTTCCCTTGCTGTCTACCGGCAAAGCCGTCGCTCCCTGCATTCCGCAGACTACTTAAGCACATTATGAATGAAATAGTCCTCTCATTTTGTGCAGATATATAAGTAGTCCGCAGGATGCATGGAGTGACAGCTTTACAGGTGGACGGCGAGAGAAAAATGAGGAAGGTAAGTATAAAGAATAGAGATGAGCGATCGTACTCGCAAAGGCAAACTACTTGAGCGAGTAGTGCCTTATTCGAGTACCTGCTCGCTCGTCTCAAAAGATTCGGGTGCCGGCGGGAGAGAGCGGTGAGTTGCTGGAGTGAGCAGGGGGGAGAGAGTGAGAGAGAGATCTCCCCCACCGTTCCTCCCCGCTCTCCCCCGCCGCTCCCAGCCACCCGCCGGCACCCGAATCTTTGGAGACAAGCGGGCAGGTACTCGCATAAGGCACTACTCGCTCGAGTAGTTTGCCTTACTGAGTACGCTCGCTCATCTCTAATAAAGAAGGCATCTCAGGACTTAGGGCCACATCTGCTATGAGCCCATCATTTTAGTTCTCTATGACATATAACAATGCCGTAGTACCTTTTCTTAGAAATCTACATTGTACTGTTATTCTTCCTGGAAATATATATGGGCACTAACTTTTCAGACAACTTATGATCAACTAATACCTTAGGTGTGTCTTAGCAATCTTGTAAAATACTTTTACAATTTTTTTTTTGTTTTACCACTGTAAATCAAGGCTAAAGTAGCTGCTACTAGGAGTCTATATTCCAGCTCTTCTGCAATCCACTGCCTGTTGTTCGGTATTGAGCTTTTGTAGTAACATGGACACTAGGACATAGAGGAGCTGTAATGGGGTAGAGGTTATCTTCACAAGCTACTCCCATACACTCACAGGCTGACAGACACTGTGTAAGCAGTCTTCATATTTTCTGCCTCTCCTGCTGTTACACATGTGTGTGCATACATTACTTTGGGTTTACTAATCATTTGTCACAATATCTCTGAGTGCCCAACTCCTATAATGATTCTGGGAGTCATATGTATTTAAATACTATCTCCTTGCTGATTGGACCAGAAATAACACAATGCAATAAGGGGAGTGAGGGATAGGAAGTACAGGACAGTGAACTACTGGCAGAATATTAGGCAAGCTACATGTCCCTTGCCTGAAAGTGCATTGCAAGCAGAAGGGCAGCAGAAAAATGGGGAAGACCATCTGAAAATCAAAATTTACAGACGTGAAACAGAGTGGAAACAGCAGCAAATGAAATGGTAAGGAGATTCTGGTGAATTTTAGAAAACTTGTTAAAAACTCAGGTACGCTTTAAGGTCCTTTTACATTACAAGATGACTTCCCAATGTACAGCAAAAATAGTGCAGTACCATGTTAGCCAGAAACAAATCACTGTGCCATTAAATACTCTTGTATAAAAAAGACAAAAGTATTATACTTTTATTGGATAACCAGAAAAATTATATTTGCAAGTCTTTGGAGCTCAGAGCCTCTGGACTTCGAAGGCTTGCAAATATTGGGCTATGTAAAAGGCCCATTAGTCTATAGATACTCAGCTATGAGATAATATCACAAGGCTGCTCCTGTACTTGTAAGTAATGAGTATCACGCTATATGTAAGCGAGAAACTAAAAAAGGAGAAAGTTACTTAAAAATGGAAAATAATATACGTTGCTCTTGCACCATTACATCTTGCATATTTTCCTTGACTTTTGATAAGGAATAGTGATTTTTGGATTTGACGATTTTTGTAATTTACTACCCACCATCATGCAGTTTTGTGGGTGGTCTGTGCTCTGTACTCCAGCTTCGTTAGCAGTACATGAGGATTGATGATATAGCCTTCAGCTTATCTCCTATTATTGTAAGACAGATGCCGTCTCCAAGGGAATACAATAAGTATCGTTTTTAATATCTGGCACGGACAACTACATTATCTGTCAGTGGCGCAATGAGTCATTCGTGCTAATTGCTTCACACACAGATATATTAGCTATATGGCAAGCAGGAGTGTGCTCCATCGTACCACTGAAAATCAGCTTTAGGCCAGGCTCAGACGGACGTAATTTGCTGCATGCTGCCAGCGGGAGACACGCGAGTGGCATGCAGAGTACTTGCTGCGCGACGATTATTGCCATGCGCAATCTTGGCGTATATGCATGCTTAATACACACTAAGATAGAACATGGAACGATTTTTGTTGCATACATTTTTGCACAACTCGTGTGAGCGGCAACATGGCCACCTATGGGAGATCAGTATAGTGTATTCTGTGTTGGTTCTGCGTGCAGAATACTCTGTACCAATCTCCCATAGGGCTGTCTCACACCAGTGTGTTGGTATAGTGTATTCTGCATGCAGGTTTCACACATCTCCCATAGACAGCCATGTTGCCAATTACACGAATTGTGCAAAAAACGTGTGCAACAAAAATCATAGTATATTCTATCTTGCACATACGCGCCAAATAGTGCATGATGGTCGTCGGGTGATCAATGGCACCTTCATAAAACATGATGATCGGACAATTCCTAGGAATGTTCTTGCCCAATCATTAGGCTGTGTAATTGTGGGTGTCCTTCCTCTCAGCCCTGTCTAATAACTTCCTCCAGATTTTACTGTTGATTGCCTCTTTAAATGCTCCTTTAATCTTATCGTTTGTCTGGAGAAAGACTAGTAGTTTCCTATCGGTTGTAAATAAACTCAGTATAATAAATAGTGTCAAATATTAACCAAGCTTAAACCATATCCACGTAGATAACAGACTAGCATTTCCACTTCCCTGTAGTTCAGGATCACAGCACACAGAATACACTGACGTGCCAAAAGTCATGGGATAGTAGTATGTAAATTGGTTATGAAGTGGTGTTATTTCATGTGACGGCTTGGGAACATACACACTTGTAGAAGGTGTTATCTTGTGAGGATGAACACTGGCCAGCGTGCTCATGACAAGGCCATGTGACTTATTGGAGTTCCAGTGAGGCATAATAGTGGGTACCAAATGGATGGGACATTCCAGTTCTGCAGGTGGGCATTTAACATTCCTTGATCCACAGTGGCTGCCCACGGGTGGTTAATGATCGCGACCAGCGTTGGCTAATTAGAATTGTCTATGTAAACTGACAAGCGACTCAAGCAGAAATCGCATTGAATGCAGGAGGCCCCATATGTACATCCTGCAGGTCAGCGCAGCCTTCTTTACCTTCCATGGGATATGGGAGAAGATGACCCACCAGATACCTCTGTTAACACTATGTCATCGGACATGGCACCTCACCTGGGCTTCTGATTCTGCTAGCTATCCTCGTCCTCTGTCTGTGTTTCTTGCCAGTCTGGTCAGATGTGACATGGCTCTGATACAATATACTGTAGGCTATAAATAGGGTCATTACTATAAATAACTGCCCCTCCGTCTCATTTAAATATTTTGAGCCGCATAATTCACAAGAGAAGTCCATGTCTTCCAAAAAGTTCCACTTTTGATGTATTTATGTACAGATCTCTTACCCCAAAATGATAAATATGAGATGAGTCTTCATGTTTCTCTTGAGTTTTTGACCAGTCTGTTCCTAATATTGGAATCATGATGTACTATATCTAAGGTGAGCAAGGCCTCCAGATTCTTACCATGGGTTCTTACGTGTTTTCCTTGATGTGTCATCAGTGGGCTCTTGGGGAAATTCTGATAAGCTGGCAATATCTGGGAACATTCACCATAATACAGGGGGTGGACAAAAATATGGAAACGCTATTCGAAACTAATGGAATTTGAATCATTAGCACTGAACTGCCATTTTGAACCATGCTTGACTGAGAGCTTTCCCGCCAAATTTGTGTTTACTTCTCCTTTTGCCTTGCTCTGGGTGGTTTAGGCGGCCTGCACATAGGTGGATTTGCATGGCAGAATCCGGAGCAGGCAACTCCCTATGGGTTCCGCAGCAAATACCGTCCATAGATTTGCGCCCGTGGGAATTAGGCCTGAGGGAAAAAATTCTTTCCTGACTCCAATCTGGCAATCTGAATAATGACTGGATCACTGACCCTTCTGAAGTAACATGTGACTATAACCTGTAATATTGTAAAGCTCAAGAAGGACGTCCAGGCCCCTCATACTTTTATTGATTTTGCCATCACCACATCCTCAGGCAGAGAGTTCCATAGTCTCACTGCTCTTACAGTAAAGAACCCCTTTCTATGTCGGTGTAGAAATCTTCTTTCCTCTAGACGTAAAGGATGCTCTCTTCTTACAGGCGTCTTTTTTTAACCAAATAATCCCAATTTTGATAACCTCTCTGGGTATTGTAGTCCGCTCATTCCATTTATTACTTTAGTTGCCCGCTTTTGTACCTGCTCAAACTCTGATATGTCCTTCTTGAGTACCGCTGCCCAAAACAGTGCACTATATTCCATGTGTGGTCTGACCAGTGACTTGTACAGAGGAAGAACAATGTTCTCTTCATGTGCCCCTGGACCTCTTTTATTTCTTCCGTAATGTACCCCCCCCCCCCCCCCCCACACACACACACACACACCATTTTTTGCTAACTACAAAAGCCATAACTTTTTCACAATAAACACAGGAGAATAAAATTGGACTAATATATACCCTGGTGCCAAGTACAATGATATTTAGATCGTCTCTTTATATGTGACTGAAGGGCTCTTGTTGTAGAATCTGAGGTGTCCTGGCACCTGGTCGGTAAGGGAGAGGAAGGGTCAAAAGACCAGAAATGGCTCAGACCCTTTCAGGAACTTGGTATATTTTCTTCTACACCCGAGCATCCACTGCACTTCTATCCACATTGCTGAAAGCAGAGAATCTTTTTTTCCGTATGCCTACCTGATTAGAAGTCCTGCACTGTACCCCTTGCCATGTCTGGTGTGCTAAAGAAATAACTTAATTCTGAATGTATTCAGAATATCCATTACCCATAGCTTCATGACAGTGATGTATAAACAATGAGACGCTAATGGTCGCACTCCCTGTGCAGGAGCCAACTTGACCTTTCTAATGCCCATGCAACTCAAAGTAACCCAAAAAGTTAAAGGAGTTGTCCGGCCACACAGGGTAAAAATTTTTATAATGCTGCTGCTTCCCTTTCAGTAAGGATAGTAACAGACAGCATACTAGGGCTCAAACTGGCCGGCAGATCAGCTGCAATGTCAGTTTATTACCTTAGACTGATCTTCTCTGCAGTTTTCAAAGATGGCGCCTCTGTGCTGCCTTCTCACATGCCCTGCGCCCCCCCCCCTCTTCTGTGTGCGCGCTCCCGATGGTAGTAAGACATGAAAAGGCAGGATTTCCCTCAGCTCACGTCCTAGCCCCGCCCACGACACGCCCACCTCTATTGAACTGCTCTACAGTCTCTCCCCGCCCAGGCCCCGCCCCCTGCTAAAGTAAAGTAAAACATTTCCCCACACACACATGCCCTCATAGTGCCCCTCTCACAATGACCCCCCCCACACACTTCTGTCAGCCGGGTCAATGCACATACACATCACTGCACCCCCCCCCCTTCCCCTGCACACATCCATCCATCCATCGATCTCTCCCACTCCACACCCCCCCCCCTTCCCCCGGGACTTCTGTCAGCCGGTCCGTGCACACCACACACACATCACTGCCCCCCCCCTTCCCCTGCACACATCCATCCATCCATCCATCCATCGATCTCTCCCACTCCACACCCCCCCCCCCCTTCCCCCGGGACTTCTGTCAGCCGGTCCGTGCACACCACACACACATCACTGCCCCCCCCCCTTCCCCTGCACACATCAATCCATCCATCCATCCATCGATCTCTCCCACTCCACACACCCCCCCCTTCCCCCGGGACTTCTGTCAGCCGGTCCGTGCACACCACACACACATCACTGCCCCCCCCCTTCCCCTGCACACATCCATCCATCCATCCATCGATCTCTCCCACTCCACCCCCCCCCCCCTTCCCCCGGGACTTCTGTCAGCCGGTCCGTGCACACACACACACACATCACTGCCCCCCCCCCCCCCCCCCCGTGCACACATCCATCCATCCATCCATCTCTCCAACATTTCTCCCCTTCTCCCCTACTCCCCTTCTCCCCTTTCACATACTTTTAAAGTCCCGACGGTCCCGACAGCGGCAGGCAGTCACTCACTCCGCTCTGGTATATGAAACCAGGAAGTGAGTGTACTGCGCATGCGCCGACCGGCGGCGCGCGTCCCCTGCGATGATGAGGTAAAGAGCGCGGTCCCGGCAGAAGAAAAAAGGACTGCGCATGCGTGGAAGGGAAGAGGAGCGTTCCAGCGCCGACGAGAGCTGCTGCCGGCCCGACAAGAAATGCAGAAGATTTCTTGTCGTAACCTGGGACGACCGAGGGTCAACACGGGGGGGGCACCCCTAAAGGTGAGTCCAAAACTTCTGTTTGCTTCATTTTCCATGCACAATGTATATTACAAAGTGCATGGAAATGGGCAAACAGAAGTAATGAGCTATGATGTTTCTGGCCGGACAACCCCTTTAAGTGCTAGTCGCAAATTTCTCGGTATATTTGTCAGCTCTACTTGAAAATGCTATTTTATTGCCGGCTTCACACTGGCGAGGAAATCGTGCGACATTGAGTGAAAATGAACAATTATGAAACCAATGATTTTTAATGGTTTCATTACCATCTGCGATGTTTTCACTCACATGATGTTGAGTGAAAAAAAATTGCAGCATGTTCTATCTTTTTGCGATATTGCCCATTGTTTTCAATGCGCCCAGCAGGAGTGCTGGCCGCGTTGAAAGCAATGGAAGAATGCCGCGATCCTCTGCGATGGCTGGGACAAGCTCGACAGGGCATTCCGTCATCTCTGCGGGGAATCCCTTCAGCCCTGTGGGGAATCCCTTTAGAAGCGCCAGGGAATCCCTCCAGCAACTGCAGGGGTGACGGGATTCACCGAGGTAATGCAATGCTGTTTTCACATTAAAACGCCTCACATCCAGGGGTTTCATATGAATTGCGAGGGCAATATCAGGCCGTGAATCACAGCCTAATATCGCCCTCGCCAGTGTGAAGGAGCCCTTAGGGAAATAAAGTTTTTCTCCTAAAATAGTTTCAAGAATCAGTTTGACAGATGTATACAGAACCAAGACCTTGAGTGATCTATATTGTTGGCGGATCCCTTTATATAATGGAGCTGTGCAATATGCTAGTAATCAGAATTCTAAAAGCAGCCCTAAAGCTGGCCATACACTGGAGATTTTAGATGACGGGACATACTTGCCAAGGCGGAAAATCCACAATAAATCTTCTGCAAAACCTCCCTATGTTCCATGCAGACCTCTCTTGGATTCACTGCAGATTTCAGTTCCTTTATTTGAAAGGAGTGAAATCCGTGGTGACCGTCTGCAGCATACATTGATATGCTGTGGATTTAAAATCTGCTCCTCGGCTCAGTTTACAATGCAGATTATTTTTCGCAGCATATTGACATTTAGTAAAATATCCTCTATGCTGCTACTGTGAACACTGCAGCGTTTCTGCACACTGTTCCACTACAGAAAATCTAATTTACATCAATTGTGGCCGTATCCGCCGGGATCGGCCACATTGGGCAGAATTTCTGCACCAGAAATTCTGCCACAGATTTTTGTTAACAGTTCACCTACCTACCTTGCCTGCCCCCTACTGCTTGCCGCGTTCTCTTCGGCTCCCTTGCAGGTGCCTAGCTCCAGCATTTTTACAGTATCTCTCTCTGCCACCTGGAAGGTGCATACACACACTTGCACTCGTAAGGGCCAACGTGCACTTTCCTAATTCACCCTTTGCCAGTCATGGAGCATCCATGGTTATAACAGGCACCAGCCCCTTAAGGAAGGCTTCTAAGCTTTTGGCCTCTTTGGTCCAGCTGAAGATGCTGTTGGTCTGTGCTGACTTCTTGGTTTCTTGCTATTCTTGACTTTGCTGAATTCTCCACTCCTGACCTCGACTTGTTGTATTGACCATTCTCCTACCCGCTGCCTGTCGCGACTCATGGCCTGTTTGTACCATGCTTAAACTGTTCTGTATGCCCTGACCCCTGGACTGTTCTGAACTTATGCTGCAATCTGAATTGCTCTGACTACACCTCTGTTCACACACTCAGGTACCGCACCCTGGTCTATTGTAGCAGTAACTGCCACATAACCAGGAGCCTTTCCAGTATAACGGCCTGGGGACCCTACAACGAAGAGGTCATTGTTGTCCAGGTGTTGTCCACCTTTACAGACCAACTGGGAACGACAAGTCTTTCAGAAAAATGGCTAAGATCCCTAATGCATGGCCGCTTTGACACTATATGCACTTTTTTCATGCTACAGTCCTCCCAGCAGAAAAGTTAGAACTATGGATAATCCACGGAGCTAGGACGGCTTCCCTCTTATTCAGTATACGGCAAATCTATTCTATAGGGCCATTTTGACAACAGGACAGTTTTAAAGCAACTACATAGAAGGCTGAGATAACCATATACCTGGGTGCACAGGGGACCTCATAAAGGCATGGAACTAATTAACTTTAACCTATTAATTGCCTAAAGTGCAGCTTCTTATCTGATGAATACATGTCTTAGACTTGTCCTGTGCTGACCGGCTTCTAGATAACCCAAGCATTCAGGCACTTGTATGTGAGACGGCACGGCCGAGGTTTTTATTAATGATTCCTCCATGTTTTAGTTAAAAGCTTAACGTGTTTGCTTTTGTTTTAAACGTTCCCATTCTGCACTTGAATTCTTAGCATGCCTGAACTAGTGTTCTACCTGCCGATAAGCGAGCTGCACTCAGCATATAAACTGTGGAGCTGCCCGCTGCCCCTCGGTTAATGAAGCATTTCTTGCAAGTCATGTTCATCTTGTTTTATGGCCCTTCTATCACATGTAATGCTAATTAATTTATAGACTTATAAATGGAGGGTGAGAGATAATTCTGCCACTTGAGAGGGGTCAAATTATACAACTTTCCGGTAATAGCATAAAAAATTCTAAAAGTGGAGAATCTATAGAGCAACTAACAAAGAGTAAGATATACTAACATTTCTCAAGTCAGAAAATTATTTTGATGTTCTTTTTCTCATGGTTCTTTTTTTTCCTGGTTTTGTAATATTTTACATATTACACTTCTTTGCCCAAAACAAAACATATCAGGGATGCTTTATAATGCCAGTTCCAGGTCCAATTTTCAGTCATCCAAGATGGCTAATGCAATCTTCAGACTGCTTAAGTCCCACAATGCATTGGTGGTGTCAGACTAAAAATGCACTATACCTGTTGTCTGATTGGCCAGAGCTGCTCACATGATCAGTGCTGGACAATCAAAAATCAGTGCATATTGTATGTTAGGTAGCTTGAAAATTATTGGGATGGCCAAAAATATGTCCCAGAACCAATGGATTGGAGGGACATTGACAAAGAAGAATGACAAGTAATATACCTTACCCTCCCTCCAGTCCCAGGACAGAACTTTGTTCCTAAACTGGAAGATCACTTTAAAGATGTTGGTCCCCCCCTCCCCATTCTCCAAAAAAAGGCACACAGCTACCACTCTACAGACTAAAGCCAGTTTCGGGGAAACATATTACTAGTGCATGTTTCTTCCTGTTACGGAAAAGTGTCCTGGCCAGATCTTAGGGATGCTGAGCCAAACTCACAGCGTCATAGATCATTATCATGCTGTGAGCTCTGGACAGTAGACCTGCGATTGGCTTGGACACACGTCCATAGTACAAACACAAAAATGAACTATCCCCCAACAGCAGATATCAGAGTACATAGGGATCAGCAATGGGGGTCGGCATGTGGAGGTCTAGTCAAGTGTTAGGGAGTGAGATACTTCTTAGACAAATGGTGGTTCAGCTAACAGATTTATTACAGCTTTTGATTATATAATGTGAGCTTGATTTATTAGAATCTGTATACAACACCATGGAATATGTTGGCTCCATGGACATAATGGAGGTTAAAGGAATGTTTCATCCATATTTTTTCTTTTAATTAAAACCAAATCAAAATATTTTCAATTTTTCTAATCTGTTTTTAGTTTCTGATTTTTTTTTTTACTTTATTGTCTTTACATGATTATGGGGGCCGCCATCTTGCCTAAGCTTTAATTAACAGCATTTAGGGAGATGCTTTACAGCAGCTTAATGGGCCATTCACACACTGGTCAGGAGAAGCTACATTGACTTCTATGAGAGAGTGTTGTAGGCATGATGTATGACCTGTGCAAAGTTTATGGTACAGTAGGAGGAGGAGGTGAGCTGTGACCATCACTTATTGTGAATAGTGATTCCTGTGTTATCTATATATACTCTAGGTGTCGCCTTTCAGTGTAATCCGGCCTGTGATGATAATGAGATGACTGCTGAAAAGTTTTCTCTACAGAAAAGTGTTAGAGCATTCTAAAAGCCTAGTGGTCAGTGTGAAAACTGCAGGATTTTAGGACTTTCCGTTTCATACATTGAAAGTTTAAATAAAGACTGAAAAATACAATTAACATAATAACTTGATTAAACAATAGCTTATTTTCCAATGACATGTTCCCTTTACGTAATTTGGTATAAAGTGTTAGTATTTCTGCAAGATTTTTATAGCGTTCATGGGCCAAAGATAACATTTTATTTTCTAAGATTTACTCCTTTCTCACATTATAAAAAATAAAACTAGCTTGCTGTAAGTTACATCAGTTCTTACCTTCTTCATACATTGGGACTGATGGGGTAACAGTGAGAGGTATCGTCATTCAAAAGTTTTATTCTAGAAGACTAGAATGCTCACAGCTTAGTAAATGGCTATAAATCATACCCAAGTGGCCATGACGTGTCATTGCGGCTCAGAGGATTCACGTCTACGCACCGTGGCGTTGTATAATTTTAGATCATAGCGACTGTCAAAGCGAACATTTGTCAACCTAAAGAGCGTGCAGATTATTTGATGCAAGAAAGACCTTGATATGGGTTAGTCATGTGTTCCATGGCCCATTCTAAGTATGTCATAGAATATCGCTGTGGTCTTATATAGATTAGTCTGTGTGCAGCCAAAATATGCATTGGAGCTTCGAATTATATAGCGAACAGTATATGAACAAAAGCCTAAAAGGGAACTGTCAGCAATGTAGACTCCCCATCATAGGCGTAACCTGAAGCTTCTGGGCCCCTATGCAAAACCTGTAACAGGGCCCCCAACTATAATGCTTTACTCATAGTACTGGGTTCCCTATATGGAGAAGAGAGGCCTTATGGGCCCCCTAAGGCTCCTGGACCCGGGTGCAACCGCATCCCCTGCATCCCCTATAGTTACGCCAGTGCTTCCCATAGACAAAGGCATTTGTATTATGTACTTCTTTCTATTCAAGTGTATTGAAACTTCATTACCATGCCAGCATCAACGGTTAGTCCTGGAAAACCTGGTACTTCATAATATACAGTGGAGCAACATAAAATTAATTTTATATGGTTAACTTGCTATTTAAGACACTATACTCTGATTGGCCAGCACTGCTCACATGACTAGCGCTGGCCAATCAGCACAACATGTAAAGTCTTAGACTACTGATGCACTACAAATACACAGTGTACATCAGGGGGTCAGAGAAGTGATGCAGCCACTTGGTTCGTCCCGGGACCGGAGAGTCACTGAAGAAATATTCCCATATTAAGAAATAATGGGCGATTAGTAGTGTATCGCATCACTTCATGGTGGAAGACCAGTTATCCTGAAAATGTGCCATTTCACCGGTCCTGTCCAGACTCTGCAGCCGCCCCATTCAAGCAATCAGGAAGTGATGACATCCTAGTGATATACCAAGATTTCTACTGGTGAGACAACTCCCTACCTTCACATGGCTGAGATTCTCGTGCGAGATGTTTGCATTGCGAGTCACACGAATATGAACCCCCTATTCTTTTAAATGGGGTCATACACAAGAGCGATTTTTTTTTCCTCCCGTATCACATCAAACTGCAGCATGTTCTATCTTTTGGCGTGCCCTTGCATTGCATCACCAACGTTTTCTCAATGGGGCCAGCGGCAGCATTGCACCACGTGCTCGGTATATGCAAGTGCGATGCCAGGTTTTGATATAAAAAATGCATGTTGGCGAGCGAGATATCAGGATGAGTTTCACTCGCCCATGTGAAATTAGCTGTAGGCTTCCTTAACACACACTTTTTTGTGACAGGTTTAAAAAAAGTCAACAATTTAAAGAAAAAATGGTAGATCTGTTTTTTTGGGGGGGTATTTTGGGTTGTGTTTTCTTATAGAAAAACTTGTGCAAAAATATCAGGAAAATAAGAATCACTAAAGCTGCAGCCTCCTACGACTGCATGAAAAAAACTCTGAATCAAGCAGGAAGTGACGCTAAAGGCGGTTCCAGACAAGCGCGGCCCCATATCACGCTAACCAACGTGTGATCTCATGGTGATGCAAAGTCTTTTCAGTTGTGTGAAAGGATTGCAAGTATTTCCCACTGACTTCAACTTCACACTCGTGTGCACATGGCACGGCATGTGTGTGCCATGCTACGTCTTTGAAGGTCCCATTAAGAACAATGAGTGAGGCGTTCCGATGGAACATGCTGCGACTTTTTTACCTCTCAGCAATGCTGCAAGGAAAAAAAAATCGCTTGTGTGAATGAATGTATTCAAAAGAATGGGTTTCATATTCGTGTGAGTTTTCTACACCTCACATGGCACAAAACCGCACAAGATTATCATGTGAATGTGCAGAAAGGGCAGCACTACTCTATTTGTGCATTTTTTTAGTTCCCCGTGATAAAACTCAGTTTTTGCTTGTAGCTAGTTTTGTGCCGTGTCTGCCTTTTGCGCTTTGATTTCCATTCCTTTGGAGTTGTTTACCTAGATAGCGATCTCAATAATGTAGGCCGTTCCCTTGTATTTACACATTAAATAGAGTGGACTTCAAGGCCAGTCCAAGACATCTTTGAAGCGGCAGCATCTTGCAATGGATCTGCGGGGAAGGGTTGTATCTATTGGTAATATAAATAGTTCAAAGACATGAAATACCAACAGCGACCACTTGATGCAAGTTGTAAGGAACACTCTAGTCTAGGAGTTCAAGAAATGTGGAAAAAATAAAGAAATTGTTAGATGGGAGATCTCTTTATTAACCCCTTCCAATCCACTGTCTGACCTCCGAAGACATTATGATTTAAGGCCTTTACAGTTTCAATGTTGGAAGACATCCATCAGGGTTCTCTTACTGTATATTGCCAGCCTCTCTGCTGTCAGAACCTATCCAACATGTCACGTCATGCAGTACTGGCTTTAGCCAGCAGATAGCGCTGTTGTATAACAGCAGAAAAAGAGTAAGACCTCTAAGAAAACCAGGATAGAAATTGGATTGGAAAGGGTTAAGGCTTTTCATCTATTAGCCAGAGAGGAGAGTGGCTACAAAGAGCATCTTTCTTGCTCTGGAAGACCCGCACATGGGCATTGAGTGAGCAGCCCATTGATTTAATTGAGAACTCCTAAGTAGTGTAATACTCCCCCTGTGGAGGCGCTGTAGGGAAATTGTACACTTCCTGCTACAATTTTGTCACACAAATTACAGCTGATCATTAAGGGTGCCAGCAGTGTGACGACAAATGATCAGGTTCTTGTCAAGGGATCTTTCTAAACAATGACAACTATTTTAACTTACGGCCCTTTTACACCGGACGACTACCCAACAGCCGTTCCAGTGATGATCGCTCCGGAGATCCTTCTGCCAAGTCCATGTCCATTCACAGTGATAATGCTGTCGTTCATAGATGGAGTTCATACAGCAGCAGAGCTAAGCGGTCTTATTGTAGGGTGCTGATTGGCTGAAGCTGCACCTCGGACTATCAGAGGGGAGGAGATAGTTCCAGGAGGAGGATGATTCATGTAGCTGCACCAGATGCTGCCACGTGGAGGAAAAAGATCATCTGGCCAGATGATCGCCCCAAACCTACACTCACAAAGTTCTCCTTCCTACAAGCTGGTGGCCATACAGGTCACACGTAGCTAGGGCTGGCAGTGGTTTCTGACAGTGGCTTATCTTCCTAAGAACATAAGAATTGGACCGCTGAATATTAGCTGCCCGATACTTATCGCCCCTGACATCTGCCATTGGGGCAGAGTCAGGAGGGCTGTATGAACAGTAGATCATTAGTGAAACCTACTGGATCCTGTTCACTGCAGCATCTGTTATGTCTGGTACTGTAGCTCTACTGCCTCTGCCCCAGTATGCTGCTGATTGGTAGGGTCCCAGTTAGAAACCCACCAATCGTACACTGATGATCTATCCTGACGATACTTTTGTTTCATTTTAAAAAATCTGCCCTCCAATAGCCGGTTTTTACCTGTTTCCAATGCTGCCTTGTCCGTGTACAGACTATAACTGCTCAGACTTGCTTCAGACTTATTGTATTAGTATATTTTTGCTAAACTTATGCCTTATTTGTTCTACTATTTTACCCACAAGATGTAAAATATACTGAGCAGAGGGTGAATTATGAGCATTAGGTATGAATTACAGTTATTATCTTTTCTACACGGATCAAATTCCATCAGTCGTGAAGAGATAATTGTACTAATGAGGAGAAATTACAAAGGTATTAAATGTTAATCTAATTGTCTAGCACTATTAAACCTGCTTGCTTAAAGCAGTATTGCAGTGATAGAGCTGTGAAATATCCTGCTGTATGTATAACCATGGACACATACATAATGGGGATAAAACTGTTTGATAATGTGCCAGAGGTTTAACTGTTCATTACTTGTAAAACTACAACTCCTAGTATGCTCTGGTGGCCAGCACCCATGTTGAACATGTACAACACACATATACTCATTGTCAAAAAAAAATCCATTCCCTAGAAGAAGTTGTCAGAATGGAATAAAATTTTCTCTGTGTGATTGTAACGATGATATAAGAAAGGGATTACAATATCAGAGCAAAAGAAGAATTTATTGTAGAGAACTGAACACTTGAAGGGAGGCTCTAGTACCCTGTTGTATCGCCTCGAGCTTGGATACAAGATGTGATACGGACGGGCAGGGAGGCTCTAGTACCTTGTTGTACTGCCTCTAGCTTGGATACAAGATATGATACGGGCAGGCATGGAGGCTCTAGTACCCTGTAGGGCCACCTCTAGCTTGGATACAGTATGTAATACAGGCAGGCATGGAGGGTCTAGTACCCTATTGTACTGCCTCTAGCTTGGATGCAAGATGTGATACGAGCAGGCTTGAAGGCTCTAGTACCCTGTTTTAACGTCTTTAGCTGAGATGCTAGATGTGATACAGGCGGGCATGGAGGCTCGAGTACTCTGTTGGGCGGCCTCTAGCTTGGATACAAGATGTGATGCAGGTGAGCATGGAGGCTCTAGTGCCCTGTTGGGCTTCCTCTATCTTGGTTACAAGATGTGATATGGGCAGGTACGAAGGCATAAGGGTTCCATATGGTATCCTGCAGCATTTCTGTCCACATTTGCTGTAACTGAGCCTCTAGATCATGCAAACTCATAGGCTGTTGAAAATGGTAACCCAGATGGTCCCATACATGTTCTATTGATGATAAACCTGGTGACCAGGCAGGCCATGGAAGTGTCTTAATGTTGTGGAGGCATTCCTGTGACGTCCTTGTTGTGTCTATCCCAGCATTATTCTACTGGAAAATGCCTCTTAGAAGCCACCATAAGATGCAGCACATGTGTCTGCAGGATGTCCTTAACGTGTGTGGCTGCACATCCAAGTAGAAGAATGTATCAAGTAGGGTACCACAGGGCTCTGTCCTAGGCCCAGTGTTGTTTAACATTTTTATAAATGATCTGGAGGAGGGACTTGATGGAAAACTGATCAAATTTGCTGATAACACAAAGCTAGGAGGGATATCTACTACTAGGGAAGAGAGAGAGAGTATTCAAAAAGATCTAGAAAAGCTTGAACAGTGGGCAGCGACTAACAGAATGGTATTTAACAAGGAGGAATGCAAAGTCCTGCATCTGGGCAAGAAAAATGAAAAAAGCGCATGCAGAATGTGAGAAATTGAGCTAAGCAGCAGCACATGTGAAAAAGACTTGGGTATACTAATAGATCATAGACTGAACATGAGTCAACAATGTGATGCAGCAGCCAAAAAGGCAAACACAATTCTGGGATGTATTAAGGGAAGCATAGAGTCTAGATCATGTGAGGTCATTATCCCCCTCTACTCTTCCTTAGTCAGACCTCATCTGGAATACTGTGTGCAGTTCTGGGCACCCGACTTTAAAAAAGACATAGACAAACTGAAGCAAGTTCAGAGAAGAGTTACCAAGATGGTAAGTGGTCTGCAAATCATGTCCTATAAGGAACGGTTAAAGGATCTGGGAATGTTTAGCTTGCAAAAATAAGGCTTAATAGCAGTCTACAAATATCTGAAGGGTTGTCACACTGCAGAGGGATCAGCCCTATTCTCATTTGCACAGGGAAAGACTAGAAGCAATGGGATGAAACTGAAAGGGAGGAGACACAAATAAGATATTAGAAAAAACTTTCTGACAGTGAGGGTGATCAATGAGTGGAACAGGTTACCACGGGAGGTGGTGAGTTCTCCTTCAATGGAAGTGTTCAAACAAAGGCTGGACAAAAATCTGTCTGGGATGATTTAGTAAATCCTGATGATCCTGGAGGTCCCTTCCAACTCTACCATTCTATGATTCTATGATTCTATACTGCTGAGCTGTCATTGTCCCTTGTACCACTACCAGGGGTGACTGACTGTCATATTCAATGGCGCACCAGACCATCACACCGGCAGTGGAAGCAGTGTGCCACTCCACAACAACAAAGACAGGATTGAGGCCCTCACCCCCTAGGTCTCCAGACACAAACATGGCGTTGTCAAACTAAACCTGGATTCATCACTGAAGACAACCCGGTTCCACACCATAGTAGTCCAGTTTCATTGTTTCCAAAATGGTGGGTGCGTGTCAAAGGCAGCACACGTAATGTGCGCCTTGAGACCAAATGTCCTTCAGGCAATCTTCTGGGAAATGATTCCTACAGACACAAGGGTCTATAATGATAGTGTCAACTGTTTCTGGAAGGCGGACAATGAAAAAGTTGGAGCTGCTCGTGCTTTTCATACGATAAGGCGATCCTCTCTACTTGTGGTCTGTCATAGGCATCGTGAACCCAGTTACCTTGTGCGTATGCCCTCACATATCCATTGGTCTCAACACCTTCTAACAGTGGGGTTAGAATTCATCGATTCGACCATTCTGTTTCTCCCATTCTAATAATGCACCTCCTCTGAAACTCTGTTAACTTGGTGAAATGTCTTGTAATGTGTCGTAGAGGCGTCTACTGGTCAACAAGCTTTACACCAGCGGAAAAAGAGGTCACTACACACAGGGAGCCTCTGAGAGCCTTTTTATAGGCCAAGGGTGGAACCACTTTTAGGGCCTCAGTTGGCAAGACCGTTCATCTAATCACACCATAACGCTAATCATTTTTATATCTGCCCGAGATGGAACTTCATGCCAAGTTTTACAGCAAAACGACAACAACTTCTAGGTGCTTGATTGTTTTTTGGCAAAGAGCGTATTATACAGGCTTTCCTGTACCCCAAGTGACATCACAGGTCAGCTTTCTAACGACCCTCTGTGATTAGTGGATTTTTGGATTGTGACTGGTTTTAATATCACTTGCAGTTCTTTACTGAAGCAAGAATGCAAGATGGGAGATAATGTTTAAGCTAGTTATATATTAAAAGACCTGAAAAGCCTGTTGCAAAATAGCAGAAATGTGCAGTCCTCTAGTGGGCCCCGCTTTATACTAAATCTCAAGTCGAAATCAGCATCCAGGGTTTGTTTTTGATTCCGTCTTGGTTTATGGTCTGTGTATTGTACAGGTCATGGGAGCATATAGTGAACTATCTAATACGAATTGCATATTATGTCTACAGTATAGCTTGTACCTTATATGTGCTAATATTGTGTTGCCTTCTTCCTTTGTAAGGATTTCATTGGAGCAAATGTATGATGCAGCTTATCATACCGGTATATATATATACGTATACAGTGATCCCTCATGTCACAATGGCCTCAGGATACAATATTTTCGATGTACAGTGATCTTTTCCCGGCCCTTGTTATTTGAAAATACTGCAGATCCAACATACAATGTCCCGGACATTCCGGATCTGCAGCATGTGCACTTTGCTGGAAAATGCAGCCAATCAGCATGGGCTTTTCTTTGGTAGGCCCATTTTTTACTGAAGTGCCTGCACTGATTGACTGTCTAGTAGCTCCTCTCTACAGTAGAGAGTGGTACTAGATGTTCTGTACTGTTCTTTATCTATACAGGATGGGCGCCTTCGTTGGACACCAGGCGAGGGCGGCTCATGCTATTTCTCTAGTACATGGTGTGTTCTGTACAGAACCCTGAGGAAGCTGCTGTCCTCACCATAGAAAGCGATTTACATCTTCCAGCAAATCTGTATGACTGTTGTATGTAACGACTTGTTTCAACCATATTAGTTATCTGCTTAACCTTTCTATAACCTTATTGTGTATTACCATTGGTTGACATCTTGTAGTTTAGGAAATAATGCCTAGCTGTATGTGGTCATATATTCAGGGACCACAGTATGATAGATAGATACATAGATAGATAGATAGATAGATAGATATGAGATAGATAGATAGATAGATCTTACAGGGGTTGTCCTATCATAGGAAGGCATCCCCTATTCACAGAACGGGGATAATTCATTGATTGGTGGAGGTCTGACCTCTGGGATTCCCACTGATTCCTAGATTTCATCCCCAGCGAGTTCCATAGAATTGGTAGCAGTGGGTGCTCATGTGCGCCTCCTCTACATTCACTTCAGGACTGCTGGACTCATTGAAATGAATAGAGCAGAGGTGCACATGTGCTGCCACCACTGCTAACATTCTGGGACTTGCCAGGGCTGAAATCTCAGCGGGGGTCCCAGCGGTCGAACCACAACCAATCAGCAAATTATCTCCGTCCTGTGGATAGGGTATAACTTGCTACGTTGGGCCAACCCTTTAAAATTGTAGGCTGAACTCTATATGCAGTACACTATACATCTATTTTTTAAAGTCTGTTCTTCTGTGATGGGTTTTTAGTAGAGATGAGCGAGCCTACTCGGCCACGCCCCTTTTTCGCCCGAGTACCACGATTTTCGAGTACTTCCGTACTCGGGCGAAAAGATTCGGGGGGGCGCCGTGGGTGAGTGGGGGGTTGCAGCGGGGAGTGGGGGGGAGAGGGAGAGAGGGCTCCCCCCTGTTCCCCGCTGCTACCCCCCGCACCGCCACGCCGCCCCCCCGGCACCCCCCGAATCTTTTCACCCGAGTACTGAAGTACTCGAAAATCGCGGTGCTCCATCGAGTAATTACTCGAAACTAGTAGGTTCGCTCATCTCTAGTTTTTAGTTTTCTTGTGTTTTATGTATATTGTACTTCTTTAATGGGAACATATCACCTCTATTTTTGTATACAAATTAAAACCAGATCGTGAAACACCCCAACAGGTCATGTTTTGAGGATATCCTATAGTAAGAACACTGGTGGCAATGTCTGAGGACCGACAAAAATTACATCCCCTGTGCAATACTGAGGAAATCCAGAAGACATGACCTGTTGGGGTGCCTTGAGGACTGGAGTTGGGAAACACTGGTATTGGCACTTGCATTTTCTGAACTTGACTAATCTATTTGGGAATATTGAACAATGTGGTTTTGCATGCCACATCATGCCTATTATTATATTGCCCTGGATTCCTACTTCTACTGTAATAATATTTTATAGTGGGTGCTATCAAAATAATAGACATATATGAGGGATGTTGTGCCTCTCGCCCTACATAGTAGACTCCATAGAATGTTTCTCACAGTGTTTGACTTCATTAGTCCTGATGCTGAAGGAGGCCCCTAAATACTGTAACACAACAAGCAGGATTAGCTTTATTTTTTTTCCTTGAAAGCTAACGACTAACCTTTCATATATCGACAATAAGACCACAATGGCCTTTCATAAGCCAGCTTATTCATGCTGTGCCATTCAGCCGTATAAAGGTATTATGCTTTTATATGGCTACCTCACAGGGAAAACTCCCCACGATATGAACCGATGTGGCGCTTTAAAAGCCAACCGCTTTAGAGGTGTTTTCTTCTATAGTCGACCTTGTGTGACTCAACTAGCCAACAGCATTGACACAGTAGTGGGAAAACTTTTTCTCTTGACTAAGGACAACACATACATCCCATTTAAAAAGTACAGGAAGAGGACATATCAACTCAAGAAGATGACTGCCAGCGGCCATACTTACTGATATACTCATACACAAAAGAAGGGCAGGTGTAGAACCACATCAGCATGCAGACAGCCAAATTGCAATATATAGGAGCGTTGCACAGGTGCAAGATAATGATGAGCAACCAATTACATGCCGACCACATATTGGGGAGGGGGAGCTGCTTAGTATTATACTTGCACATAGGTAAGGCATACAAAGGGAGCCAGACCAAGTGATACATGTAGTGCACCATACAGGCTTACAACCTGTTATTAACGTTACATATGATTCAGCCCGGTGGGTTGCCCTTCACTTCAACAGTGAACCACACTGGTCTGACATCTCAGGCGACCCCAGTATTTAAAGCCAGACTGCAAAAATAACAATAAATATGTGGTATGAGTTTATTTGTTGGCTAAAATATGAAGCCTGCAAGTCTTCTTGAGGGTTCCCTCACTATCACCACAAACTGCCTAGGGTGGCAGTGCCAGTGTGGTTTACTGGTGAAGTGCAGGACAACCCACTAGGCTGAATCACATATAGCATTATTAATCCATTGGAGATCACAATACACCTTTTTACTGACCTCACTAATGCACGTATATCTTTTTAAGGTGGTGGCTTGGCTGACTACTGACAGCCTTGCTCCTGCTCTAACTGCCAGGATCAGAGAAACCTTAGAACCTGGCAGTTTAACCCTTTACATGCCATAATCAATAACAACTGCAGCATATTAGCAGATGACAAAAGGAGGGGCCTCCTTCTGTCACCCATCAGCACCCTGCAATGCGATCACAAATTACCAGTGGGTTCCCATGTCAGCTGAAAGCCAAAGGCCGCCATGTCTGCCATGTCAGGGCTCCGTCACACGAAACGCACCACGTGCGGAAAAAAATCCGCATGACCACGTCCATTGCCACCCATATGTTCTATCTTTTGTAGGTGCGTTTTTTTTCCACGCGGAAAAATACTCGGATATCCGCTCGTGTAACCGAGCCCTAAGGCCGCCTGCAGACGGCCGGGTCAGATCCTGTACGAGAATTCTCGCAGCGGGATACGACCCGCATCCCTGCAGGGACCAGTGCGGCTCTCACCTGCTCCCGCGGCTCTGTGATGTGCCGCCCAGCCAGTGCATGCGCAGAGTGGAGCCGGCATGCCGGGAGTGAAATAAAAGACGCCGCGTTTTGTTTTCTGTGTGTATTTTCACGCGGACAAAGTGCGGCCGTCTGCATAGTATTGCATTTTGTAATCCAATCCTATGCAGGCGGGCACTGGTGGAAATGCTGCAGGAAATCCCACCACATTATTTCCGCCCGTGTGTAGGGGGCCTAACTCAGACTATTAACCCTCAGCTCTTGCTAAGTTTAATAGACTGCTGTCACAGGCTTAGTACAATGCACTACATAAGTAATGCAGCGTACTATCCTAGCGATCGAACAGTCGCATCTTCAAGTCCCTTCAGGGACTAAAGAATACTGTCAAACAAATTCAATAAAGTTTCATTTGAAGCAAAAAATCCAGTTTATAAAGTATGTGCACTTTTCCTCACAAATTTTTTTTTTTTAATGGACACAATACTAAAAGAGATGTAAAACAGCAGCACATAATGGGTATTACCGTGTTTGTAATGACACAGACAATGAAAATATTTTGTTATTTATCTGACATGGTGAATGCCATAAAAATAATTTAAAAAAGTAATTCTGGCCACACCTAGGGGTCATGAACAGAGATGAGCGAGCATACTCGCTAAGGGCAAATACTGGAGTGAGTATTGTCCTTAGCGAGTACCTGCCCACTCGTGTGAAAAGATTCGGGTGCCGGCGGGGGAGAGCGGGGGGAAACGGGGGAGGAGATCTCTGCCCCCCCCTACTCTCACACCGCTCACCCCCTCCAGCACCCGAATCTTTTCTCACGAGTGGGTAGGTACTCGCTAAGGACAATACTCGCTCAAATATTTCCCCCTAGCGAGTATGCTCGCTCATCTCTAGTCACGAACTACATATGGCTCCCGTGCCACCCCTTGGGAACCACTGCTCAGAGGGTATGTCCTACCTTGTTTATTCTAGCCGATACTGATTTTTCATGGAGATGAATTGCTGCTGTGTTGTAAGCTGTGACGCCATGGAAATTGTTATGACTAGATGTAATATTCAGGAAGGACTTTCCGAGGTGTCTGATTGACATTGCTGTAGGAAAAGCAAACAATCTTGTCTCGTCTTGCACTTTGATCACTAACTTTTATCATGTCTACTATGATTGCTAAAGAAAACACAGTTGAATTTTTATCCTTAAATCAAAAGTCTCATCAGAAAATGACATACTATTTCACTCTGGTTTTTATTACAAACATATTTTTAAATACTTTTTTGCAAACATTTTATGTAACTATTTACTCGTATATGCATAAAAACCTGAAATATTGTAGTTTTCACACAGGTCACTATAGGACATACAATAAGGTGAAATTTTCTGTTTTCTGCAACACACTTGTCAGCTTTGTTTTACAGCTTGGGACAGAATAAGCAGGGTCATCTAAATGATCATTTATTTATTTGTTTATTTTTGTTGGATCTATAGTGCTGGCACATTATGAAGCACTGTACAAAGATTGACATCAGTCCCTGTTCCAAGTAGGGTTAATTTCTCTAACTCAGGCACACTAGAGGGCGGGTGACTTAATGATGTTTCTGTTGTACTGCAGGAAGCCTTGTTAAAGGGGTTTTCCAGGAGTAAACTGTTGATGACCTATCTTCAGGACGGATCATCAGTAGCTGATCGGCTGTTTTTTTGCTATTTTGGATCTCTACCAATTATCTGATTGATGTGACCGTTGCTGTCATTTCAGGGCATGCCACAGCACCATAAATTGTATAGCAGCTGTGCCTGATATTGCAGCTCAGTCCCATTTACTTGCATGGCATTGAGCTGCTGGCCAGGCCATGTCAGGCCATGTGATCAATGAACATGATGACACATGGCCGATAAGATACTGCAGCACTCGTGACCTCCTCAATCAGCTGATTAGTGGGGATCCTGAGCTGCGGACCCCCCCACTGATCAGCTATTGATAACCTATCCTGAGAATAGGTCTTCATTAGTTTAGTTCCAGAAAACCCCTTTAAAGTAGGATAGTAACCCTATATAGCCTATATACACAGATACAGCTACAGAGCTTATTCAGAAGTCCATATATCGGGTGGGTTTTCATGCCCGGCCGATATACGGTGTCCCTTTCTGCAGGGGGAGGAGGCGGGCCGGGCTGGGAGCAGTGCACTGAGCTCCCGCCCCCTCTCTGCCCCTCACCACTATTAGCAATGGGAGGGGGCAGAACTTAGTCCCTCCCATCTCGCCCCTCCCTTTGCAAACAGTGGGATCGCTGGAAACGGGGCAGGAGCTCAGTGCACTGCTCCCGGCCCGCCTCCTCTCCCTGCAGAAAGGGACACCGTATATTGGAAGGGCGTGAAAACCCAGCCGATATACGGACGTCTGAATAAGCCCTTAGTGTCATATGCTTTGCGGCCACCTAGTCTCTGGCAGAGGAGAATGTATTCCATCACTGTCTGGCAACTGTATTAGTCCAATGATATCTTTTTGTCCATTAACACCCATTCAGTGTGGACTACACACTTACAGTTAATTAATGAAGCTAAAATTAAACACTTGAAACATTCCTTTTTTGTGCTCACTTAAATGAGCGTATTTAGCCTGCATATTGCGCACATATTTTTTTGTGCATTATACACAGTATGACGCAAATACGCAGGTAAAATACATATTTACTGCGTATTTTATGCACCGGACTATGATAATGGTGCGTATTACGTGCCAAAACTGGACATGCAGCGTTTTTCTCACAAGTGCAATACACTTACACAATGGCCCAATGTAAATGAATGGGCTTCTAGCACTGCATATTACACGCACAAGAAAATATGTGCATCATACGCCGGCTAATTGCGCTTCTGTGAGTGAGCCTATAAGGTCAGTTTATAAGAAATTAAAGACCTTTTGTAAAGAATTAGAAAAACATGGCTGCTTTCTTCCAGAAATAGCGCCACATTTATCTACAGGTCGCGTGAGCCGTTGCAGTTCCATTTTTGAAGTTCACCAAAACTCTTTTTTAAAAAGTGTATTAGTTGTATTTAATTGCGTTACAAATGTGTACATGTTGTTTGTGGTTACTTATGGGTTTTGTTACTTACTATCAGATTGTGCCAGGGTTCTGCCAGCTGTTTTGGGGCTTCTGGTCAAGCTGATAAAACATAGTCTCTATCCTTTCTCTCTATCCAGAGTTTTGTATTTTTACATGCCAAGGCTCCACACCATGTGATAAAACTATGTGAACTGTCAACTTTTCTGGATAGGCCGGGTCAGATATAAACAGCGACAGAGAATTACATAACTTGTGCCCATTCAACACTGAAGTTTTAATCTGCAGATTTACTTATCTGACCACGGTTGTCTGATGAAAGCTCGTCTTCACCTCCGAATGTAGAACGTTGACGGTGAATGAAGCCTCATTGGATTAGAGTTAAAGACACGTTATCTGAGCACTGACATTTCCTTTCACTTTGACTCTACGACTCTTCCAAGGAATGTCTCAGTACTGTATCTCCTAATATGTATTACCGACATAAAACGCTAAATATAAGGGGCTCAAGCATAGAGCCTTCTAATCCCGTGCAGCCTATTTAATACGTCCTTTCGTCAGTACTGGATCACAGCATGGGAACCTCCAGGTTTGTGCTGCAGTTCGCCCATCATGATAGCTGGGCTATTGACAATTTCAACCCCTTACAGATGTGTCCTTTTTTCCCCCTGTTTTTGGTTTCTTTTCCCCATTTTTTATTTTTCCATTGGCGTAGCTGTCAGAGGGCTTATTTATTGCCAGACAAGTTGTATTGTGCAATGTTACTTTTTAATGTACCACATAATGTACTGAAAGAAAACTCAATTTTGCCATCTTTAGGGAGGTCTTGTTTTATGGTGTACAAATTTCATCAAAATAATAATTGGCAGCCCTGAAGGCCTTCAGAAGGCTCCTGGCAGCCATGATATTTGGATGGCACCTTGCGATCTCATATAAATGTCTGTGTCAGAATTGATAGCGGCATTTAAAGGCTCAACGGTTGCAATCTGTGTGAACGCTGATTGTGACTGTCAAAGACTGCTTATACCGGCTGCGTATGAAGCTGACTTGTCTCCTGATCCCTCTCCACACAAACCTCACACACCCAGGACATACATCACTGGCGTAAGTATAGGGTATACAAAAGGTGCGGTTGCACCCGTGCCCAGGAGCCTTAGGGGGCCCATAAGGCCTCTTCCCCATATAGGGAGCCCAGTACTATGAATAAAGCTTTGTATTTTGGGGCTCTATTACAGGTTTTGCATTTGGGTCCAGAAGCTTCAAGTTATGCCTCTGTGTTAAGGGGTTAAGAGAAGTTGGGGGGCCCTAAGATAAACTTCTGCACCCAGGCCCATACATATATGTCCTAGGGCACTACGAGATTACATACAGCTTGCTTTTACAAAATAAATTTTAATTAACACATTTTATTGTAATTATCTGTGAGCAATTCTGGTTGTAATCTACGGGGCCTACCACAATAGATTTTACCTATGGGAAAATGAGTTTTAGGAGTCTATTAGAACAAATGGACAACTCGGAGAAAAAGCCCTCATAACATGGTCTATATAACACATAGAGAGATAAAGTATCAAAGC
This sequence comes from Eleutherodactylus coqui, assembly GCF_035609145.1. NCBI lineage: Eukaryota > Metazoa > Chordata > Amphibia > Anura > Eleutherodactylidae > Eleutherodactylus > Eleutherodactylus coqui. The sequence goes on along the minus strand of NC_089837.1, from coordinate 440,011,848 downwards.
TTCGGCATGACTTGTGAGGTTAGTCACTAATCCCCTCATGCCCACAGGGGTCCGCGGCGCTTTGTAATATGCCAGCCCTTCTCACACAGGGGGCTTACCCTTCTAAGTAAACACAATTACTCAGATCCATAAGAAATACAATGTGTTCAATCTCCTATCACAGCTGGAAGTTAAAATGTTTCTGCCGACAGTAGCTGTTACCCTTCTAGGCTTTTCTAATCAGTGAAAGTTTACAGGCTTTGCATTAGAACTTCGCCACAACTTCTATATATACCTAAAATATATTGTAGACATGACATAACATTGTCCTGCGTCTAGTCTCTCCTGTAAAGGTGTCCTCAGTGTTAATTTGCTTAGGTTTACTTTCATCATAATGATTTTTTGTAATCGTTGATTAATTTTAGTAACCACAATTGATGAGTCTGTGGTGCCTAATGGTTGAAAATTCAGAATGTTGGGTAATCATAAGCTGCATTTGCTGATTGGATGAGTTATAATAAACACTGAAAATATGGATCATGGAACAACAGTTGATAATTAATCTTCAAAAGAAAAAATATATAATTGTGGATACGGCTGTGTTCTCTGGAACTAAACTAATGAAGATCTATTCTCAGGATGGGTTATCAATACTTGATCATCTCTACAGTAGAGGCTCAATTTGGAGGCTCCATCACAGATTCTGAGCACCATAGACTAATTTTACTGGCTCATATGACGGAGGTCGCTGAGTGGAGGGTGTGCTTTTTATACTTACCTGCCTTTCCGCTCCCTTGCGGTCAGTTTGGAAAACCACCACTCATTCTGTGCATCAGACTCTGTAATCAGTACGATCACACATGGTCATTGTATGCTGGCGCACACTAAATGCAGAAATGAGTATGATGCATACACCTAGCTGGGTGGACAGTGAAGGAAAGGGGTAGCAGGTAAGTATAAAAAACACACCCCTCGACTCAACAGCCCCTGTACTATGAGCACATTCATTTATGGTGCTCATAGGATTTGACAGGTTCCCTTTACACATTTCTTCTTGTCAAAATAGCGGGCACCTCTACAGAACTCAACATAGCCCATTATAAGTCAGGGGGGTCAATTGGGCCCAGGTGGTTTCCATAGTACAATGGATCCAGCATTGCATCATGGTTTCTGTTATAACCGGAAACCACAGTACCTATGTGTGCAACGAAATACCACTGGTCACCACAGGTAGCCAAATGGCCAAACCCTCTTCTCTTTTACTTGCCTCTACTCATCAGGAATAACTAGAATCATTTGGTGGAGTTTGTCAAACTGATGGATTGGACACAACTGTTGACATTTTGGTGCACTTTCTGCAGATGGACAGAAAAACGCAGCAGGGAAACAGGGTGTGCATCAGTAGTCTAAGACACTAGACTTGCTTTCATTGGCCAGTGCTACCCACATGAGTAGCGTAGGTTAATCAAAGCAGGTGTAGTCTGAGCAGCAGTGTGGACATCCCTGAATGTCTAGGACTGGAGAGTTGCTTTAATATTCTTCATGTCTATGACCATCTTAATTTAGTGTTGGGTGTGGTTACTACTTCAGAAGTAGGTTGACAGTTATCAACCAACTTAAATACGTTAAAGAACAGACAATGCATACACTGTGTCATTTTTCATTCTAGTAAAGAGTTTTTGAGATGCTACAGTAGTTGTATGCCGGTATTTACCTTCTGTGTGGGATTCAATCTCATCACAGACTCTAAACACTTTGAAGGGCTGCCAACTCCATGTAACTATTATTTGGTTTGTTGTGAAATATTTCAGAAGTCAGGTAATTAGCATCACATTTTTACTTCTTGCTCTTTTGTCTCGTAATTGCTGTTTGTAGGCATATAATTTTGGTAGGGCAAAAGTGCAAATTAATTCAACGATCTTAAAGGGGTTTTCCAGGCAGTTTTTATTGATGACCTCAGAATAGGTGATCAGTAGTTGATGGGCTTAAGTCTGCTACTCGGGACTCACGCTGATCAGCTGATTGGGCAACCACTGTCACCAGCAAAACACATATGGTATGAAGTAGAAGACGATAGCATGCAATCACAAGTGCTGGCCTCTATACAGGGGTCAGAACTATCTACTTCCACTCTGCACCCTCTGTGTTTTGCCTGTGACAGCAAGCGCCCCAACAGCTGATCAGCTGGGGTCCTGAGTGGTGGACCCCAACCATACAATTGATGACCTATCCTGAGGACCAGAGAAAATAATTCTACCCCTCTGTATTTTAATTTCACCGTGGGTAGGTGACAGGGTCTTCTATAAATTTTAATGTTTCTATTGTTAAAGAAGTCAATCCAATAAAACTCTTCTACGTTTCTATATGTACCATACAGAGGACGTATTTTTGACTGCTTATAGTCTTAGCTTTTCTTTATCCCAGAACTAATATTATTTTGTAGAGTCAATTAGGAAGTAGATTCTTCTTTCTTGCCTTGGATATAACAAATGGCAATTAATTGGAACGGCTTACAGTTCATGGGCTTCACGCATGTATGCATTGAGAGACACAAAAAAGGTTCCTATAAGTCTTGTTGTGGAAACTATATGGGTGAACTAGGTCATACAGTCAACAATGCTTTCTAAGACAAAGGCAAGGTTTTGGCATTCCCATGATTACAAAAAAAATGACTCAGGGAGCTACGGTTTATAACCAAACACAATGTTAGAAAGTAATGCTATTTGTAATGTAAATGTACCAGATTTCATTAATAATTAAATTACACTGAATGGCCACTTTATTACAGAACCCATATAGTAGCACACTGGACCTTCTTTGTCCTTCAGAACTGCAGCAACTCACTGTGGTGTCCAACCCCAAGTATCAGAGCGTCCATAGTATGCCAAGAACACTCTCCGTATTAACAGCCAACATCCCACCACAATGACCAGGATTTGACACAACTCTGATCCCATTAAGCCACTTAGATAGTCAATAGCAATCACAGTACCTAAGAGTGAAACCAAAGGGACCCCATTATGTTTCATGGCATAACTGATTGTGCCCATATTTCATAAGAAGAGTCTTAAAAATGTTAGGAACCAGTCTGATTTGTAAGCATTACCACTGTCAAAAAGTTTCATTTATGGGACATAAGTTACAAAGATTTATGAAAATAGATATTAAATAATTAAATAGTTGTCACCTGTAAGTGACTGAAAAATAAAAAAAATCAATAGTATGAACATTTAATCATACTTCAAGTAATCATTGGCGATACACTGTCAAGGTACTACATCCGGCCATAAGTTGTTTTTTTCCCACCAACATTATAGTCAAACTCTAGAAGGAGATTGATACCAGGACCAATAGTTTTCTGAAGGATTGCTCATTGCTTCCGCCAGATCTGTTTCAATGCCAGATGTCTCCATGCACGAGACAGAAAAATGCTGCATGCTGCGTCTTTTTGTCCGTCTGCACAAAGTGCACCAAAATGTCAACAGTTGTGTATCTTTTATTATACTTAAAAGATACAGCTAGCTTAAGAATGTTTGCTTGTGTGGCGGCTAATCATTTGTCCTTTCATACAGCCTAATGATCGGGCAAGCGAGCATTTTGGTGAACGTTATTGCCTTATAATCAGGCTGCGAAAATTACTTTTTAGGGCCCATTTATACGGGGCGGGGTGGTTAATTTCACAGGAAGCACATGGACCCATTATGGCCAATTACACATAGGCATTTTTTCACACAGGCCAATGGTCCATGTTTAAAAAAGTCAAAGCATGTCATATTCTGGTCCATATCACATCACAGACCAGAATCATACATGCAATATCCACTGCCTGCGGGTATCCGGCAGCACACAGATGTGTTTCCATGTGCTGTCTGATGCGAGTTGCACCCTAGAATGCCCATGTGAATGCGCCTCAGCTCTTACTATATTATTGTACCTACTACTATCAACCTTGATCAGCACTGGACATCCACCCCGTTGGTTGGTTGCAGTTTTCAGATACTCTATTTCCTAGGCTTCCTACTAACAGTCTCAATCTTGGGAAGAAGAAGCTGAATAATACAATCACCCACTTAGGGCTCTTCACACAAGCGTATATCGGTCCGCTGTTTTCATGGTCGGCTGATATATATGCTGTGATCTGATGCATTGGATTCCAATGCATCAGATCACAAGGCCGTATGTCTGCATCGTAAAAGCGCCCGGACGGCCAATATAGCGTCGGGCGTTTTTACGTCGGGCCCAAAAGATAGTCCTGGAACTATCTTTTCGGACGGAATACGTCAGCCGCTGCATGGGCTCCTATAGAAAGCTAATGACAGCGGCTGGAGAAGGGAGGTGGGAGGGAGTTTAGCAGCGTGACTGCTAAACTCCCTCCCTCTTCTCTCCTCCCCTACGGCTGATTGCAATGGGAGGTGGTGGAGCGGGGGACGTAGCTAAGTGCAGCCCCGTCCCGCCTCCTCCCATTGCTGGCTGCGGACAAGGGGCTAGGCTCTTACCCCCTCCCTGCCCCTTGTCCGCGGCCGATATACGCTCGTGTGAAAGAGCCCTTAGCCTTTTTCTAGGAAAAAGCTGTGTGTCCAGAGTTTCTGGCAATAATTATTACTGAATGGAGGTACAGATTAAACAGCATTATATTATATAATCAAAAAAATATAATGTTATTAAATAAACATAACAAATAGGGCCATTGTGACCATAAAATAAAATTGACCTACAGATGCAGCAAATGTTAGCTTGATTATGATATCACAGTGCAGAAAGTTAGCTTCTCTTTGCCCATTAAAAAGCTATTGTTCTCTTACCACAACAAACGCCATTGTTAAGTAATTCAACGTGTAAATAAACCACCCTGATAGCTGGGCACTTCATGATATCACGCACTTTAAAGGCCCATTTAGACCCAACGATTCTCGCTCAAAAATCACTTAATGCTGTCTTTTGAGCCAGAATCGTTGGGTCTAACTGCATGGACATCGTGCAGTTTTTTGTTAACAAGTTGTTCATCGTTGTTTTTCAGCAAGCTGAAAGAGAACGATGAGCCTTATCAGTGCCGCGCGCTGAGTTCTCAGCGGGATACCCCTGATACTATTGTTTCAGCTGGTATGCCACTCGGAGAGCACAGCTGGAGTATGAAGAAGACAGCGGTCCAGCTGTGTTCTGTATACCCCGCTCGAAGTGCTCACCTGTATATCAGCAGAGCGCTCCGTGAACACAGCAGAAGTGTAAAGAAGACAGCGCTCCAGCTGTGTTCTGCATACCCTGCTCAGAGCGCTCAGCTGTATATCAGCTGTGCGCTCCGTGAACACAGCAGAAGTATGCAGAAGACAGCGCACCAGCTGTGTTCTGTATGCTCCACTCAGAGCATGTTCGGTAGCGCGCCGGTGGGTGCTTCCGCACACATCCACAGTACAAAAAAAACAACACCCGGACAGGTAGGCTGCGTCGGCAGCTGCAGCCAGGGTCGGAATTAGCTGTGGGCTCCCACATGCGGAATCCGACCTGCCCATGAACATGAGGCCTAAGACTTTGAAGAGGATGGTGGTTAGGCAGAAACCACATTATAACATTACAAGCACAAGCTCCATGCCGGAGTTCAGCCCAAACTACAATAATACAGTATATATCAAATGAATACAGAAGTAGGCCTAAGTACAACATACCCAAACCAGATAGCTTGTTACTAGCCAGAATGAGACATACTTGTCAGATTCAGTTCACCCAACCGCCACCTCGGACCCTGCTGCACGTTTCACTGCTTGGCTTACAGGGTCATTGAGATGAATGTGGATCACCAGGGAATTGGAAACAACAATTGAACACCATAAAGGGAACTAATGAGGCAATGTGTATATATTTAGGTTATAGGAGATGTTAAAAAATTGCTCAAGGAACAGTTCATGCAAAACGTACACTGTATTAGTCCTAGAGCAGATCCTGAGGGGTCGTGCATGACAGAGGGGTTCGCTCTTTGGTGTTCTTTGGGTCTCAGTGTCATGCACCGACCCCTCAGGCCCTGCAGATAAACTGTGGATCTCTTTTACCCTCAGTGTCTTTTCTTCGGGTAGAGCAGGTGACATTGGGCATATGGATCAAAGTGAAAAGTAGACTTTTTTTCAAAAATAATTACTTTTTCCTATTACACCAACATATTCTACAGCACTTTACAAATCAGAGGGAACATGTACAGATAGAATCAGACATTACGTATAATATTAAACTAATAAGCAATTTTGACTAATGTATGATATCAGTTATTCTGAACGGAAAAGGCCAACAGAAAGGAAATTTGTCTTCATGATTAGATGGGAAAGAGATTTGCAAGTGGACTTGCTAATAAAAAGTGGTATACTGTACATTAAGTGAAGAACTAAATATGGGAGTTGACAGATATCACTTGTTGAGACAGCTGTAGAGATCTTATATATGGCATATTTAAAGGGGCACTATCTTTTTAGACAACTTATGTGCATCTACTAGCTTTTGTTAGTCTCATCATTACTGTAATACACATGCATTAAAACTTTTGTTGCTTTACCACTGTAAATCACATTTAAAGTGGCTGCTACTATAGGTCTCCCTTCCAGCTTCTCTGCAATCTGTTGCTAGGTACAGAGCTTCCTTAGTAACAAGGGACCTTTTCATAGCAACAACGGAAGGGGTTATCTTCACAGGTGGCTCCCCTGCATTTACAGGCTGCAAGCTGACAGATGTGCAGACACTGTGATAATAAACTCCACAGCCTCTGCCTCTCCTGCTATTACAGCTTCTTTGTGTGTCTGTGTGTGTTTGTATGCATTACTGTGGGTTTACGAACCATTTGGCTAGAATGTCTCTAAATGCCTAATCGTCCTGAGAAAGCAGAGGGACAGATATTCAGATACTGCCTCCCTGCTCATTGGACCATAGACAGTGCAATTCAGCATGGGAAGTAAGGGCAAGAAAGTCAGGACAGTGAACTACTGGCAGAATGCTAAGCTTGCTACAGCCCCCTTCCCTGAAAGTAGACTATAAACAGCAGAAAAATGTGGAAGACCACTTGAAAATCAGAACTTACATGCATGAAATAGGGTGCAAAGAGCAGCAAATGAGAGGGTAAGGAGAACTTGGTATATTTTAGAAAAATTTTTGACTGGCACAGAGTGGAGGCATCGGTGTAGTAGTTAAACAAAAAGACGAGCCTTGCTGCTATATTCAGGATAGGTTGGAGAAGAGAGACTTTAATGAGTGGATGTCCAATCAGTAACGAGTTACAGTAGTTAAGACAAGAATGGATCAGAGCAACAAGAGTTTTTGCTGATTCCACTGTAATAAAAAGACGGATTCTGGAAATGTTTTTGAGGTACAGGTGACATGAGCAAGCAAGTAATTGAATATGGGGAGTGAAGGAAAGATAAAAGTCAAATATGACCCCAAGACAAGGGGCGTGCTGACTAGGAGTTATGGTTGGTTAGTAGATGACAAAAACATGAGAAGTTCAGGCTTTGATCGATTCAGTTTTAGATAGAGAGAGGACATGGGATGAGAGACAGCGGGCGGATATCACTGGTGTTTTGTAGTAGCGAAGGAGTGACGTATCTGGAAGCTGTGTATATTTGGATGTCATCAGCATAGAGATGATACTAAATTCCAAATCTGCTGATTTATAAGACAGCATATATAATTCTACGAGTCATTCCTCCCTGTTGTCAGCACAAAGGGATCTTTACAGAAGGCCATAAATTAGAATCAACTGAACCAGTTTCAAACTGGTGGAAATTGGGATGTTTTTAGACAATAAACAGACTTTTTATATTACTGGTAAAGGAAAAAGGCTTGAAATAAATTATAGTGGAGTGAAAATTATAAGTATGAAGGCTTGGTATATATCTTCTTGACAGCTTGAAGCACATAGCCCCAGGGTAGAGGAGATTCAGGTTAGTCATAAGGGACAATATCCGAGTTGTTCATCAAATTTATGCTTAGTTTGCTATATTTAAGATGAGGATAGAAAACAATGCAGGTGTCCGGAAGACTAAAATGGTACCATCTGATGCATTGGATTCCAATGCATCAAATAACACAGGTGTATTTCCACGGCGTAAAAGTGCCCGGCCAGAAAATATAGCGCCGGGCACTTTTACGCCGGGCAGTAAAATTAACCCTGGAACTATCTTTGTGCCCGGAATATGTTTGCCGCTGCATGGGCTCCTACGGGAGAAAAGAGGGGGGACGGAGTTTAGCAGCGTGATGGCTAAACTCTCTCCCCCTTCTCTTCTCCTCTCCTCCAGCTGTTTGGAATGGGAGGGGCGGGGCTAATTCAAGGGGCAGGGAGGGATAGGGTGATTAGTTCCACCTTCACCCCACCCACTCCCATTGAAAGCAGTCTGAGGGAGGGAGAAAGGAGGTGAGCCGGGGAGGCAATGGCATTGCAGCCTCGGTGTATATGTGCTGGGCCTGTGCCATCTGAATGGGCACACAAATTTTAGATTTGTGTGCCCGCTCACACGCTTTTAGAGCGCCGGCAGGCAAACGTAAAAACGCCTACGCTCGTGGGAAAGAGCCCTAAAGGCTATGGTTTCATTCAGTTTTCTGTCTTAATGAGATGTAAATCAGGACAGAGAATGGGGCAGAGGCAAAATTATGATGTGAAAGTAGCCGAAGGGAGCAGAACAGGGTGCAACGTTTGGTCAAATGTTTGATTTTGTTGTATTTTTGATATAAAAATGTATCATGTAAATTATGACATAAAGTAATGTTATATATACTGCTACAAAGTTTCCTTTTTATATTATGCCATGTTTTATATCAGAGGAGAATTGGTCATCATAAGATACAAGCATTAAATATTTCTATAATAAATATTTCTGGAAACATTGTTTCACGCACTCTTGTTTTTGCTTACAGACTCTTACCGAACCTAATCTAAATTTGGGTTACACCTGTCCAACACATTAGCAGACTGATGAAACCGATTGCTCCAGAACTATAAGTTCGTCACCATGCATAAAAAGATTGCTGCTCAACCACTGGAATATGTCATCAGAAAATGACCTATTTTACTAATCAAGTTTTAATGTTAAACCTTTTTTTTTTTTTAAAGAATTTTCAAGTGATTTTATTTTAATTTCAATATCATGATTTATATTTTTTAAAAATCCCCAAATCCTTATATCTTTCTTCTGGCCACTAAGCCTAATAATAGACACTGTTGTATAAAGAAACAGTGGGTTACCTATTATGTGTTGCGGCTTGTCGGTCGCGATAATGTCGTGGCATGGTGGCTTCAACACAGGCAAAGTCCAGTTGCCTGGTTCAGTAGGTCAAGGATTAATGCATCGTGTGCAGGGTTTGTTCGTGCTGCCTACCTTGCTGCATGGATGCATTCTGGATTAGCCATGCCTGAGAGTAGGGTGGAGGTGTGGTTTTCCATTTACTCTGCCATCATGTCAGGTGCAGAGGGGCTATATATTCTCACCCCTTCTGGTGAGCAGTGCTACTTATTCCATTCCACAGTGGAGAACTTGGAGTGTGGAGCTCTACTGTGCTGGGTGGTTTGCAACTTACAGATAAGTAGCTGCTGGTTCTTTTCCAGTTGGTTTTGTCGCTTTCTTATTTTGTTTTTGCTTTGCGTGTTGGTGCGTCTCTCCAGGGGTTCCTATAGGGACAATCAGGGCCCAGAAAGAAGACCGCTGGGCCTTCTTTATAGAGACGATGTCCCCACTTTAGGTAGGGACCCGTCACCCTCCCAGCTAGCTTAGGGTTAGGCCTCCTTCTCTCCCCGGAGTGGTGCTACTGTTCCGCAATACAGCGTGTGCAGTTTTTCTACCATTGGTCTGTTCCCTACTCCATGCGGAGTGTGGAACTCAGGTGTCGCACGGGCCTTAGTTCTGGGATATGTATTTTATTGGTGGTGCGCACTGTCCTTCAGTACAAAAGTCTTCTAGCTACTATAGTGGTAATTTTCACCCTCCGTCCGTGCTGAGCGAGGTGCTCGTGTGCTGCAGGGACGTGACATTATAGCTCTATAAAACTCAGAGGTTGTTTAGAGCCAGGAGCAGAAACGTATGAATAAAATGGAACAGAACAGGTGCTCAGGGATTTCCTCCAATACACATCAGCATGTGATAATGAATAAAACATATAAACCACACTTACATTATTTTGGGTTCAGGCGGGGCAAACCTTCACCCTTAGTTCTCAGTACCCCCTAAATCCAGGTGTGCTTCAATCACAATACAGAGTGTTTTAGTCAATGGTCCCCCCAAATTGTGAGTATTTATTAGCACATATAGACTTCAGAACTACTGTCAATATAGATGGGCATACAAACTGCGTTTCAGGTATACCTCCATCCTATGTACCCTTAACTCTGCTGGCTGATCCATCTCCCCTCATTATTCTTTATCATCTCCCCTCTGCCAATCCCTTCACTGGCTTCCCACTGCCCTGCGAATAGTTCAAAATATTATCAATGATATACAAGGCTGTCCACTATCTGTCCCCTTCACATATCTCTAAAATAATATCCCGATACCTCTCCACACATATTCTCTGGTCCTGACAAGACCTGCTTTTCCTCTGTTCTCCTCTAGTTTGTTTATGACAAATCTGTCTCCAAGAGTTCTCCTGTACATCCCCAAACTCTGGAACTCACTACTCAACACGAACAGACTCTCCCCTACCTTTGAAACCTTCAAAAACAACCTGAAAACTCACCTCTTCAGAAAAGCCTACAATACCCCTGTTACCACTGTACTACCATATGAGCAGCTTCTACCCCCACCTACTGTGTCTGTCCCCTTCCCTTGTAGACTGTAGGCCAGTGTTTCCCAACTCCAGTTCTCAGGGACCCCAACAGGTCATGTTTTCAGGATCTCCTATAGTAAGAACACCTGTGGCAATGTCTGAAGACTGACAATAATTACATCACCTGTGCAATACTGAGGAAATCCTGAAAACATGACCTGTTGGGGGTCCCCGAGGACTGGAGTTGGGAAACATTGCTGTAAGCGCTTGCAGGCATGATCCTCTCTCCCTCGTCCAGTCTTTAACTCATTAATTGTGCTTGATTTGTATCTTCTGTACATGAAGTCTAAGGCCTCATGTCCACGGGGAAAATCAGACCCGCTACGGTTTCTACATGGAGAATCCGTAGCGGGTCCCTCCTGCCCCGCGGACATGAACGCTTAAAATAAGAATTAACTTACCCGCAGCAGACAGGGCAGGTCTTCTCTTCCTCATGGCTGGATCTTCTTTCTTCGGGCGGCGGATGTACTCGGGACATCAGCGGCGTGCCGCGCACATGCGCCGGGCACATCCGCCGAGCCGAAGCAAGAAGATCCGTCTGTGAGGTAGAGAAGACCTGCCCGGTCCGCTGTGGGTAAGTTATTCTTATTTTAGGTCTCCCGCGGATCCGGACGGCTTCCATAGGCTTCAATAGAAGCCTGCGGGAGCCGTCCCCGCGGGAGACCCGCACGAAAATGGAGCATGTCGCGTTTTTTTACATGCTACATTTTTTAAAATTCACTTTTATTGACCATCCGCGGGTATTTATCTACCCGCAGGTGGTCAATGCATACCTATGGGGTGCGGATCTGCGGCGGGAGAAGAGTTAAAATCCGCTGCGGATTTTAATTCTTTTGCCCGTGGACATGAGGCCTTAGAAAAAACTAAATTGAAAACAGCTGAATAAAATCTGAAAAGTCTTCAGCCTAGTGAACAATTTTAAGTCTTCTATTTCCCACTCCTTTAGATATGCTCTGTATTTTTCTTGTAGTCACTATCTTTTCATAATTCATCAAGCAAACATTTATCTCTGGCACGCTGCGACTCCAAATAAGATGTCTACATCCTTCATTCCGCGCCTTAGATTACCTTATAGTCATATTATTGTTTTGCTGTGACGGTTTTTAGCCTCCTAAGTGCAGAGCTTTGTAAATACTTCATGAAATCACTTGTTAGTACCGAGGGCAGGTGGAACATTGTATACCTTCACTAATACTCTGGAGAGAAGTGACTAAAGCTGGGATTAGGCTGTCAGAACAAGTGAAAAAAAATTAGCAACTAAAAAACAGCAGCCAAGAAATCATCTGAGCCTGTCCATGCATTCCGTATGTTCTGCATGCTGGCAGTCCATTTACTTAGAATGGTCAATTCACAAAATAATATGTTTAATTGGTCATAAAAGACTCTTTATTCCATCACCTTCACCAATTAAGTTTAGGATTATAATCTATACTGAAGGGCCACTTTATTGGAGCCACCTGTATAGTAGCGTGTTGGACCTTCTTTGGAGTTCAGAACGACAACAATTCATCGTGACATCCATCCAGAGGTATCAGAGGACCCAGTGTGGCCAACAAAACATTCCCTACATCATTACTCCTCCACCAGCCTGAACTATTGACACCTAAAAGGATGGGTTCATCAATTCATGCTGCTTGTGCTAATTTCTCATCATCTCATCAACATGGCACAACTAAAATCTTTGCTCCTCTGACCAGACAATGCTTTTCCACTGCTCAGTGATCCTGTGCTGTCTTTTTGTTTTTCTTAGACAGCAGTGGTCCTCAAACTGGTCATCTACGGTTGTAGCCCATCTATGCTAATGAATTCAATCCCTCTTTGACCTCTTTTATCACCCTGTTTATGTCCACAGAATCCTTTTCCTGCTGGGTGTTTTACTTCGATGACACCATTCTTGGTATACTCTCCACACTGATGCACAAGAAAATCCCATAAGGCTGGCAGTGTATGAAAGTCTAGCATTTATGTCCAGTTGCTTAGATCGTCAGATTTTTTTCATTCTAGTGTGGATTCAATCGTTCCACAGAAAACTTGCATACTTAATTTTATGCTGCACTCCGGGGTCTCGTGTCTCTGGGAGCCCCATCTACCAGGCAAAAACGATTGGGGGGGAATACCTCTTTATCTTGTGGTTTATACAGTACATGGCTAGAAACCACAACAGTAATATTGAGTGAACCAGACCAGTAGAACCCTGTTTTGGATCGAATTTTGCTAAAACATGAACCCAAACCCAACTGTTAGCAAAATTCTACCCTACACAGGGCTCTACTGGTTCGGTTCCCTCAAGACCAGTCCTGAACACTGGTGTATAACACTGTCTAGGAGCCATAAAACCCTCTCAGCTTGTTATATGGGACTTTATAGCTCTTAGACAGCGTTATACACACTTTTTGATGGTTTTAGTGAACCTCCGCTTCGGTTTAAATTAATTTTGACTGAACCAGGTTTTTTGCAAAAGTTCTGCCATATAGCTGACCCAAACTTTTCAAAAGTTTGCCCATCACTGAACAATAGTAAAAAGCCCCTTTATATTCATGGTCTAGTAACAACATTTTTAAAGCACACCATTTCCAATTTCCTCCAAACAAACCAACATGCCCTCTTATAAACCATGAAAAATTATCTCCTTTTCATTATAACAGGTAATATTTTTGGCTTTTTCAACCTCAATAAAAAAGTAATTTGTGTGCGGTCATCTGAAGACAGCTTTAATGTCATCTGGATTACCTCTTACTGCAGACCATTCTCGTTCAGAAAAGAGCCAAATGACTCTTATCATTTGCTGGCTTATATGTTAGAATAATAATTTGATTTTTTACATGTAGTGGATATGAGTGATGTCATGCTCGATGACACAAGACAATTTCAGTCCAATTTGGATTAGTGTCCATTAATCATAGAGCTTTTTTAGATTCACTTGTATCCAACATTCTAGGGTGAGTGCAGGCAAACAATTTTAGACATCTGATCCGTCTTCTTCTATCTATACAGAACATGTGTGTGGACCCTTTTAATTGCAATAAAAATCTGCTGTCATGATTGCATATATAGGTAACATATTCAATAAGGACTGATAAGTTTTTGTAAAATAACCCCAAAAAGTTCTAAAAACCCGTAGCATGTGTTCCACATCTGCTGTTGTCCTCTGCTGAATCTAGCGGCGGACTGGGAGCTTCAAATGGATCTGGAAAATAATCCAATTGTGGCCTCATGTCGTAAGTCCAAATTTTGGGGCCAACACATATTACTTGATGCTGGATCTGTGCTGTGAGATGTTATCCATTTGTTGCTTGTTGCCTGGATGAGCTAAACGCAGTGCACAATTGTACCAGCTCAGCTCTTTAGCGCCCCAAAAAGGATGCAGAGAGGGATGCTTAAATTAGAAGAAATTCAGATGATGTGGGCACCACCTGCCACCACCAGTCACACTGTCTTCTGTAATTAAAGGATTTCCTGCCACAGCCAACCTGCAGTTGCTCCCTATGCCAGTGGAAGAGATTGGGTCTGCCTAACCAGACTGGCCCGTAACCTTACCGGCCTACCGGGACTTCTACCTGTAGAGCCTATGGCTGATCTGCCTCTGGCTGAACGTCATGATCCTCATCTCTGCTCTGATTGGTTATGGTGTCAAAATTCTCTTAAGCTATTGATGGAATGGTCAGATCCTGTAATGGTACAAATCTATTTTTTGGAAGCCACTATGGTATGTTCGAGGTGTTATACTCTATTGTGTTTGTTATTGTAACCCAACCTCATTTACTTTAATGGAGCTCAGCTATAATACCAGATGCAAGCGGGGGACAAGTGTGGCAGTTTTTCTTAAGAGAGCAGTAGTTTTTTTCATAATTCCGTCAGCCCCTTTAAGTGTAGTTATGAAAGAACATTTCTTGCATTAACCTATCATTAATGGGCTGGAGAACAGTTTCCGAGGAGTGCGTCTATTCAAGCATTATTAAAAATTAAGTAGTCAAGATTACACTGCACAATTAATCTGAAATAAATTAAAAGTAAATGGAAAGGAACGCATGTGGCATTTCTCCACCGCCTTTGAGTGTGGTATTCATGTGTTCTTTTGCCAAAGTACCGTGAAAAGCAAGGATAAAATACTTAATATCTCTAAAATTCCTCAGAAAGATTATTTTTTTCCTTGCATTTGGCTGGTGCTAATAGGCATCAGTTCTATTATTTTGGTTCATAATTGGGAACAAATTACTGAGGTGGAGCAGAAGGTGCTGCTGTACCTGGGAGCCGGAACCTAGGGGGCCTAAAATCACCTTCTGCCCCATACGAAGAGCCCAGTACTAAAAATAATGCAAAAGTTGGAGGCTCAATTACTGATTTTGTGTTGGGGCCAAGTTGCAACTGTTCTTATTAAATGATGTAGGGGAGAAAAAAACATATATATATATAAAATGGAATTCCTTTAAAATGGAATTGTTACATTTGCACTTTTATGTGTTGATGAATTCAAAACTTGATCCTTGCTAGCCATGGTGTAACTGTTTATGGAAACAGGCCATTAAGGCCATTTTGCATGTGAATATGCCCCGATCAGCCAATAAACAAGCATGTACTCGTTCATCAGCTGCTCGCATTGTTTATGCAGGCATACAACTTCTCGTTTGTCAGCAGTACATGTCTACATGTAGATGAGGAGATGTTCTACTGATGAATGCAATCTTTAAAGGGATGTAGTAATGATCGTTCGTCCTCTTGCCAGTGATTGATTGCCACATATGAATGGCTTTAACGAGTGTCAATCACTATGCTATTTTGTTGATCGACACGTGGGCCAAGAACTGGCCCGTATAGAAGGGCCCTAAGGGCTGATTCTCTGCTGTTTTTAATAAGCACTGATCGACTATATAGCATGTGGATTAGCACACATTTTGCCGTTCACTTCGGGCAGAGGATCAGCAGTGTGGAGACAAATGATTGTTAGTGTTGCCCAGTCGATACTGCTTTTATTTTCCACTGCAACCTGATTATCGTTTATGAGTAACACTAATACTTTTTGTCAGGACCCTAAAGTGAGTATAAACTGAATATAAAACGTTAAACAATATTAATCTGACTATATAATTGCAGTTTCCACCTATTTTTTAGCTGATCAGATTCCATACTAATAGCCCATTAGTGAGGCAGAGAGAGACCAACATGAGCTAAAGGGACATGGCAGTTTAAAGAACTTTGCGGCCAGATCTTCTCCTTTGATTATCTAAAGTAGACTAGTACCAGTGTTTCTGCTGGCACATTGCGCAATAGCACGTCACACAGCTCTGCTACATGCACTTTACACACACAGCTCTGCTACACGCACGTCACACACACAGCTCTGCTACGTGTACATCACATGCGCACAGCTCTGCTACATGCATATCACACACATGACTGATCACATAACCGTGACATCATCACAGGTCCTGTAAGCACACCGGTGCTGTCAGGCTCTCCATGTTTTAGGACCTGGGATTACATCACTGTCATGTGATATGGGGCGGAGCTCAGAGCCCCAGTGAGTGATCACGTGATGGTGACATCATCACATGTAACTCCCACAGTCACTCACAGACAGGTGGTCGTTAGTATTTTCATAAGATAAAACTTTCTGCATATTTACCTAAGGATATTTGTACTTTTTATTTGGACACAGTAAAACCCACATCTGCATTAAAAAGTTTTTTGATGTTCCAATGCTACAGTAGGCATCAACAAACTTCATCCACAGTGCCGTAACATTACTTGTCACAAAATTCCATCAACCTTAAGTTCTCAGTTGCCCTATTTTTTTTTTGTGGGTTTAACGCCACGTTACAATTAGAAAAACCTGCCAAAAAAATTACACTTATTGTAGATTTCGAATTTATGTCTCATGTAAATATTTGACGCAGAACTCGGTCCCCGTAAATCAATTTCTAACCCTTCAGTGACATAACTAATTTTAGCCGTAGGAGCCAGTATGTTGTATCTCCTTTTGTATTCTAGTGGTTCTAAGTTTAATTTTTTTGGCAGTTTAGCTGTATGGGACCTTGTATTTTCTGAGAAGAGTTCTAGTTTTTACAGGAATTAATTTGGGGTACATATAATGTATTGAATCATTTTTATAATTTAAAATGAAATTTCAGCATTGGTTTTTAAGATTTATTTTTATGGCGTTTACCATGTGGTAGAAATATTATGTTAATTTTTATTTTACGGCTTATTATGAGTATAACAACACCAAATTCATAGAGATTTTATTCTGCTGTACAATATAAACACTTTAAAAAAAAAAAAAGATTTTCTTGTGTGGTGCCACATTTCAGGACCAGAGCATTTTCATTTTTTTGTTGACAGAGCTATATGAGGACAAGTAGTTTTTATTGGTACCATTTTGAGGTACAAATGGGACAAATTTCAGCTTGATTGTGATAGCATGACACAGAAAGTTGTCTCATCTTAATCCATTAAAAAAGCTATTCTCTTAACACAACAAAACCCATTGAAAAGTAATTCAAAGCGTAAATAAACTAAGCTACTAGTTAGGCATGATTGCATTAAGAGTCAAGGTAAAGAATAACCCTTCTGTATATACGACTTTTTAATTATTTTTTATTCCTGTTTTGGGAAAGCTAGAGGAACAGAAAACATGTGCTTTGGTCATTTATTTTTATTTTTTTTTATGGAAATTACTATGCTGCGTGAATGATGATATATTTTCTATTCCTTGTTGTTATGGATGTGGTGAGACCAATTATTTGTAGTTTTTTTGTTCTTTTTTTCAATATTTAAAGCCTTCTATAAAAACAAAAAAGTTTCTCCAATAGTTTTTTTTCTAACTGTTTAGATGCTACGGTCTGCAACAACTGCAGTATCTATGGGGTTAAATGGTGTAGAGGAGTGATTAGATCAGCAAGTTCACATCATTTCACTCTTTTTCTGGGAAAAAGACCCCCATATATGACAATCAGTGAGCAAATATGCTCTCTGATTGATGGGGGTGATGACATGAACACAAATTCTTGTCACTCCTCCACTGAGACAGGAAGACATATAGGAGATCACAGATCTTCTCTACTGTGGGCTGGTCTTTCTTACCCCTCTCTCTGTATTGCTCTACTTACTACATACTGACTGAAAACTAAAAGCCATAAATTCAGTATTATCAACCCCACTTCAAATGGCTATAGCTCTGGTTCTATCAAAGCTACTGACATGAATCTTAGCTTTAAAATGACACCAAAAGCATGTCATTAGCACTGAAAGAACCTGGAGCTACAAACGTTTAAAGTAGAATGAGCTCTATTCATCCAAAATTATAATGTTCTTTCCCTGCAAAACAAACTGAGGTGGTCCTGAATTGTAAGGGGGTTAAAAGAGTCCAAAGGCTCTTAATTATCATTGTGTTTTTAAGTGAATGAGTAAAAAAGGGGCATTTTTCTTGCTAGGAAACCCAAACATTCCTCAATAACATTGTAATTTTTGTACTGGTATGGATGAAGGTTATGAAGAGCAGATTCATGAAAGCCATCTGAAAGAAAAACTGTTTTTGTTGCCCATAGTAACCAATCACAGCGCAGTTTTAATTTTTTAGGAGTTCTATGAGGAAGGAAAGCTGTGCTGTGATTGGATGTTGTAGGCAACAGATAGTTTGTTTTTTTTAAGACAGTTTCATAAATCTCCTCCAAGTCTATCAAAGCATCACACCTCTGAACGAAGTAGATTGTGCCCATGACGTCGTGACCCGACTGCCAAACAGGAGCATGACTAAGTGTGCAGCAAACTTGTACTCATTGAAAAGCGTGTTTATTGTTCATGAATATTGGTGAACGGGTTAATTTAACCAATGTCAGCGGACATTTTTAAATAAGTATGGTGAAGGAAGTGTACAGACAATCCTGTATTCACCAATATTCTGAGCCATTTGTAAGTGATTTGACTCAACATGCAGGAGACCGGAAGATGTCTGATCGTACGGTGCAGGATGTGAAGGATCAATTCCTGCCATGGCCAACCAAATTAAGACTTTTGTAAGAAAGTGGCATTCCTTATTCCACATGTTAAAGCTTTTAAAAAATGAAGCTGCACTGATATCATGTACCCATAATCCAAGGGTTGAGTCCAGCAGATTTGGAAAAACATACAATATTGTTTATGGTTAACATCCTCAAAGACACAATATGACTGGAGGTTGCTGCTATTACCGATGTCACATTAGCGGATGTCTTGGCCAATATGCAGACTCACATACAAAAGTTCTTAGATGCTAGAGGGGCCGTTTTCACAGATGCTCTAGGCAGACCTGGTTTGGCAACATACAAGGCCTTGTGTGGTTCAGAGTGTTAAGGCAGCAGAAATGTAGTCCTAAGCTCTCGCTCACAACCTGAAGGTTGCAAGTTCAATCCCTGTGTGGTTCAGGTAGCTGACTCAAGGTTAACTCAGCCTTCCATCCTTCCGAGGTCAGTAAAATGAGTACCCAGCTTGGTGGGAGGGTAAATTACCTGAAAGCGCTGTGGAATAAGTTGGCACTATACGAATAACAAGGTTTATTTATTTACAAGGCAAATACAGATCAATTTTAGTAGGGAACCAGACACATATATTGAGGAATGTTGGGTTTCCTAGTGAAAGAATCACCCTGTACAATACAAACTGGAATAAAAAAGCACATTTAAGTGAGGACTACTTCTTACATGAAGGGCTACGCTTGTTTGGCCTGTTGTTTAACCCCAATTATTTAAGGTAGATTGTTTGGTTTACGAGTAGAACAACCTGTGCTTTTTCCGTGGCATGTCCTTGTCTATCCAGTACTTAATCCTGTTCACCACACTTTATTTTTCAGCTGTCAGGTATGCTCCTATGCTATCACATTGTCACCTGGGCACTCAGCCCTTGTTTTCATATCCAGTAATCTGACAGTGCACAGGAAATAGTCTGGCGCCACCAGAGGAATTACACCAGTGTGTGACTATATGCCCCGGGGCCATGAGGTTTCTTTTAAGAATGCACATCCCGTCTTCCAGCAAAGTGCTTGTAGCTGCAGGTGATGTATTTATAGAGTCCCGAGCCAGGTGTTTGTCAAAAAAAAAATACACCCCGCACACATAGGGCGTGGATCCTAGTGACAAATGACTGGACTGCTCATTGTTTTAGCGCCCAAACATGTTTGCTCTACCTGCCTTGTGGTCTAGTTGTATTAGTGATCCTGTCCTACGTATTATAGTCTACACGCTTGAGGTCAGTAGACAAATATGTGGAGCAGAGCTGAGTTTCATGTTACACAATTCATCATATATTAGTGTGTGTTATCTATAGTTTTCAATTATGCTGTAGGAATACCTAAAGTGTTAGTTTTTTGGTTTTTTTAAATAACTCTTTTGGTGACTTCTTGTATGGTGACTCCTCGAAAGGACAGAAAGACAAGTAATTCCCAGGCAGTCACAATGAGACCACATGATCCAACTGAGTCAATGTAATGCCAGCTGACATATACATACTGAGGGACTAGTTACATAATGAATGAAAAAATATATATCTGAAGTAGTCCTTTGAAAATTATCTCTATATTAATAAATTAAGATGTTGGTGAGATAGCCAAAACCAATAACAAAAGTCACAGATTTACTACTCGTTGTTGAAAATGTAAAGGGGCCTTAAAAGTTGATGTTAACAATTTTTGGGGGTTGAGGTGTGGCCTTCAGGACCTCCACCAAAATAAAGCACTCCTTTCATTGTTTGTGTAAACACATGGCTCATTAGTATGAACATCTATGCCTGGTACTGTGGCTCCTATCATTCACTTGATTTAAGGTCCTTTTACATGGCATCATTATCGGCCAAGAACGTTCGAATGGGTCATACAAATGTGCCCACGATCAGCCAATGAACAAGCAAATGCTCATTTGTTGGCTCGTTTAGGAGAGCATTAAAATTCTCTCTGCACATCCGCTTGTCATAATCATAATGAGCCGTGAGATAAAAGTTGACATAATATTTATACCACATGGTGAACGCCATAAAAATAAATCCTGAAAACCAATGTGAAAAATTGCTTTTTTTTGGCCTTTGCCCCCCCAGCAAAGCTTTGCATCGATCACTGCTATGCAATGGTAGAAAGCAAAGGGGCCACCTTCCTTTCTTTTTGCACAGGAGAAAAAAAAACAGATGATACACGGATGAAACACTGGCATAAAAAACGGACACATACAGATACAACATGGACATACACATGGATTTAAATCATTCCACAATTAGACACAATCATCTGAATAAGCCCTTTAATTGTGAGCTTCTAGAGTTACCATGAATGATTGATCACGGACTTGCACTTTCCCACTTTCTGATGGGTACTGAATGTGAAATATAGGGTTAACGGACAAGGATGAATACCGTTAGTTTCAAAAGACATTGTTATAAGCGTGGGATTTGTGTGGAAATAGAGCAGTGTTATGTTTTTGGGGTGTTACAAGAAAAGGCAGCTGCGTGACCTTTTTGTGTCGGCTGGTTTTCATCTGTGTGTGGGCAACATTTTGGGTTCTTTGTGAGACAACGTCTGATACATTTCATGATTAGATAATCACCCCCATACGCTTTCAATTAGAAGTGACTCTACAAATCCTCTTTCCGGTGAAGATAAAGGGAGCGCTGATGCACATCTCACCTTCTACTAAGAATCTTCATTAGAATCAATGAGGCCAAAAAGATATTTCTTGTGTTACAAGGTCGTCAGATAAGATTATTTTTCATCATTCATTTATCAAAGCAGCTTTTACGTTACAGAGATCACAGAGGAGTTATGTGATGGTCAGCCGGCAGAGAACTAGGCCACGATGAATTCATGAAAGCCTTCTGTCAAAAAATTGCTAGAAGATTAGAGATATTGCAGAGAAATATTTTGTGATATTTATAATACCTGACAAGCTGCATTGATGTCTACATAGTTTTACGAAATCTTAGAAACAATTCAAGAGTAAAAACTATATATGAACTGCATAGTAAAGTTTACCTATATTGGATGGGTATTGTGGGTAGTATTTCTATGAGTAGGATTGACTGATCTTAAAACAGAGAAATACAATCTCTGATACCTTTATGAGGAGTTTGGGATGATTTAGTGGTCGTGCATTGAGCAGGGGTTGGACCTGACAACCCCAGAGGTCCCTTCCAACTCTACCATTCTATGAGTATGTACTGTTTAAAGTAGTCCCAATCACATTTCTGATATCACCCATGTGTCAATTACTCGCCCTTTTTGAAATGTCTGCCTACTTTTTACGGAATTGAAAAATTCTCATTGCATCGAGTCTAAAACCTTTCACATGTTGTAGTTCCTACCATGGTATTCATAGCATGATGCCAAAAACTATGATATGACCACAATGTGTAAATACACAGGTATTTTCACACAATCCGGATTTGACGCAGTTTTAGGTCAGATTTCATACTGAATTGCTTGTCCAATCCCATGATAATTCGCCTCCAGTGGAAGGGACTAGGGTTTCCACAACCCCGTTCACATGCATCAGAAATTTTCTGTGGCTTTCAATCCGTGTGATGGATAAAAAGATAACTGGCACTTTTTTGCCTTGGATTCACCATGGAACAGCCAAGGATTAGCATAGATCTTTGGTAGCCTTGGATTTCTGCCATATAGCCTATAGCAAATCCATTATGTGTGAACATATGCCAAGGATGTACTCTTGTGCAGAAATCCATGGTGAAAAATTCCAACCTGATTTCTATGTAAAAAAGAGAGCAGCTATTTCTACATTTAAGCACAGATTTCTTCTGCAGTTTTCCATATGACTGCCACGAACCCACACATCGATTAGCTTCAGTTAGTTGAGCTAATCGAAGGTGCAGAAAAACCAACACAAAATCTACATCAAAAAGTGACTGTCAGTTTTGTTTTTTCTTGTTGTGTATGGATTGCAATCCGTGCATGGAAAAAATCTGCACCGTATAGACTATGGCACTCACGTGAATGGGACACTTAACTGACACAGATTTACAGATTATTTGATGCGAAATCTGCAGACAAAATTTACGTGCAAACATCACCTGAATGTTTTTGCAACCTCTCGTAATAAGTCATCCATCTATGTCAGATATTGGCCAATTTTAGCCCCCGTTTGTAAACAAGAATGTTTCTATTGCCTGAAAGTAATCAGAGGTCCTGAAAATGGTCATGATTTACAACAAAGTATTTAAGAACATTTTGAAAAGTATTCCATTTTGCACTGGTCATTCTTAAAGGGGTTGTCCCGCGCCGAAACGGGTTTTTTTTTTTTTCAACCCCCCCCCCCGTTCGGCGCGAGACAACCCCAATGCAGGGGTTAAAAAAGAAAACCAGAGAGTGCTTACCTGAATCCGGTGACTTCTTACTTACCTGCTGAAGATGGCCGCCGGGATCTTCTCTCTCGGTGGACCGCAGGGCTTCTGTGCGGTCCATTGCCAATTCCAGCCTCCTGATTGGCTGGAATCGGCACGTGACGGGGCGGAGCTACACGGAGCCGCTCTCCGGCACGAGCGATCCCATTCATAAAAGAAGAAGACCCGGACTGCGCAAGCGCGTCTAATCTGGCGATTAGACGCTGAAAATTAGACGGCACCATGGAGACGAGGACGCCAGCAACGGAACAGGTAAGTGAAAAATTTCTTAGAACTTCTGTATGGCTCATAATTAATGCACAATGTACATTACAAAGTGCATTAATATGGCCATACAGAAATGTATAGACCCACTTGCTTTCGCGGGACAACCCCTTTAAAGGGGTTCTGCCATTATTGAATGTTATCCCCTAGCTACAGCATAGGGGATAATTTTAAGATTCATGGGGGTTCAACAGCTGGGATCCCCACCGATCTGAAAACAGGGCTGAAGTGAAGGTAGAGGTGGTTGCATATGCTTACTGTTGCTCCATTCATTTCAATGGGACTGCCTGAGATAGCCACGCTCTTGAACTCAGCTATCTCTTGGGAATCCCATTAGATCATATGGACCTCATAGAGGGGGTCCTCTGCTCGAAACCCCCCACTCAGAGCCGGAGTGATGACCTGCTAACCCAGTGCCATCCATGCATTGCGTCTGGCTATTGCTTTTAATGACTACCCTACAATGCTATATTTTCCTAGGAAAATGCCTAGCTGCTCTCAGCTTCCCCCTTCAATCAGGGGAGCACCAGGGATGTTGGGCTGGGTGCAATCAGCTGATCACTAGGACTGTTTCATTTATAAATAGGGATGAGCGAACGTGTCCGTTACGGACACATCCGCACCCGGACACCGGCTTTGCCGAACACTGCAGTGTTCGCGCGTAAGTGTCCGGGTGCCGCCGGGGGGCGGGGAGATGCGCGGCGGCGCGGGCGGCAGTAGCGGGGAACAGGGGGGAGCCCTCTCTCTCTCCCTCTCCCCCCCACTCCCCGCCGCACCCCCCCGCGCTGCCACGGCGGCCCCCGAACTTTTTCGCCCGAACACTGAAGTGTTCGCAAAGTTCGGTGTTCGGGCGAAAAAGGGGCGGAGCCGAACGTGTTCGCTCATCTCTATTTATAAAAGGAATTATCCTCATAAACAGTAAGCTGAAAGTATTCCTGTAACTTTCATGTATCCAACAACTAGAGCCAAGTGGATAGGAAAATCTTGGTCTACACGCAGAGAGTTTTTTCTGATGGGCAGCATGTCCCCATTGACCGGTGCCAATCAAAAAAATGCATATTGTGCTCAAAGATCTTCAGGCCAAACTACATACAGTCTTTTTAAATGAAACATGATGCTAACTTTATCTTTATATTTTGCAGGAGGAAATAAACTGAAGCATCAGCATTTTCGTCTCAACTGGGCTTGGATCTCTATAGAGAAGGAGCACTATGTAGTGAATGAAGGCGCTAAGCATCTAGAGGTTATCCTGAAACGTAGAGGATATCTGGGGGAAACATCATTTGTTAGTAAGTTACATTATTGTTCATATGCTGATGTATGTAGGAGTCATCATTGCTGTTGGCATAGCTGGTATCATGTTAAACCAGCGTTGTACACTATGGGGGAGATTCAGCAATGCGGTTATGCCAGGTAGTGCTGTAACTGCACTGAAAAGTATATTTACAAAAAGTTATCTACTTGTGGAACACTTTTATATTGAGTATGAATAGGTGGTGGGGCCTTACTGTCACGCAACATACAGTATGACAGATTACAGTTTTTCCACCACTTTACCTGTCAGAAAAGAACCTCTAATGAAACATTTTGTTCTTTACAAGGGTCAGAAACGCTAACTTTTCTTCTTAGGGAGAGTACTCAGATGGTGAGTGAGTGAGTGAGTGAGGAGACTTAAAAGGCCATTCATGCTCCTCTGAGTAATATGCAAATAAGGGAGATGAAACAATACCTCCACAGTGCCACCTATGGGAAGGCAGCATTCCTTCAAGTCAATGTTAGACTCTTTATACAAGCCTTGTAACAATGACCGGGAATTGAAAGCAAAGCCAGAATGCATACACAGACAGCTGTTTCAGGGTGTTTGCCCCTCATCACTGTGCAGTAGGATTCTGGCTCTGCCAGAGATAGGCCTGTGATATGGGTCAGAAACGCTATATTTTCTCCTTAGGGAGAGTACTCAGACGTTGAGTGAGGAGACTGTGGAGGTATTGTTTCATCTCCCTTATTTGCATATTACCCAGAGGAGCACTCACTCATTTCTTAGACAATGCGCCACTCTTAATATATGCCCCTAATATGACTTTTATTACCGTTCCTCTGTAAGAGCAATTGCTTGACTACACTGTTTAACACAATTTTTGTTCCTGGCTAGTTAGTTGGGTTTCCTAATTGCTTATGCCTCAGAAGTATAGAAAATTGTCATTGAAAGGGTATTCTCATCTGGACTTTTATGACATATCTACAGGATATGCCATAAAAATCTGATAAGGCTGTGTCCCAGAGGTGGGGCCCAACTAACCCTAACTCAGCTGAATGGGGTGGCTTGGCACTAGTCAGGAATTACAGCTGAGCAGTCTGTCTTTAACTGTTTCTGTAACTCCTATAGAAGCGAATTGAAGTTACAGAATCAATGTATCACAGCCCGTCTGTCTGTTTCTGTCCTCCGACCACCTCGTATATTCCCTTCTTGGCCATGTTTAGTCGAGATTAGATTGCCTCTTTGCTGCCCACAGACTTTGCTTTTGTGACCAATACAGTGATATTTTGAACAATATAAGAAGTCAATTTGTATCTCTCATTCAAATAAATCAAAATGTACTTGTACTTCTACTAGTCATACAAAAATGACCAGAAAAGATTTAGAATGAAAGTTTTTTGAGATTTGATTATACAGTAAATCACTTTCATAAATCCGTCCCCAAATGAAGTCCTATTTTCTCATTATACTGTCTTTGGTAGTGTCATTCAAACTCCAGTGTAACCTAGAGGAAGTGCTTGCCTTGCTCCACGGAGTATGCTCCCATGTTATTCTTGACTCTATCAAGATGAGCATCAATGATATTGACTTTGAGGAACATCCTACATATCTGTGTCCTGTACTTCATCACCAGAGACTCCACTAGCTCAACATAATTTTAAGCCTTGTAATTGCCAGAATGCACTGCAACAAAGTTGTTCCAAGTCACTTTCATTTTACTAGTATACTTCTTGGGGATTTCCTTAAGCTCTAAGACCTTCTCTGTGGTCCGATGAATACACTCGTTTTGCCTCCGACAGCACAGGGAAAAAGTCTTGAAGATACTTGAAGACTGCCAACAACTTATCTATAACTGTTACAGGTTGTTTCCATAGGACCCAAATTAATGTGCATTGGTGGCATTGCCACCTTCTGAGGGTCCACCAGTGGTTTATTCCTTTCCACAGAGAGCTCAGTCCACTGTGGCCAGTCTTACTACAGATACTGTGGTGTTCCTGCTGCCCCAAAGGCAAAAGATTGCAGGGAAACTTGATAAAACTGCCTTGAATACCAATCAGGAATGCTACTAATTAGAAGTCTCCAATGACCTCCCAGCTGTATCCATTACTTTTGATTCATATGTTATTTGACTGATAACGTTCCATATGAAGGTCTTTTAGGGTGTTTTCAGATGACCACAATATTTCCGCAAGACACAGCTGTGGAATTCCATTCCAATCCCCCCATGTCTATGTGTTGATTTTGGTGCGGAATTTTCTGCTTTTCTCAGTGCGTCTTGCTGAAATATTGCACTCAAGCTGTTCGTCAGCAGCTGAAAAGTTGGGCAAGTCTAGTTGGCAGCTTGTGAATATCGCTGACTACTTTGTTTCAGCACAATGTGAGCACTGCTACCGATAAAGTGTCTCAGAAAGCACTTTATACGCACATAGAACAGGCACAGCACTGTCTGACACCACCGTATGTTACCCTCAGGGAGGGCGCAAAAGTAGTGATAGATTCCTTTTCAGGCTACAATGTTTACTATGCCACTCAAATGTGTATCCGATAACTGGTTAATTAAAATCATTACACTGTTGCAATGATAACCTTTACTTGCCAACAGATGGGCCAAAATGTTAAATGCAGAAGGGGTCATCTGGGTTGATTCTGCAGCACAAGTAAAGCAGAGCTCTATTTACTCACAGGTTGGGTATGTTGCAGTATGTCAGGCTACGTTCCAATGTTCCATCTCCTCGTCCTCCCTGGCCTTGTCTCTAATTCCTTCCACTACCACTTACTCATGTAGGCCAGGTTATAATGATAAACAGTAATTTAATGATATTTATCCTAACTGCCATCATATTGTATGCATCATATGATACATATTTATGGCTTGCATCAGTCTGTTAATGAGATTGGATCAGGTACATAACACAAAAATACATTGAAAGATGTACTTGTAGCCCAGCTCGTAGACGGCCTTTCCTCACTTTCTCCATACATTAGAGTCAGACAGAAGACAGCCTCAACCAGAATAAATCTGGCCCTGTACTATTTCCGTGCCCAATCTATTGGAAGAAACGGTCACATGGATTTATTTTCTAGTCAGTTATTCAGTCTGTGTGACGATGTTACATTGATCTACCAGTGAAACTGTAATGAGGGGGGCACATATACTTTTTTTCCAAAGTTACTGATGATGATCACACGGCTCCTGTCACACAGTTATAATAGAGGAGATCCCAGCTCATCCTCCTGACTGCATACATATGATCTGTTGCTTAAATAGGTAAATATAGAAAGTAATGATAATTAAATGGTCCGCCGGCAGACATAAAAGGCATAGCTTTAACTAATGCTGGACTGATGCATCGTGGGATTGATTGAAAGGAAAAATGTAAAAAATCTCAGCCCCAAGATGGTGGCTGATAATGGGGGCTGCTCTGCAAGGAAGTGACTAGAATACACAGAGCAGACCTCCAGAGTGTGACAGGTAATAAGGTGAGGGGGGCAGGTGTGGAAAAGTGTGTTTTCGTTGGAGTGCCCCTTTAAACTGGAAACACACATGCAGTTTTTGATACCGTTTTTTAAGCGAACCCAGAAGTGAATCCAGGAAGGAGAAGTTTAAGTCATTCCTTTATACAGAGTGTTTCACTTGAATCACAACCCTTAGCACGTCATTAGTGTAGAACTGTACTCCTGTTTAAGAGACTAGTCTTTAGCTATGACTAATGTCCTGTTTCCCGCCATGGGTGTATTGTTCATCAGGGGCAGCACCTGCGGGCGTGCAATCACATTTCCAGAGAAGGTGGAGCTCATTTATCAAAACTGTCCTTGTTGCCGATTCAGAATTGCTTGGAGGTCGGTGGTGGCCACACTCAGGATCTTCTGTGACAACTCTGAGCCCACCAAGAACTCCAAGTATTCACTCCTATGAGATATCATTCTCCCAAGACAGATATTGTAGAATTACTGGCTTGCGTTTCAAGTGTTAACACCTTGTGTTCCCCATTCCATCTGAATCCACTTCTGGCTTTGGCTCAAAAAAACTGCATGTGTGATTCCTGCTTTACAAATGTAGCTACTTCACAAGACTGCTGGTGAGCCCATAGTAACAGATAAGTGTATGGGTGAATTCAGGGGCGTAGCTAAAGGCTCATGGGCCCGGGTGCAAAAGTTTATCCTGGGGCCCCCCAACTACTCTTAACCCCTTAACGCAGAGGCATAATGTGAAACTCCCGGGCCCCAATGCAAAACCTGTAACAGGGCCCCCAACTATAATGCTTTATTCATAGTACTGGACTCCCTATATGGAGAAGAGAGGCTTTATGGGCCCCCTAAGGCTCCTGGGCCCGGGTGCAACCGCATCCCCTATAGTTATGCCAGTTGGTGAATTCACACACAGATTTGTTTTAGAAGTTTCTGCAAATGTCTCATACATTTGGACATTCATCTGAATGGAACTTGCAGAAAACCACGTGCTTACCACCTCCATTCGTATGGATGGAACTGTTTTCAGATGTCGAAATTTCTACAACATATATACTTGGTGTAAATTAGAAAAAATAAAGGTAGGGCATGGTAGGTTTCTGCATACTGGATGCTTTGTTCCCTGCAGATAGGTGTCACCGGAGGTGCCAGACAGCCACTTAAAGGGGTTGTCTCGCGGCAGCAAGTGGGTCTATACACTTCTGTATGGCCATATTAATGCACTTTGTAATGTACATCGTGCATTAAATATGAGCCATACAGAAGTTATTCACTTACCTGCTCCGTTGCTAGCGTCCCCGTTGCCATGGTTCCGTCTAACTTCGGTGTCTTCTTGCTTTTTTAGACGCGCTTGCGCAGATGCATCTTCTCCCTTCGGCTGGTCTTGGAAGCATCGGCGTTTTGGCTCCGCCCCCTTGTATGCATCATCGCGTAGCTCCGCCCCCGTCACATGCCGATTCCAACCAATCAGGAGGCTGGAACCGGCACACGTCATGGGGCGGAGCTACGCGATGACGCGTACAAGGGGGCGGAGCCAAAACGCCGATGCTTCCAAGACCAGCCGAAGGGAGAAGATGCATCTGCGCAAGCGCGTCTAAAAAAGCAAGAAGACACCGAAGTTAGACGGAACCATGGCAACGGGGACGCTAGCAACGGAGCAGGTAAGTGAATAACTTCTGTATGGCTCATATTTAATGCACGATGTACATTACAAAGTGCATTAATATGGCCATACAGAAGTGTATAGACCCACTTGCTGCCGCGAGACAACCCCTTTAAGGTGGGTGTTCAGTGACAAGGGGACTCCCCGTGGAGATGAAGAAATCCTCTGCCACAGCTGTCACAGTTGTGGCAGAGGATCACAATTTTCTCTGTATGCCAATGGGGCCACCGCAGCTGCCGCCGGCCTAATTGACGACAAGGTGAAACCCCTGGATGCTGTCACATCAAAGAAATCCCCTGCTGCAGGGCAGCGCACTTTTTGTGCGGTAAACTGTGGCCAGGTCGGGTCTTTCCTGCATACTGCCCGCTTCGGTCATGCAATTTTCTGAACGCATGCGTTATGCGCACAAAAATTGCGCATTAAAATGCCCGTGTGACTGAGCCTGTGGCAAGTTGGGGTCACTCGCCTGCGGATCGCTGACCTCTCAGACAGGAAATTGGTGCACCACATGTGTAGAGAAATGCTTCATGAGACGTGGATTCTATTAAAGACTGGTACTTGCCAGCATTTATTTCACGGCAAACAGCATACACAAACACAGCACATGTGCAATCCTGGGTTCACAACCCCCCGGGTCCTGTCACTAACCCCTCCTGGGCGTCTTCTTCCGTCAGACGGGGTGACAAACCCAACTGGTCCAATGAAAAGGCCATAAACTCCCCACCTGGGTGTGAGGTTAGGGTTGTTGTCCCTGTCAACCTCAGGACCTTTGCTAGTCCTCACTGAACCTCAGCTTGCAGCCTAACCTGCAATGCTAAGCTGTAACTTCCCCCTCACTTCTGGCAGGAACTGGCTTTTATGCAACCAATTCCTGCCACACCCATCAGGTGTTAACCCTATCTCTTCAGAAGTCCTGTCTGCAGCCCTCTATAAGCCCTTCTGTGTACTGCGCTACTATAGCTCTTATAGCTAATTTTAATGTGTAACTATGATCTGGATTCCCACAATGCATTGCTCAGTGGTAGCAGTAAATCAGCTGAATGGTAAAAGTCTGAAAAAATTTAGATTTATGCCGGTTTCACATCTGCAGGTTCCCTCACAGGTCTGCTTGAAAATACCGTAGGCGGTGCTTTTTTTCCTCCATCCAAAAGCTGGGCAGAAAGCGGACGGACCCCATTATAGTCAATGCAGCCCATCCAGAGTTGTTCTTTTCCATCCAAAGACTGAGCCGTTCAACCGCGAATAGAGCAGGAAAACAGAACGCAGATGTGAAACCAAACCACCCATATGGAGGGGGGTCACACAAGCGGATTCTAATAGTGGAATCCACGACTGCCGTCTATGCAGACTTTCCACAAAAAAACGTGGCCACTCAAAGACATGTAGTTTCGTTTTTTCCTTTATACCCATGGATACGAATTGCGTATTCTGCGAGCGGAAGAAAAATCACAGCATGCTCTATTTTGCCGTAGACTGCGCTTCGATGGCCTTCATTGAAGTCGATGAAGGTGTCCAACCCGCAGCCCATATGCAATGTTAATTGTGTATGGGCTGCGGGTACCCACATCATTGCTATGGCGTGAGAAATACAAACAAATGAGGAAAAAACTATACTGCGCATGACTGTTTGCAAGCCGCCGCGGTCATTCGCAATACAGATAAAGCAGGTATGCAGGGTCACCAGCCGGGCTCACAGTCGGACTCCGCTGCGGGCCTCTCGCATGTGGAATCCAAACCGTTTTTGTGAGCCTGGCTTTTCTTGTACGAACCTTTTACTATGCTACTCAACTTAACCTGTTGTTCTAAAACTGACTTCTTGAATACCATCCCTAATTTGCGTGGTATTTTCGCATGTTCTATCTAGAGCTGCATCGCCATTAAACACTCTCTATAGCCCTGGTCACAGAAAGGTTATTTCTAAAAGCATGTCCTCTAGTGGAGGTATTTAGGGATATGCAGAAACAGATATGACTTCTATTCCGTGAATGACTGGAGGAAGTTATGTGATGCTGAGGAATTCAGTGTTATACCAGGCAGAATTACTTCAAGGTTTACTATTAGAAATCTGATTATTTGACCATTTCACAGCAAAGAAATTATTCTCTTTTAATACTTTCTGAAACTTTAAGATGTTACAGTCATTTATAAAATAAGATACGTAGATTATAGGGGGTACCAAGACTGCAAAGCTACTTTAAAGGTGTATTTCTTATTCACTGAGTCATTTATAAGATGGAACTAGTTGTCTAAATGTGGCTGGAATTACGGAAAGAAGCGTAACCCTGGGCACAGGTGGCTGCCGCATTAAGACAATTATTCCCATCTCATGATTGGCTGAGACAGGAATAGGAGGTAAGCAGCTTCAACGCAGGAGACAGGAATACCCCTTCTACATTGGGTTTCCGCTACTAAAACACTGAGAGCCTATTTGCGGGACCAATAATCGGTGAAGGTCCCATTGGTTGGACCTCCACCAATCAAACATTGATGGCCTATCATAAGGTCATAAATGTTTCGGTCTCTTAAAAGGTTTACGCCAAGATGCAGAACCCCTTTTCGAATGCAGGGCTTAGGGCAATCGTCCCCGATCCTGCTTTCAGCACCTCCAGCAAACAGCTGATTTTGCAAGGGGGAGGCTGCAGCCAGCCTGATATTCTCCCTGCAACAGCTGCCGCATGGGAAATGTAGTATTACAGGATGGCCACACTCATGAATGGGGGCAGCAGAAGGCCAGAACAAGAACCGCTCTTCTCTTCTTCTTCTTCCACCACTACAGGGAGCTTATTGCATACTTTTTATATATTAAAATAAGACAGTACGCAGTACGCTCCCCCTAGTGGTGACTGCAGGCAACCAGCAGGGACGTGAATCGCCCCTGACTGCACTGCTGTACAGATCGCTCCAAGAAATTCCAATAATTAATTATAATTAAAGGGCCACTCCAACAAAAACACATTTTCCCATCCCTGTTCTGCTAACCTGATTGTCTGCCACACTCTGGAGGTCTCCTCTGCATATTGCAGTTGCTTCTATGCAGTGTGGCCTCCTCTTTGATGCTTATCATGCATTATGTTATGGTAATGCTAAGATTTCTGATTTCACCTTCACTATTTTGTCCTATGATGAATCAGCCCAGTATTAAATGAGGAACTCGAAAGTTTACCATTTCTGCCTGCTGGGAGGACACTGCTCTTTTTTTCTGTATTCACCTAAATAAGCTACAGATAATGAGTATACAGTAAGAAGGATGAGCTGTGATCTCTAATACAGAGATCTGCAGAGAGCAGCGTGACACTCACCTGCTCCCGCGGCTCCGGCTCTTTCATGTGCCGGCTGCTGGGCCGCCGGCGCATGCGCAGAGCGGTTTTCGCGCGGCCAAATCGCATCCGTCTGCATAGGATTGCGTTTGTTAAAGCAATCCTATGGCAGCTTCCAGGGGCGGAAATTCCGCGGGAAATCCCGCCACGGAATTTCCGCCCGTCTGCAGGCGGCCTAACTGTGATAGGATTATCTGTGATCCGCTCTGAAGTGTTTGTGTGGTACAGTCCATGACACAAAAATTAGGCTGACTGACTAACTGACTAGTTTGAGAATACATAAGTGAGGAGAAGGAGGTCAGGAGTTTCAGATAGAAAGGTATAACTAACCAAGGTAATACTATCTGACTTATAGAAACCTGGGGATTAGTTAAATAATGAATGAAAGGAATGAAAATAAATTTCACCGGAGTGGTTATTTAAACTAGAATGGAACCCTGTAAGGTAACTAAGTGATTTAGTAAAAGTTTTATATTCTGTATTATTATGGATT
This sequence comes from Eleutherodactylus coqui, assembly GCF_035609145.1. Classification (NCBI taxonomy): domain Eukaryota; kingdom Metazoa; phylum Chordata; class Amphibia; order Anura; family Eleutherodactylidae; genus Eleutherodactylus; species Eleutherodactylus coqui. The sequence continues at coordinate 439,978,249 of NC_089837.1, read as the reverse complement.
AGAAACCAATGTAAGGAGATAATCACTGCAGAGGAAGCGATTGCAATCCGCAAAGAGCTGAAACCTCGCTCAAGGGTATAAAAACTACAACAAAGGCCAGCAGGATGTAAGTGCTTGTCAGCCATGCTGCTTGGAGCTGATTTCATCAAGTTGTAACAAACTCCCTAGCCCCCCTTGAACTGACTACTGTACTGCTTTTCAGTCTGTTGGCAGTCAAAGTTGATACGGGAGGTGTTGAAAACTAATCAGTCTCCAGTGAGCCAAATGGTAAAAATGAGCGCACTATCCTGTTCTACAGACTGACATTTATTTTTGGCCACCGCTGTGAGTTTTTGTTCACGTTCTGTTAACAGGATAACATACCAGATAAAAGAATGCTAAGTTCAGAAGCTGTATATATACTGTTGGTCTATAGTGTACGTATGGGGTCTGATGAGTGGTGGATTTTATGTTTTTTTTCAGAATTTTGATGCGGTTTTTGAAGTGGATTTTCGGTTGCGGAAAATCTGTGTCAATTATACTACATGTGATCAAAGACTTGTTTCATACGCAGGTTTTTGTGACAGTTCTTGATGCAGTTCATTTCTGGCTTTGGCTTATTTTTGTCTTTTTACCCCCAAAAAACCCACTATCTATGAAACTGTCCTAGGGCTACAGCTATACGGGCCGATTTGCTGTAGATTTATCTGCTGTGCAAAATCTGCATCAAAATCTACACCATTTGACTTTGGTGCGGTTTTGACCCTCTGATTTGAAGAAGTGGAATATACACTACAAATCCAATGCAAAAATTGACTTAGGCCTCCTGCACACAAGCGCTGTTGCGCCCGGTTTTGTGTGCAGAAAATCGGCTGCGGTTTCAATGGCGGCACTCACATTGGCTGATTTTCTGTGCAAATTTTCACCGCTAGCAAAAATACGCAACATGCTCTAATTTGGGCCCAAGGCTCCAGAGGAGTCTACGGTGTACAGTTGTTATAAATTACACACCACATATCAGTTTCCACACTGACTACGGGTATATGCACACGGGCTGTTTTTCCATCCAATTTTCGATGCGGCCCCCTACATACAGCACCAGCAAAGCCTATACAGCAGTACGAGGCCCAACGTGCTCCTTTCTCCCCAAAAAGAAAAAAAAAAGGTTTATGAATATCTTCCTCTAAGATGTAACAAATGGAGCTTGCAGGTAATGTCTGACAGATTGTGTAAGCAGAAATAGAGCCGGGAGTTCAGGAAAGCTTCAGAGCGGAGATAGTGGGACAATGTATGATATAATGAGGCCGCGCTGATTTACACGCTACTCTTCTGCGTCTCATGCCGCTCTACACTCTGTAAGGCTTTGCCAGGAATTCCTCGGGTCATGTGAAGATGACAGTTCTATAAAAATAACTCTGTCACCGGGTAGCTGATGGCGCCCTTATCAATTAGTATCCATTGCCTCTTGTCTGCCAAATCATGACAAAATATACGTTTAGGCTGGTTTCACACGTTTTGTTCCAAAATGCTGTTTTTTTTGCAGTTTTGATACAACTTTTTTGCTGCAAAGTTGGGAATCGCAGGATGCTTTAGGTGAAGGATTGTTATAGACTTCTAAAAGAAAAAAAACAAAAGAATATAAGTGAACAAAAAATGTCACCAGAGGAAATGCTTGTAAAAATCCATGAATTATATAGCATTTTTGCAACTCCAAAAACCACCCCATAGGAGGAATGCAATAAAAAGAGCCTTTACGCCAGAATTCTAGGGTATAAAACTTGCTAATTTTAGCACATGTCCCACTTGCACCAAAATTTGCGACTTTTTGGCTTTTCACGCCATACTCGCCACTTCCGTAAAAAGTGCTCAGAGTTTGGCGAGAAAGTGCGGGGCCAGCCACAGCACATAAAATTTGGCAAAATGAACACAGCTGATCTGCCGTAGATTTCCGAAAGTAGCACACAGGCGGCCCAAGATGTGCTTGCACCTCCTATTAAACTGAGCACATTTTACTCTGCTGACCCAATGTACGACCGGCATGTAAAACACCAGTATTGGAACTTAAACAGATGAGCGCCTGCGCAAATACGCTCAGAGTAAAAAAGACAAAAAAAAATGGAAGATAGGTCCTGCCCTGTCTTTTCTTACGTGTAGTAATATCGCTCGGAATCATGCTAGTAAAAACGAAACCATTGAAATCAATGCTTTATTTTCGGCAAGTTTGGCAGCCGTGATTTTCAGGCCCGTTAAACATGATGAAATCACGGTCATGCGTTTAAGCCCTTAGACAAATGTTCCCTTAGGCTAATTTTACATGGGTGAGCGTGATATCAGTCCATAAAATTGGGACCGATATCGCGCTCAGGAGCGTGTGATTTCCCCGTCTCGCCTTTGTGTCAAAAAGGTCTCGCATCACTTCCAGGAAGTAGCGATCCTCCGTTGCCATGCAGTGTTTTTTCCGGCCCCATTGAAATCAATGCGCAAGGCATCTCTCCTGTCCCTGTTGAACTTCACTTCCTGATGACGACCCAAAACTGGGTCACTTGAGCGCCTGAGCTATTAACCGGCTGAAGAGAGATGGTGATTGGCTGCATCGGTCACATGGCCCTTTTGTCAGGGATGTCATCACTAGCTCCCTACACCGCAAAGTGAAGCCCAACGGGAACTGGAGAGCCATCCTATTGATAGGTGATAAAAGTTAAAGGAGATGTCCCGCGCCGAAACGGGTTTTTTTTTTTTTAACCCCCCCCCCCGTTCGGCGCGAGACAACCCCGATGCAGGGGTTAAAAAAACCACCCGCACAGCGCTTACCTGAATCCCGGCGGTCCGGCGTCTTCATACTCACCTGCTGAAGATGGCCGCCGGGATCCTCCGTCTTCGTGGACCGCAGCTCTTCTGTGCGGTCCACTGCCGATTCCAGCCTCCTGATTGGCTGGAATCGGCACGTGACGGGGCGGAGCTACACGGAGCCGCTCTCTGGCACGAGCGGCTCCATAGAAGACTGCTGAAGACCCGGACTGCGCAAGCGCGGCTAATTTGGCCATCGGAGGCCAAAAATTAGTCGGCACCATGGAGACGAGGACGCTAGCAACGGAGCAGGTAAGTAAAAAACTTTTTATAACTTCTGTATGGCTCATAATTAATGCACAATGTACATTACAAAGTGCATTATTATGGCCATACAGAAGTGTATAGACCCACTTGCTGCCTCGGGACATCTCCTTTAATTCTGCTACAACCCCTTTAAGCTCGTTCTCCATAAAACCATAAAGACTTTTATTCCCTGCAGGAGAGACCATAGATGTGATGACAATTCAGGAAGATCAGGTCTACGACCCCGAAAGTTTTAATGCTTTACATAAACTATATGGGTTTATCCTTTAACTGGCTTTAATGACCATTAACGTGACATGTCACAACATATACTGTATATACATTTGTTGTTAGCACTTTGTTCTGCTCCCTGATAAAATGTGATGATGCAGTCCCAATAAGTTCCAATTGTCCAATAAGTGTCTCTCGTTGTGCATTCCTAACATTTCTTAATATGGCTTCTTCTGCAGGTATCGGCACTGTAGATGGGACAGCAGAAAAAGACAAAGACTTTAGAGGAAAGGCCCAAAAACAAGTGCAGTTTAATCCTGGGCAGACTACAGCAACATGGAGAGTGAGGATCCTGTCTGACGGGGAATATGAGCAGTCTGAAACCTTCCAGATCATCTTGTCGGAGCCTGTTATGGCAGCACTGGAATTCCCAGAAGTGGCAACAGTAGAGATTGTTGACCCTGGAGATGGTACACTGATTAATAATCTATTTATTTTACATTTTAAGCATTTTCTGTCTCATTGTCACCAACAGATGGTGAAACATCTTCTTAAAGGGGTTATCCACTTTGGACTATCTCTTTTTATTTGAAGGATCCTCCAATGATAAGCTGATCACATGGTGTCCTGCTGTGGACAGATGGTGTGGACAGATGCTGTGGACAGTCTGCCCTGATGGACAGACTGGGATCATATGTTCAGTTCTGCAGGGGAAAGAAAGCATTACATAATTCCCTTTGGAATCAGTAGGTTCTTCATATAATGTCGGGTCCTCCAGAGTTAGAGAGACTCTTTATAACCCTGCTCCATAGATGAACACTCTGAATGTGGGACCTCCTCTAGTAACTCGTAGGAACCACTACATGCCTATGTGCCTCGGTGACTTACATTAGAGGTACAAGTATAAATACCTGGCAATGTATGCCTCTGATTGAAACCCTAAAAGGAACATGTCACTAGATTTCTTGCTGCCCAACACATACCGTGTTTCCCCGAAAGTAAGACAGTGTTTTACTTTCTTTTGATCCCCAAAAGCCCCACTATGTCTTACTTTCGGGGTATGTCTTATAATAAAAAAAAATCATTACTCACCTCCCCCGGCGTTCTGTCGCGCTCCGGCAGGATGTCGCTCGCTCCTCGTCCCCGGCGCAGCATTGCTTTCTGAATGCGGGGCTTGAAATCCCCGCCTCCAGAAAGCTAATACACACGCCGTCAGCCAGTTACAGCCATTCAATGACAGCATTGAATGGCTGTGATTGGCTGAAGGCGCACGTGGCTTCAGCCAATCACACTATTCAATGACATCATTGAATGGGTGTGATTGGCTGAAGCCACGTGCGCCTTCAGCCAATCACAGCCATTCAATGATGTCATTGAATAGTGTGATTGGCTGAAGCCACGTGCGCCTTCAGCCAATCACAGCCATTCTGTAACTGGCTGACGGCGTGTGTATTAGCTTTCTGGAGGCGGGGATTTCAAGCCCCCGCATTCAGAAAGCAATGCTGCGCCGGGGACGAGGAGCGAGCGACATCCTGCCGGAGCGCGACAGAACGCCGGGGGAGGTGAGTAATGATTTTTTTTTTCTACGGTATGTCTTACTTTCGGGGTACGGCTTACATTGGCCGACCCCCCTGACACCCCCGATACGTCTTACAATCGGGGGTGTCTTACTATCGGGGAAACACGGTAAGTACCATGAAGTCAGGACAGATGCCCACATTACAGGGAAGTATGTTTTTTTCTGAAGGACTATAGCATTTCAGAAAAAAAAAAGATTTTAAAAAGCCATTGGGAATGGGGAGAAGAGTTGCATGAATGGGGCTCCGCTGCCTTCTCCCTGCCTGAATACGCTAAATTGACAGATCTTTCCCTATATACAAACAGGAAGAGACCTGTCAATGTAATTAATCCGATCTGGCAGAGGCCTGTGGCGCCCACCCATGTGACCTTTCTCTCCCTACCCAGTGGATTTTTAAAGTCCGTTTTTTGCATACATGCTGTAGCCTTTTAGAATAAAACATACTTCCCCGTGATATGGATGTTTGTCCTGACTTCGTGCTGCCTGTGGTTCGGGCAGCTGGAACCTTGTGACAGGTTCCTTTCTAACATGAGATGAATAGAATCTTAATATTTCTCAAATAATTGGGTATGTAGGCATCAGATTGCCCCAAAGGTATGCAGTACAATGAATGAGGTGGGTAACGTAGTCAGGAGGGAAGCCAGAAGTCGGTAACGTGTAATCACGGTATGCAGGAGAGGAGCAGGTATAGGAGATGATGCTTCATCAAGGCAATAGAGCAAAATAATCTCGCAAGGAAGAAGGAATCATGGCCAGCTTTATATAGCAAGCCTAATCATGACATCTTCCAGTTTTGAATGGAAGTAAGCATATTGTGTCTTTCATCTGCTGCTCTAAGTTTCCTTGGCTGACCACTGCATCTACAGTCCTCAACATTGTCTATTTCTTTGTGCTTCTTCAAAAGAGCTTGAACTCCACATCTTGAAACCCCAGTCTACTTTGAAATCTTTCCCAGGGAGAGACCTTGCTAATGCAGTACATCTTGTGTTTTGTAGCTGTGCTCAGTCTTGCCATGGTGTATGACCTGTGACATGAAACTGTCTTCCACAACCTCAGCTATGTAAAAGAGTTTGGCTGTTCCTCACCCAGTTTTAAGCCTCCTACACAGCTGTTTATGTTAATGTCTGTGTTTCAACCTACATAAGAAAATTCATACCTATTTGGTATAATTGGGTAATCATACACCTGACTACAATCCTACAAAATCCCTGACTTTGTGTAAGTGTACCTAGAAGAACTGATGCTGTTTTGAATTCAAGGGGAGGTCACACTAAATATTGATTTGATTTAGATTTCTCTCTTGTTCAGTCACTTTACATTTTGGTAATTTACAAAAATAACCTATTAACACTTGTATTTTTGAAAGGATTCTTACTTTGCAGCATTTTTCCACACCAAGGCTGCCCTTTGGTTAGATGGCACCCTGTGCAGAAAATATGTAGGCTTGCCCCCCAATATAGTAGTAAAGAAAATAATGACTATATCTCCATTTTGAACAATAAGGCTTATGTACTATAACTTGTACACCAGATTTCTGGCATACAAAATTTGCAAATTATGGTGCATGCCATATTTATAACTTTTTGCCTTTTTTAAGTGGGTGGGGTCAGACAAAAAGAAGGCATGGCCATATACAGCCTATCAGTTTTATATCAGAAACTGACGTAAAGTATATCATCTTACTGCTCCCAGTGTCATTTCTTCCCCACAGAATCGTCGCTTCTCCAGCTCTATAATCATCACCAACATCATCTATTGCAGTAGTATCCCTATTTTCCCTACTAGTACTGTCTTCTCCATTCACAGTATAAATCCATCATCTCCCTCCCATAAAATCTTCATCGCGTCTATTAGAGCCATTGGTTTCCTATGACGTGTTCGCATGTCCGTTTTTTAGATGCGCAAAATACTCACACCTGCAAAAGATAGGACATGCGTGCCGATAAGGTGCGTTCTGCGCATAAAGACATCGTGTGCTGTTACAGAAATGACAAGGTAATGAGGGGACTCCCTGAGGGTTCCGTTAAACCACCCGGGGAGTCCCCTCATCACTGAACACTGTGACAGCACTGTCACAGTGTTCAGTGATGAGGGGACTGCAGTGGGGACGAAAGAATCCACTGTCATAGCCATTCATTGAATGACAGTGAGTGCTGCCTCTGATTGGTCACAGTGTTCAGCCAATCAAAGGCAGCGCTTTGTGGAGGCGGGGATTTTTCAAACACCGGCCACCAGAATACAGATGAAGACTGACGGGGACAGGGAGAAGAGGCGGACAGCGTTTCTAGGTGAGTTACATTTTTTTTCTTTTTTTTTTTAACAGCTAAGGATGATTTTCAGTGAAGGGCTTATATTTCAAGCCACCCCCCCAAAAATCATCACTGCAGGGGTTGCCTTTATGCCATTGCTTTCAATGGGGTGGCAGCAGCACTGGCCCCATTGAAAGCAATGGGCTAGCATTGCAGTCCTCTGTGACAGCTGTGGAATGGGATTCTTTCGTGCCCACAGGAGGTCCCATCATCACTGAAAGCAATAAGATAGCATTGTGGTGATCCGCCACTACCTAAAACTTTTTCACAGCACTGTATGTACATAGTCATAGGTAATATATTTCATACTGTAATTGATTGCTTAACTTGCTTGAGATATAACTGTGGGAACTAAAACACCAGGGCATGTTTCCTCCCTAGAAAGCAGTGCTAGAGAAAATGTCAAGTTTAAGATGATGCAGGAGAGCTGGTTTGTGTAAGGTGATACATTTAGGAGTAGAGAAGTGATAAAATGATTGCTAAATGTAACCTAGTGGAGATAAAGAAGGCATGCGCTGGCAGGGGGCCCGCTCAACATCTGCTCTGTATTCCTGCAACTAGTCAAAAGGTGAAAGTTACATGCCGCAGTCCTCTGCAGGTATGACCTGTGCTTGTTGGAGATGCCCCCGATGGATCATTTTAGTAGGATGCATAATTAATGGCCTGGCATTCTATGAGATCATGGACTTATGATATCCACTGCTAATTAGAGAGAATTTCCACTTTGAGTAATCCCTTTTTAATAGCATCAGAAACCCGATGGCAGAAAAAGACCATATGCTGCATATAGTCGATAGAGTGCGATGATAAGCGGTTCACAGCAAGGACCCAACCCAGCAATCCGCTTTACACTATGCTGTACTCTAGTAGCAAGTGTTAAATTCCCCTGCAGCGCCACTGCTGGATAAATGGGCTGTTCAAGTATTGCAGGGTGTTGCTTGTTTCTTCAGAGGAAGAGACACACCTGTTCTCTGCTCCTGATAATCTAGGAAGATCGTGAACTGGGATACCCTCTATTAAATGACATCTGTCACCAATATTTTACTCTATGAACTAATTCTAGCCTTAGTTGGGTGATATGACTGCAAGTATTAGCATGTTTCACTTTTTCCCGTTGGTGCAGCCATGATCCCGAAATCGCTGTTTTTGGCGGTCCCCACTCTATGCAGGCCACCAGCAAACCTTCCAGTGAGTGCTCTGCTCCGTGGGACTAGTCTGGGCTTTCTCTCCCGTTATTCCACCTACTCCGCACCTCTTGCATGATGATTGATTTTTTAGTGTATGTATTTTTAGGTTTATTAACAGGGTTTTACTATCAGACATATTTAGGCCGCCTGCACAAGGCCAGGTCGGTCCCCACAGGGGTATCCAACCCTGTGCCCGGTGGTGACCCCCGTGTGCCTGTCCGGATCTGTATTACGGATGTGTGGCTGGCGCACATGTGCAGTGCAGATTATGCCGCATTGTCACTAGGCAATAACGCAGTGATGCATGCGGAAGGGTCGCGGGGTGGACGGCTTCCATTGACTTCAATGGAAGCCTTTTGCATGGAAGCCACACTGAATCGCAGCATGCTGCGATCTCGTCTCCGTGAGCAGAAAATCGCAATCGATTTCTGCTCGTGTAGAGGAAATTGCGTTTTGCCTATGGCATTCTATGGGCGGCATTTGCTGTGGAAATGGCCGCCCGCTTTGAATTCCGCAATGCAAATCCACCCATATGCAGGCGGCCTTATCTTCTAATCACAGGATAGGCGATGAATGTTTGATCACTGGGGGTCTTATTGCTAGGATCCCCAGCAAATCCGAGAACTGCGCCTCCAATGCTCTAGTGAACGGAGTGGTGGTCATGCATGCACACCGCCGCTCCATTCACAGGGGCATTTAGTGGAGCAGGTCCCAGCGATATGATTTCCAGTGATCAGGCATTTATCACCTATCCTATGAATGAGGTGTTTTCTGGTAAAAAGCCCTTTAATATAACTAAAAATACATCTAAACTATAGATGGTGAAAAGTCAGTCATCATTTAACAGGTGGGGTGTAGGCGAAATGAGGGGAGAGGGACCCATGGAGTATGGAGTGGAGCGCCCATCGGGTGGTTTGCTGGTGACTGCTAGGACCCCCAACAATCAGACATTTATCCTCTTACATGTGCATGTCTAGGGTGATAAAACCTTTGTAAGGGTTAAAACACATGGGCGTGTTTTTGTCCCGTTACGCGCCGTTAAAATCACAGGCGAAGTGAAACGATTGATTTCAATAGTTTTGTCTTCAGGATTCTGGCACGTTAATACTTACCCTACCTTTCTCATACGTAGTTTTTCTACGTGCGAAAAAGATCGGGCAGGAGCTATCATCTTGCTTATTTTCTCAAACTTGCACGCAATAGTGTGGAGTTTGAATTGTCCAAAAAAAACCAATTCCTGCGCTCATACACTCCGTAGCGGCGAGCGTATTACCGCATGCTCCCTTGTGTTTTTGCCCTGATGCACAATTTTGTAATTTTCAGCACTGCTCATAAATTCTGCACTAAGTACTATTACAGCAGTGAAACCCGATTACAGTTTTATAAGGAGGTTTCTGGAAAGGGGTTTTATTGTGTAACTCTAGGCTGACAAGTATGTCTTCCCGGTACAAGCTGGCTGTGAACATTATTGTGGTCCTGATTAGATTTCAGTCACTCATTGGGATGTGCAGGGTTCTAGACATAAGGGCTTCTACCCACTAGCGTCTTTTTAACGCTGCGACAACGCTGCGTTTTTTCAATGGGACTTTCTAATGTTAAAATCGCATCGCAAAAAAATCGCAAGTTTGTGCTTTTGCTATTTTCGTGTGATGCAATTTTACATTAGAAAGTCCCATTGAAAAAAGCGCCGCGATATCGCAGTGTTAAAAAGACGCTAGTGGGTAGAAGCCCCAAGGCCTCATGTCCACGGGGAAAATCAGGCCCGCCGCGGATTTTCCATGCAGGAATTCAGCTGCGTGTGTGCCACGGATCCGGACAGCTTCCATAGGCTTCAATAAAAGCCTGCAGGAGTCGTCACCGCCGGAGACCCGCACTAAAATGGAGCATGCTGCGGGTGTTTTGCCGCACACGCTCTCCGTGCCTCAGGGAAAAATGACGTCCGCAGGAATTTAATTACCTGCGGGTGTCCAATGCATCCCTATGGGGCACGGATCACACGTCCGGGTGACCCACTGCGGATCTGTCCCCGCGATCATGAGGGACTTTGCTATTTTCGTGTGATGCGTTTTTAACATTAGAAAGTCCCATTGACAATCGCGTGAAAAAAACGCAGCGATATTGGGTGAAAAAAACGTGCAAGAAAAACACAAGTGTGCAGGAGCCCTTAGGCCTCATGATCATGGGGACAGATCTGCAGCGGGTCACCCGCACGTGTGCAGGAGCCCTGGTACAAAAACGCAAGTGTGCAGGAGCCCTTAGGCCTCATGATCATGGGGACAGATCCGCAGCGGGTCACCCGCACGTGTGCAGGAGCCCTGGTACAAAAACGCAAGTGTGCAGGAGCCCTTAGGCCTCATGATCATGGGGACAGATCCGCAGCAGGTCACCCGCACACGTGCAGGAGCCCTGGTACAAAAACGCAAGTGTGCAGGAGCCCTTAGGCCTCATGATCATGGGGACAGATCCGCAGCGGGTCACCCGCACGTGTGCAGCAGCCCTGGTACAAAAACACAAGTGTGCAGGAGCCCTTAGGCCTCATGATCATGGGGACAGATCCGCAGCGGGTCACCCGCACGTGTGCAGGAGCCCTGGTACAAAAACGCAAGTGTGCAGGAGCCCTGGTACACATGAAAGCTTCATCTCAGCTTCATCTCACAGTGCTGCGCGGATTTCCTAAAGAAAAACAATGGAGGCCACGTACAAACGCGCCAACAGATTTGTCTCAGCTATGCGATATACCCATAAAAGGGCTCACACCCACTTGCGTTCTTTTAACGCTGCGATATCGCTGCGTTTTTTTCACGCGATTGTCAATGGGACTTTCTAATGTTAAAAACGCATCACAGGTTTGTGCTTTCCAATTTTTGTGCGATGTGTTTTTAACATTAGAAAATCCCACTGACAATCGCGTGAAAAAAACGCGGCGATATTGTATAAAAAAATGCGAGTGTGCAGGAGCCCTCGCAGTGGAGCGAATTAATCAGTGCATTTCTACTAGTTTTCTGGAGTAAGTGCACTAAATGGACACTTCATTAGAAACAACCGTTTTACAGCGGGTTGGACCTACATTAGGGCTTAAACAGATGGGCGTGATTCCGTCTTGCTATGCGGCTGTGAAAATCATGACCACGTAACGGGGCAACTTGAAACTTTTGATTTCAATGGTTTAGTTTTCACTAACAGGATTCTCGCAGGTTAATAGTACATTCGAAAAAAGATAGGACTTGTCTTCATGCTTTTCTTTTCAAACTCGTGGAGTTTGAATGGTCCGGAAAAAAAAAACCTGTTTAGGCGCCACCGAGCGTAGTTACACATACACCTATCTAAAAAAAAACCTTAGGCTATGTTCACACGGGGCGGATTTGCTGCAGTTGAGCCGCAGAAGAACCGCTTCTGCGGCAAAACCGCGTTACGGGTGGATTCAGCTGGGTTTTCACGCCGGCCGATATACGGCGTCTCTCTGCAGGGGGGGAGCCTGGAAGAGCCGGGAGCAGTTGTGAGCTCCTGCCCCCTCTCTGCCTCCTCTCCACCCCTCTGCACTATTTGCAATGAGAGGAGGCGGAACGGGGGCGGGGCTAAGTTCCGGGAATTAGCTTATTTTTTCTTCCGTAATTTGTTGTGTATTTTGGGTGCTTTTTCGTCTCGAAACCTCTGCAAGCGTTTTTTTCTGCAACGCTTTTTACTTTTTGCAGTGTATTTTAGTGCGTATTTTGCTGCGTCCATGGAGGTCTATGGACAAAAAAGCGCTGCAGAAAAGTCCAAAGAATTGACATGCTGCGTTTTCAAAAACTGCGCCGCACTGCCGCAGTGCTGAAAAATTTTGTCCTGTGAGAACAGCTTTTTGCCAAACACATTGAGTTAGCCTTGTACCGTAAATGCTGCGGTTTTTCGCAGTTGCGGATATGCAACAATAAACCGCAGCAAATCCGCCCCGTGTGAACCCAGCCTTAGTCTTCAGAACCGCAGTCATTTTTTGTGGCATAGATTGCGCTAGGTATTGAAATTGTTCTGTGGAATATTTGATTCATGGGGTACCAAGAAAACATCCCCTGCACCATCACTCCACCACCTGACAGGATGGGTTCATCAGTACATGCTGCTTTAACCAAACTCTGACCTCCCATCAGTATGGCGCAACAGAAATCTGGATTCATCTGACAGGTGATATTTTCCTCTGTTCAATTATACAATTTTTTGCGCTCTTTTGCTCCCTGGAGTCTTACCTTTCTTTTTTTCTTAAAGGTCAATGGTGCTGGAACTTCTTGTTTGCTGTTATAGCCCATCTGTGCATTCAGACACTTTAGTGGGAGCACCAGCGTTGTATTTGGCTGCAATGTGCTTGACCGTGCAATCCAATTGTTTTTTAAATGATTCTTGACATCCTTCTCTGACCCCTTCTTTCGATGAGTTGTCTCTTAGAGCCCATTCATCAGACAGCACATGGATGGGAGCAACTTGCAATCCAAGCTTAGAGTGCCTGCCCACTATCGTTTTTTTTCACTGCACATTTGCAGCGTTTTTTTTCCAAACGTCAAAGGGACTTGCTAATGTTAAAATCGCAACGCACAAAAATCACAATTTTTTGTGCGTTCCAATTTAAACATTCTAAGTATCATTGACATTTAGAAAAAAAAAACACTGCAAAGTCACAGCGAAAGAAAAACGGTAGTGTGCAGGCACCCTTGGACAGGAAATACATTGAACCGGTCATCTGCTGTCATAGCCCATGCAGGCTAAGTAACAAAGTTACAGAGTTATTGGACATGTTTAGTTGGAGCCACAGTGTTTTATTCAGCTGTTTCGGACTGTGCACCACTGTTCATCAGAATGATTCCTGACATCCTCTTCTGACCCCTTTCATTATTGAGTTGTTATGCTCACAGGATCCACTTTTGCTGGATGTTTTCCCTTGATCACGGCATTCTTGGTATGGTCTCAACACCATTGCACAAGAAAACTCAAAAATTTGGCAGTATCTGAAATCTTGGCCTCAGCTAGTCTAGTACTGATGACCAACCAGGTCTCGTTGGAAGTCGCTCAGATCGTTGCATTTTCACATATAATGTGGATTCACATTGAAACTGAGCCACGTAAAACTTGTCACTTGATTTTATGCTGCACTTTGAGGTCACATGACTAACTTCAAAATAGGGAAGCTCCAATCATTGCACTTTGTAAAATATGGCATTATGACTACACTGAGAAGGACGGCTTCTACTGTTTGCCTTTATTAGTGGTTTTCTCATCTTAAGGCCGCCTGCAGACAGCTGGGTCGGATCCCGCTGTGAGAATTCTCGCAGCAGGATACGGACCCTTGCCCCTGCAGAGGCCTGCAGCTCACCCGCTCCCGGAGCCTTCCGTCTCGTCTATGCGCATGCGCAGAGCGGGGCCGGCCCGTCACTACTGACATTTCTGTGCGGGCCTCTGCGGACAAATCGTGGCTGTGTGCATAGGATTGTGTTTTGCAATGCAATCCTATGGCAGCAGGCATGGGCGGAAATTCTGCGGGAAATCCCGCTGCAGAATTTCCACCCATGTGCAGGGGGCCTAACTGTCCCTGTACACATTATATACCCTATTAGGACATATAGAGGTCACAGTGTGAGACTCTCCCTCTATCAGCAAGAGTATAAATAAACATCTAAAACCACACAATCAGCTATTTGCCGCCATGATATCACTACCTGACCTGGTCTTATTGTCTACACTCAATCCTTTTCCGGAATTACAGATGCTCTGAAACTACTGGCACGCTTCATGCCTCTGTACTAATGTCTACATGCTGGCGGTTGCCAAAATAAACCAGAAGTTTGCATTGGAAATTATACTCAACGGATTAGTATTAGGAAGTGCTAAAAACCGTACTGAAAGGATGCGCAGGATTTACGATGGAGTCAGGAGAGTCATTTCTAGTTTTTGTCTTTTCTTAGTGTGTTTTATAGTAGCATACATGATATTTTACCAGAACTTACAGATGGAGGAGAAGTTTATAATCACATCTGACAGAACAGAAATGATGATAAATGTTACTTACTCTTTAATTACAAGGTGCTATCAAATATGGAGCCAGATACTTCCGAAATCACGCAGGCAGCCATTGTAGATCAAGCAGGTGATTACAGGGGAGAGTGACGTTGGACGTCGCTTCTTTATTCTAAAGCTTTTGATTGCAAATGTTAAGAAAGGTTTCTGTAGAGCGCAAGGATCTCAACATGTATAAGACTGTAGTTACTATTATATTTCTATATCGCAGTAGGTTAGCCTGAATTGTTTCAGAAAATGCATGTTATTCTTTGTATAACGAAAATATACAATGTTCCCATATGCATTATCAAATAATTGTGGTTTTCAAGATCTCTGCTTGCTGTCATTCAATAGGAATCTTTCTTGTTTTTTTCTAACATGTATGTCCACTTGTAAACTACTGTTGGTCTATCCTCGGGATAAGCCATCAATAGTAGGCTTGCTAGGCTTTGCTACCCGGGATCTTCGCTCATCCACTTTTCACAAAACCAGTTTGTTTGTGCACCAAGTTGATTTCTACAGGAGGCAGACAACTCTGTTCCCACTATAGTGGTTAGGCTTGGTATTACAGGCCATTTAATTCAGTGGGAACTTTGCCTGTAATACCAAGCCTGGCCACTGCCGTGAGGACAGAGCTGTCTGCTTCCTGCAGAAATCAGCTCGGGTCCACAAATGCATTGGTCTGACAAACAGCTGACTGGTGGGGGTTCGGAAGACCAATCTACCATTGATGACCTATCCTGAGGATAGACTAACAGTAGTTTACAAGTGGACAACCCCTTTAAAAAGACAGAAACTTTGTTAAAATGCTGAAGAACGTCATTGTAAGTCAATGGGGTCCAACAGTTGTAGTTTAGATTGACCACTTAGTGGATCTGTCAGTATCTTAGCTTCATTATAAATGGAAGCCATGCTGTTGGTGTGCTCAGAGGCTGATTTTACAATGCACTGTATGGAAGTTTACCGGATTTGGATCTGTATATTTAGAATGTGAATTGTGGCTTGTGAGTTCTTGTTTCCTAAGCTGGAAATAAACATTAGGTTGTTGTTGGCAGTTCTTTACGTACATTTTCAATGGGATCTGTTAACAAATGTAATATGTGTGGGCGAGCAGACAACTTAGGAGGAAATATAGATCAGCCAGGCTGTCTTTTCTGGCAGGTTGTGTTGTATTCTCTCTAAAGATTCGCAAATAGAAATGTCTGATAATAACGATCGCTCTTTGTCTTCCCCCATGAGTGAAAATAGGTGCAATAGAGAGGGTCCTCCACTCTTACTCAACTTATAGAAGTGAAGACCAGGTCATAGCTGAGCACCCTCTGGCTGTGTGCAGCCCCCAACCTTTCTCAGCTGTCTACTTCCTTTTCCACCCAAGGATTAATAATGATTCCAACCCTGATTGATGTTGGAGAATAAATAACCACTACAACCTCTTTACTAATACAAAATTATATATATCAAAATACGTATCCATAACATCAAAGAGCTGGAACCCCAGAGAGGTCTGGCAGGGCCCCTACTGGTAGTACCCATAAGCAGTCCCCCCAGCTTCAACGTGCCGACTCAGGAGGTGATAACTACATCAAAGATACCTACCAAACTCCCTGTTAATTTGGAACACACTAGGCTATTGAGCTCAAAATCTGCCATATATCGGGGTACCTTACTTCCAATGGTCACCCATTCCAAACACTAAATAAAAGAGACCTTCTAGACCTCTCTACTGTTGACAATCTATGTGCACCCCTCTGAACAATTCCTCTTCCAAGCACCAAGGAGCAGGTGGGTGGTCTGCCGCGGATCTCCTCCTTACAGCCACCACCTTTTATCACCTAAAAAAGCTATGTCACCTAACCCTTTCTACATAGCTTTCCCCTTTTTTAGCACCTTCTCATATTTTCTAAATAACCATACCCACACCTAACTCTGTAGCCCACTGTCCCACCTTAACCTATTATACCAGGTCTCTGCTAACTTATGGCCCACTCTGTACCCTGTCTGAACTCAGAGTGGCCCTCACTTTTGACGACCAGATGCGTCTTTGCATGAAAGGATCATCATGCACACTCATTGTCAAAAAAAAAATCAAGTACCTAGAAGGAGTTGTCGGAATAGAATGAAACTTCATATGTGTGATTGTACTGTTGATATAAGTCAGTGATTACAATATCAGAGCAAAAGGATAATTTAACACGGCCATCATCAGCGTCCAAACTAAGGCCCCCTGTCCATGGACGTGTATTCGCCGGTAGTAAACCGCCGGCGAATCACGCCGGCCGACACTTTCTATAGCATTGCTATGGAAAGCACCGGCCCCTGTCCACAAGCGGAGAATCACTGTGATTCTCCGCTCGCATCGGGCAATTCACAGCATGCTGGGAATTGCTCCGATTCTCTGCGGCCAGCCTATCTATCAGATAGGGCTGACCGTCGGAGATTCGGCGGTGGCTCCTGCTCCCGGGCAGCGGCTCCTACGGCGGAGATCTACCGCGGGACTTCACAACGCCCGTGGACAGGAGGCCTAAACCTGGATTTGTTGCTGAAGATGACCCAGTTCCATTTATTGTTCATGACACCACTGCAAACGGAGATGACGGTGGGTGTCAAAGGTAGTACACATAATGGGTGCCATAAGACCAAATGTCCTTCAGCCAAGCACCTGAAGATGTTTTGACAGGCGAAGCAGCCTGTAATAAAGGTGCCACTTGTCTCTGGATGGTGGACAACGAAACAGTTGGAGCTGCTTATGCTTGTCAGATGATCCTCCCTACTTGGGGACTGTTAAGGGTGTCCTGAGCACGGTCGTCTTGTGTGCGTGTCCTAATGCATCCACTAGTCCCAACACCTCCTAATAATCTGGACAGAACTGCCCAGGTGGTGGGTAATTCATCTGTACGACCATCCAGCTCCTCACATTCCAGTAATGCGCCCCCTCTCCAACTCTGTTAACTGGGTGAAATCTCTTTGATTGTATCGTAGAGGCGTCTAGTGGTCAGCAAGCTCTACACAAGCGGAAAAAGAGGTCACTAAACACAAGGAGCCTCTGAGAGCCTTTTTATAGGCCAAGGGTGAAACCACTTTCAGGGCCTCAAGTGGCAAAAATGTTCATCTAATCACCGCACAACTCTAATCATTTGCAGTTCTGTATGAGATATAACTGCATGCCAAGTATTGCAGCAAAATAATAACTACTTCCAAGTGCTTGATTTTCTTCTTAAATTGTGTATTACATTATGTCACCTGTAGTATCACTGAATTGAATACATATGATCAGTCCATTAGTGCAACAAGCTAGATGTGGTGTTGGATCACTGATCACATAATGTTGGATCAGCCAACTTTCATTTGCGTATGGTAGAACCCACAATGACTATCATATGTATAAGGTTGGCATTTTATGAATATCATCCCCAGTCATACAGATTAATCATCTTCTTGCTCTTTTTATTCATAGAATCAACAGTGTTCATACCCGAGCCATTATATAAAATTGAAGAAAATGTTGGTGAACTGTTCATACCAGTCCAGAGGAGTGGAGATGTTAATCAGGAGTTGATGGTTATATGTTTTACACAGCAAGGTAAGACCATGCCTGTATATTATGTCATCTTAACTACTTTTATGTAAAGCCATACAATCGCCAAAATCATTTTAGATTATTTTTAAATGAAAAACGATTCCAATTTGTTTATTCTTGTTAAGTTGCTCTGCATTGTTAAAACTAGAAAATGAAGTATGGCAGTTCTTACATTGACCACTAGATGTCCAGATTGGTAGAGTATCACCTCACTTTACAGCGTGCAGTGAAATTTAATTTTACCACTGTTCAGTGATGAAATCATACATCAATTCTAATACTACAGCCAGGTTAAGCAGCCTGTACACTAACAATGACAAAGGTCCTGAGCTGTGTAACGAGTGTCATTTAATGAGACTGACACTCATGTGTCCTGCTTTCACACAAGACAATTTGGAATGTATAAAGGACGAATGACTGGTTTACACAATAGTTTTTGGTACTCCATGAGGGGATCTTCAAACTGGCGAGAAAATTGTGTGAGATTTGTGTGTTGCGAGACATGTTGTGTTCACATTTGCGATGTTTCCCTGCATGGCACTGCATTGCCATTCGATGCAGAAAACAAATCACAGCATGTTCTATCTTTTAGCGCCGGCCCTATTAAAATCACTGGTAGAAGATCGTGAAGCAGCCCGCGGGGCTGAAGGAATCCCCCATAGCAAGAAAAGAGGGGCAGGGCTACAGGGGATCTTCTAGAAATCAACCCATATTTAGAGAGATAGGGGGCGGGGATAGAGGGCTTTCCAGAGAGAGGGGGTTCTCATAGTGACTCCTCTCTAGCCAAGAGAGGGTGAGGGGCTAGAGGGATCCACCATCTAGCCCCCCCCCCCCCTTCCATCTCTCTAAATATGGGGAGATCTGTAGGAGATTCCCAGTAGCTCCGCCTCCCTCTCTCTCTTCGCTATGGGGGATTCCTTCAGCCCCGTAAGGATGCAAGGCTGTTTCCATGTGAAAATGCCTCGCATCCAGGAATTTTCAGAAGGATTGCGAGGGCGATATTAGGCCGTGAATCACGACCTGATATTGACCTCGCCAGTGTGCAGGAGCCCTGAAAAATGTGATCACCTGATGGACGAGTATTTGCTTGTTTCTCAGGTGATACCCTGTTTCGCCAAAAATAAGACACTGTCTTATATTAATTTTTGCTACAAAAGATTTTAATTTTTTACATGTATAGCTGCCTGGACAGTCTTTGTATTGTCTTTTTTACTACATGTAACTAGGGCTCAATTTTGGAGTAGGGCTTATACTTCAAGGATCCTCAAAAATCCTGAAAAATCATTCTGCATCCTCAAAAATCCTGACAAATCATGCTAGGGCTTATTTTTGGGGTAGGTCTTATTTTCAGGGAAATTGGGTAGGTGGCGCTTTCACACAGCCTGATTATCAGAAAGACAAACGTTACTATGAATGTTCTTGCTCGGTCGTCATGTAAAACGCCCTTTAGATTATGTGTGAGAACTGATTTTAACACGAACCATCTCCAGTTACATAGTGGGAAATTTAAAAGTTGTGTGTCTTACAGCATTCTTAAAGCAACCCTAGAGAAACAAAGATGGCCACACCAGCTTCTCTCTCAATTTGGTACACACTGTGCATTTGTATGCATCATTAGTCTGAGACACTACATCTGCTTTGATTGGCTAGTGCTGTCCACATGAGCAGTGCTGGCCAGTCAGATCAGAATGTAGTGTCTTAGACTACCAATGCATACTATGCACAGTGTGCATCAGGTAGTCAGAGAAGAGCTTTGGCCATCTTCACCTCTCCAGGCAAAATGCGCCAAAATTATTAAACGACACACACCTCTTAATTAATTTGGCTCATTTTGTTTCGCCTTAAACCCAAAAAATAAAATCTACACTCCCTCTTACTGCTGTAGTTTTTCCATTTTCTGGATATCCTATAGTCAATGGGGTACGTCCGTCAATGTTTGATTCCTTCTTGAGATGGAGCCGTTCAGCCATTGGAAATCCCCTTTTCTGCTCCCCGAATAGAGCAGGAAAGCAGAACCCCGGGTGCAAGTATGAAACCACCCTCAGTTGTTCCCTATAGCATTTGTGTATCTGTGCAAAGTTCAAAGTACAAGAGAAGTTACAGTATATTCATACCTCCCAAGTGGCCCTCTTTTGGATGGACAGTCCCTACTTTTGATCGAAGTCCCTCCGTCCCTCTTTGTCTCTTAAATGTCCCTCCTTTTGACCTGGGAAATAGTTTTTGAAGCAATATAGTAAGTTTATTAATGAAAATGTATCTATATGGTTCCTCGCTGTATATTAGACCCTATTTTGTATATTATTGCATCATATGATACAATTTGGATTTAAAAAATGATTTACATGTGTGTATCTTTACGCAATACTTAAATTGACACTAATTAACCGTATAAATATGCATTGAAAAATGAATCTGCTACACAATGAATGTGTGGCAGAGTCAGATTAAATGTTCTACTGTACAAGAGAATAAAGTAGCGAGCAGCGCCAGAGATGGTCACTTGTTATTTAAAATGCATCAATGGATGCTTCTTTATTGCATTTAAGAAATCCAGTAGCGCACAACGTTTCAACCCAGCAAGGGTCTTTCTCAAGTGCACTTTAAATAACAAGTGACCATCTCTGGCGCTGCTCGCTACTTTATTCTCTTGTATTGATGGTCTTTGAGGGCTCAAGGGAGTCGGGTCCTCTTACGTGAGCTGTTTGCGCATTTTTCTTTGCTATCTCCCGCTTTTGCGGTTGAATCCAGCGGAGTGCTGCCGCGACTTTGATGATTGGATAAATGTTCTACTGTGACAGTCCATTGAGAGTTATGGCATATTACACGCTTTTTATGATATGCTTTTCTTGGGCATTGGCTTTGTCATTATGCTGCGTCTATAGCTTCTGCTATGAAAATTAGGTACTAGATAAATGTGTTATATATTTTTGCTGAGTATTTGCCTCCCAGACACTTCACAACTTGACAAAGCGCACATGTAAAACACATTCCAATTATCTGTTTTACAGGTACGGCTACTGGAACCGTCCCAACATCTGTTTTATCCTACTCTGATTACATATCCAGGCCTGAGGAGCATAACAGCATTCTGAGGTTTGATAAAGGCGAGAAGGAGAAGACGTGTCGCGTGGTAATAATAGACGACTCCTTGTACGAGGAAGCTGAGACTTTTAATGTCACGTTGAGCATGCCTATGGGAGGAAGGCTTGGATCGGAGTTTCATTCTGCTCAGGTAGTGATTTTACCTGACAAGGATGATGGTAAGCACTTTTATTAAAGGCATTAATACTAATGCATGCTGGAAGTGTGTGGTAGAAGCATACAGCGAAGCACCGTGTCCCGAGATGAAATCACAATCCTATCATTTTGTCATTCTTGTCATGCTACTTTTTGAATATGGGTTTCAGTTTTGGCCTTCACAATATAAGAGCTCCAGAGTCAACTAGATTATGAAATAGTCACTATATTTTCAGGCAACTTATGTTAATATGAAAGTCAGTGTGATAACCTGCAAAAGCACAAATCGCTTTATTTATATAAAATGGTGGTTTTGTGTTGAAAAATCTCTCTAAAGTGCTGGCCACTAGAGGTCTTCCTGCTATTGTGTTGTTTGACTCATGCTGCCCATAGGAGTCTATGGTGAGGTAAGGAGGAGGGAGCTGTGGGAGGGAAAAAACATAAATGTGGCTGCTAATGCTCAGATATTTACTGTGCTTCTGGTAGGTTGAGAGCCAGTATTAGCACACTACACTTGACTATATACTGGAGATTATGCTTTTATTATAATAACATATAGCACAACATGTTTTGATACCATATTGGACCAGGATGGTTTTAGTCATGTTGCAGTGTATGGTATTATAATAAAGGTTTAACCCCTTAGTGACGGAGCTTTTTAGCTTTTTTCCATTTTTGTTTTTTCCTACTCCCTTTAAAAAATCGTAGCTCCTTTATTTATCCATCGACGTCGCTGTATGAGGGCTTGTTTTTTGCGGGACGAGTTGTATTTTTCAATGGCACTATTTATTGTACCATGTAATTTACTGAAAAACTTTTTAAAAATTCTTAGCGGAGAGAAATGGGAAAAAAAACGACATTCCACCATCTTTCGGTGCGTCCTGTTTCTATGGCGCACAAACTGCAACAAAAACGACCTGATATTTTTATTCTATGGGTCAGTATGATTGCTACGGTACCAAACTTATATAGTTTTTTTTTTGCTGTAGTACTTGTATTTTTTTTTTAAGTTATTTAATTTTTTTCAATTATTTTCTGCAGTCATTTTGTGCGCGCAATAACTTTTTTATTTTTCCGTCGACGTAGTTGAGCAAGGGCTCATTTTTTGCGGGATGTCCTGTAGTTTCCGATAGTATCAATTTGGAATACATACGACTTTTTGATCGCTTTTTATTGCATTTTTTCTGGAAGACAGGGTAACTAAAAAAGTGTATTTCTTGCGTTCTTTATTTTTTTTTCGGGCGACATTCACTGTGCAGGAAAAATAATGTGCTACTTTGATAAATCGGACTTTTACGGACGCGGAAAAATAATGATACCAAATACATATTTTTATTTTATGATTTAGATTTTTTAATAATAGATATGGTAAAAGGGGGGTGATTTAAACTTTAATAACTTTTTTTTTTTTTATAATTTAAAAAACTTTATTGATCTTTTTTCTTACTTTACTTTGAAGTCCCCCTGGGGTACTTTAACATGCGATGCTTTGATCGCTCCTCCAGTATGACGTAATGCTACAGCATTACGTCATACTGCTTTTTTACAGGCAGTCTATCAAGCCACCCTGTGTGGATGGCTTGATAGGCAGTCTGCTAAGGCAGCCCTGGGGCCATTCATTAGGCCCCCGGCTGCCATGACACCTGCACGGCTCCCCCGATCTCACCGCGGGGGGGCCGTGCAGGACCCCCAAACAGCGTTCGGGGCATTTAAAGGGTTAATAGCCACGAACGGACGAGCGTGGCTATTGCCCGCGGGTGTCAGCTGTAATAAACAGCTGACGCCCGCACTGTATGGAGGGAGATAGCGCCGTCACTAAGGAGTTAATCTCCAACATATTGTCCAGTGTAATGTGCTGATACCGGCTCTCATCCCACCAGAAGCAAGCTTTGATCCAATGGATTTACTCTAACCAGAATAACAAGCGTGAAGGAGCTAGCTCATTTGCTTGTCACTTATAGGGTGCATTCACACGATTGTATATCGGCTCGGTTTTCACGCCGAGCCGATATACGTCGTCCTCATCTGCAGGGGGGGAGGCTGGAAGAGCCAGGAGCAGGAGCTGAGCTCCCGCCCCCTCTCTGCCTCCTCTCCGCCCCTCTGCACTATTTGCAATGCGGAGATGTGGGACGGGGCGGGGCTAATTCTCGACACTTAGCCCCGCCCTGCCCCGCCTCCTTTCATTGCAAATAGTGCAGAGGGGCGGAGAGGAGGCAGAGAGGGGGCGGGAGCTCAGTTCCTGCTCCTGGCTCTTCCATCCTACCCCCCCCCCCAGCACATGAGGACGACGTTTATCGGCTCGGCATGAAAACCGAGCCGATATACGTTCGTGTGAATGCACCCATAAGCTGTTTCACACAGCCCCTCGTGTAAGTGGATTGGGAGCACTTAAAAAAGCATGGTTAACCTGAAAATTGGCCCTATTTTCTCTTTTATATTTCTTTAAGAGATATTTGCTATGTTACAGCTGAGATCACATCTACACTGCTCAGTATGGCTTAGCACTTGTCCATGGCAGTTAATTTTGAAAAATCATGGTTGTCAGCTCGGAAAAGAGACACCTTAAAGCTGATCTTAGAAACATGTATAAATGTATATGTGGTTACTGCTAAAAACTGCAGGATTTATTCTTCCAAGAACTATACTAAGGACCAGGGGATATTAATTACACGTGATGGAATTTTAAATAGCAGTATAGGAAAGAGTTCTTTACAGTTAGAGTAGTGATCAATACAAAGAATTGGCCCATGATTTATTGTTTCCAAGGACTGTACAAAGGATCAGGTGACATTTATTACATGTGGAAGAAAGGTGGTTTAAGACATCAACCTAGAAAAGAGTTCTTTTCAGTTAGAGTAGTCATTGGTAATGGTAGATACTATGCTACATGCTTATCAAATAACTAATGCTATTGAGTGTTATAAATAATTTGGCATTGAATGATGTATAATTGGTCTGAGGAGGGTTGAACTTGTTGAACCAGTCTCTTCTTTGACCCTAAGTAACTATGTAATAGCTGACAAAATATAAGTGCACATATATATGCACCAAGCAGGTGTTTAATTTACTTAGTGCATTTATCCTTAGACCTCATTAATCATCTGTGACATGTACAAACTCTCATGACACGAGGGCTAACCCACTGGCAGGAATACCCAAGTTACCCAAGTTATTTTTTCATTACTTTTCATCAACCCAACTCCCACTGAGGTTGTCATACAAGTCAGCACATTGCTGGAAGCAGAAGAAGAGTGAACTCTATGGAGGAGTTGGCACTTGAAAGCTTCGTCTGGAGGCTCATTACTCAATGACAAAATAAATTGTACAGCTCATTAGAGCAGAACTGTGGAGTGGACACTAAAAACAGCAGCATCATTTGTAGTGCGTGGAACAATGCGGACTTCCCTATTTTCAATGAATGGTCGTTATTATAGACAAACATTTGTGAGTGGTGCTTATGTGTGCTGTAAGCTGTATCCTCCAAAGCACGGGTGATGAGCGATGACCTGGAGAGCGTACAGCTATCCATCACTGGGGGATGCGGAGCAGGTTAAACTGTCACATGAGAGAAAGGGCGAAAGAGATGAGAGCCAGAGGAAAATAAAGCCAGGTTCTCCCAAATACCTTCCAATTTTCTTAATTTTACTCCCATCATACCCCAAGATGGAGAATAAATGTCTCCTTGGCGAGTAAGTTGAACGCATTTCTGGCTCCCAAGGTTGATTAGCACTTTTCAAGCTAGTTCCATTGATAAATTATTA
Source organism: Eleutherodactylus coqui (assembly GCF_035609145.1). NCBI lineage: Eukaryota > Metazoa > Chordata > Amphibia > Anura > Eleutherodactylidae > Eleutherodactylus > Eleutherodactylus coqui. The sequence continues at coordinate 439,953,272 of NC_089837.1, read as the reverse complement.
CACTTTATCTTAAAGGGGTTGGCTGCTTTCTACTAATTTTAGCAGAGATGCAGGAACAAGATTATATTGATAGTAGGGTAAATATGTTTTTTTAACACTACCAGGCATTTCATATTTGTAGCACGCTGCCGCTGAATCATAGTAGGCACAGAGCTCCTGTCCATTACATGGGCGCTGATGGAGGGGCACATAGCGGTATATTAGCAGCCTCCAGTAACCCTATGCACTGCATTAGAAGGTAGCTCATGCGGAGTGTGTTGCACAGAGTTATCCAATGGAGGCTACTGATGGATGGGCATATACCCATTGGATGTACGGAGGTTTTCAAGGCATTACAGACATGTAAGAAATAAAGTAAGACCAGCAACTATCTAGGCTTCCTTTAAGGCTTTATTAAATCCTCCTTTAAAAAAAACACAGCAATCCACTCTTGCGCGTTTCAGGTACTACGACCCTTAGGGCTTATTCGCACGAGCGTCACGGGATACGCGCGCAGATTTACAACACGGGAGTAACGTGTTTAAAAATAAAAAGTGCCTGCTGGTGATCGCAAATTTCCGTGGGTTTCATTAATGCTATTTTGATGGAGACCTTCTGTGGTGTAAATCCGCGGCAAATAGAACATGCCGCAATTTATTTCCCGCTGCAGAAATCCACGGTAGAATTCCGCAGAGTGAGCATTGGCAGGCAGAAAAGCTATTAGGTTCAATAGAACCTAATAGCTGTGGAATTCACTCGCGGATTTCTGCCACGGCAAACGCGGTAGAAATCCATCCGTGGGCATCTGTGGAAAAAAAAAAGCGGGGAGATAAGTCCCGCCCCATCTTTCTCTCACGTAGTATTAACACGCGAGAATGCCGATGGAGGAAACAGAACCATTTAAATGAAATGTTTTTCTTCGCCCCCTTTTGCGGCCGTGATTTTCAAGGCTGTATAACGGGACAAATACACGTCCATCTTTTTAAGCCCTAGGAGAAAATGGGAGCTGACACACACATTATTAACCCCTTGGGTACTTTAACCCTTTTCAATCCAACTTTGGATTCAGGGTTTCCTAGGGGGTTTTCTCTTTCTGCCATTATACAATGGCGCCATCTGCTGGCTAGAGCCAGTACTGCAGTATGTGACATGCTGGAGAGGCCCCCGACAACACAGCGGCCAGTATTATACAATAAGAATACCCTACTGGACGTTTTCTGGCATCGGAGCTGTACAACCTTCAATCAGAATGTCTTCAGATGTCAGACAGTGGATTGGAAAGGGTTAATAGTGTAGGATTAAAGGGAACCTGCCAGCGTAGCCAAGCGCCTAGAACCACCAACGCCTACAGAACACAGAAGTAATGCTGTGTCACAAACTAATTTCTTAATATGCCTCTTGTATAAACCATAACTGCAGAAATCAATGTTTATAATCTTCCACGTTGCATGCAAATTGTGGGCAAGCGGTCCGGTGGTTGGGCCGGACCGTCGCATTATGCAAAGTTTGATTGAAAAGTCCGCTCTGTGAGGTGGATGATGTATGCTACGTTATCCATAGGACAGCTGAAATCCTGCACATAGGCCGTAAGAACATGGACAGGTGCAGATGGTTAGATGTGCTGACAGCTTCCCTTTAAATCTTGTCATCTGTTTAACCCATAGTGGGAGCAAGTTTTTCAGAGAAGCATCTAGTGTGGCTCACGGTTCAATAGTTTTCTATGGGAGGTGATGACTATGATGGAAAACTATTGAAGTGAGGCATACTGTACTGGATGTTTCTTCTAGTAACTTGTCCTATGGGTTACAAGTTTTTTAAAGTTGTTGACCCACTTCTTGGTATTGATGGCCTGTCCTTAAGATAGGTCACGAATAGCAGATTAACAGGGGACCACCTGAGAACCCCAAAGATCAGCTGTTTCCCCTGGCTTATTTTTTGTGATTGGTTGCTAGATAGTTTTTAGACAATTCTATTCATATACAATGAATAGGGGACACAGTGCCTAAAATGTGGAAGCAGTGGATCTATGTGTGTATGATATGGATTAAGTAAAGCTGTATGTGAAGTTTACATAGATGCTGGACTGTTTGGAAGTTTTACTTGTATTAGTTAAAGATATAGGATCAACTAGTCAGCACCCTTCTAATAAAAAGGCTACAAAATAGCAAAAAAGTGTATTATAATGGATTATTAACCCTCACTGGGTCCTGTGCTGTGAATGCATCCTACCCTTCAAATATGAAACGGGCACGAAGGGAGCCTTTGGAGATTAGGAGTAAAGATGAAGTCGAGGGAGAGGAAGCAAGATAGTGAAGCAAGTTCCATTAACATTTTTCGTGGATCTGTCACAGCCGCTTTCAATAGGTGGAACCAAGCCAAAGAAAATGAACTGTACACAGAACTGTTGGCAAACTCTGCTAAACTGGGAAACCCAAAGACAGTTTGCAGGCAGAGCTGAATTAACATTTGTTACATGAGTTGTAGTGTCAAGTAAAACAAATGCCATTCATTTGGTTACAGGACGGGGATATTTTAGAATGAATAAGCTGGCTTAAGCCTTCACAGTTTACTTAGTGATAATGCACTGCACTCCTGCATGTCTCCTGCCCTGCTTATCTCATGTGCCGCTTCACCATTTTGTGTGAGCGGCTGCCAACTACCGTAGAATACAATAGACATATTCTGCTACCTCAATAGAAATGAATAATATGACTGGCTACTTCGTCCTACACATCGTCCTACAGGTGCAGCGACCTTGAAGTTAATGCAGGGTATGAAATATATGTTCCACAATAATGTCCTAATCACTGATAGGGTGGGCTCAGGGGTGTGTAATATATATATTAGTACATGATTGTTTTTTATTGCTAAAATCAAAGGTTATGAACACCTTTGGGTGGCAGTTTTTTTCACTTAGATGCATGTATTTAGAGCTTACAATCATTTTTGCAATAGAGTTTAATTCAAAATTTTGCACCATTTGTCTTCTGCAGCTTCTACATATCACTGTATATACACACTGCAGTCCAAGTTCAATAGCAAATCTGTCAGTGAGGCTGGACTGACGGCTTAGTTTTGAGACCTTATTTCTCTTGTCTTGTAATATTTTTTTTTCTGATAATTTATGATCTCAACAAAGGTAAACTTCCTTCTTGTCATAAACTAGCTGATAAGAATGTGCAGGAGAGGAGTTAGCAGAGGGAAACTAAGTTGTCAGTCCAGCCTCACTTACGGATCTCCTATTGGGGCCTTTTACATTAAACGATTATCATTTAGATTCTCGATGGTCAATTCCTGTATGATCTGAACAACAAACGATAATTAATTCATTGTTGGGATCGTGTAGACATAAAAATCAAGTGATTATTGCTGGGACGACTGTCGGATGCTTCTGTGCCCAACAGTGGTCCTATGTAAAAGGGCCCTTAGACCACAGTTTCTATATGCAGTGATATTTAGAAGCTGCGGAAGACAAACCATGCAAAATTTATAATTAAACCCTATTGCAAAAATGATTGTCAGTCCCAAATACAAGTGAAAAACACTGGCCCTCAAGTGTCCATAGCCTTTGAAGAGAACCTGTCAAGTCCCTTACACACTGATTTCAGTGATCGGTCACCTATATTGATTAGAGATGAGCGAATATACTTGTTTTGAGTAATTACTCGAACGAGCACTGCGATTTTCGAGTACTTCCGTACTCGGGTGAAAAGATCCGGGGGGCGGGGGAAGGCGTGGCGGAGCGGGGGGTAGCAGCGGGGAACAGGGGGGGAGCTCTCTCTCTCTCCCTCTCCCCCCCACTCCCTGCTGCAACCCCCCACTCACCCACGGCGTCCCCCGAATCTTTTCACCCAAGTACGAAAGTACTCCAAAATCGCGGCGCTCGGGCGAAAAAGGGGCGTGTCCGAGTAGGTTCACTCATCTCTAATATTGATCTTTTGAACAGTTTGGTAAAATGTATGTGTGAAAGTTTATAGTAAGGGTCAGATATTCACTGTTTCTCTCCCCAGACACTGATTGACTGGTTTCTCTGTGTACACAGTAACACGGAGGGATCTGGCAAATAGTGTCTGGATCCTTGGAACTTAGAGCCTTTTACATGGTCTAATGATCAGTTTGTTGGATTCTAGGGCCATGTGAAGCTGTACCTGATCATCAAAAAACGAGCAAACAGTTGTTCATCAGCTGATCACTTTTTTCGTGCAGCCAAAAAAATCCTCATTGTCTGCAGCATATCTCTCCGTGTGAACAGGTGATGTGCTGCCAGCAATGATGAATCTGTATGGGGGCAAACAATCAGAGGGATGCCCATTCATCCGCCATGTATTCTGAATGGGCTTGTGTGAAGGCCAGGTAGACAAACAACGAACTCCTTGATCAGGGCTTGTCATTGGAGTCAAATATTTAGGTGCATAAGGACCCTGCATCTTTTTAAGGGAGTAGCACCTATGGGAATTCTGGATAATAATATCCACTACTTAACAGGCAAAAAAGGCAGTAAGCAAAAATACCCACCTTTCTCCATGCATGTAAGGCTAAACTCACACCATGTTTTTGGTTTACAACAGTATATGTATTGGGATAATGCTCGCCAAGCATGCATTAAAGGGGTTGTCCCGCGGCGAAAGCGGAAATTTTTTTTGTTCACTTACCCCCGCATTCTGCCCTGTTAAAAAGAAAGCATAGGTTAGTTTTTAAAAATGGCATTGCGCTTACCTGCATCAGCGTTCTGCAGCTTCTTCTTTTCTTCTTTTAAAGATGGTGCCGCTGGTCTTCTCCCACGGTGCACCGCGGGTCTTCTCCCATGGTGCACCATGGATTTTCTTCTCCTTCCTTGCATTCCATTGCCGATTCCAGCCTCCTGATTGGCTGGAATCAGCACACGTGACGGGGCGGAGCTATGATGACGACGCGGTGACCAGCTCACCCGCACGAGCGGCCCCATTCACCAGCCAGAAGACCGGACTGCGCAAGCGCGTCTAAAAACGCCAGAAGACAGCGAAATTAGACGGCACCATGGCCACGGGGACGCTAGCAACGGAGCAGGTAAGTGAATAACTTCTGTATGACTCATATTTAATGCACGATGTACATTACAAAGTGCATTAATATGGCCATACAGAAGTGTATAACCCCACTTGCTGCCGCGGGACAACCCCTTTAAGCCATCTTTTGAGCAAGAATCGTTGGATCTAAATGCACGGACATTGTGCAGTTTATGTGCATGAGTCAATCATCGTTCAATTCTAGTTTTTCTTGAATTGAGCAGTGAACTCTTATCAGTAATGCCGGCTGTTTTCACAGCCGGCAGCGCTGATAAGATTCTTACAGCCCGTGTCCCGCTAGTAGTTCACATTGTAATCGCAGAGAACAATATAGCTGTTTGCTTATGTAGAACAGCTGTATTGTTCGTCAAACGATAGCTCTTTAATAGCCACTTAGCTACTACAGACTATGCAAAGATGATCGCTCAAAACTGTCACTCAAACTGTCGTTTGAGCGACTTTTGAGTGATCATCTGTCAGTGTAAGTGGGGCCTAAGCCTCTTCCAGACTTCTTCTTTTCCTTGAGAATAAAAAGATCGGAAATGTCTACATTTTGATATGCACAACCTTTCTTTCCCCAAATTTCCATCTGATACTACGGAAATTGGCAGGTTTGGTCAGCATTGATCTAATGTATATGGACATACTAAGAACTTTAAAAAGATAGCATTGAAAGCCAAAGGTACCCAGAAACATTTGGTGGCTGTTGTCCAATTCAGGTGGTAGTCACTGTCACCTCCAACTAAATTTACAGTAGACTGCATCACCTGTTGTTGCCTGTATAGATTTAAAGGGAACCTGTCAACAGAAGTATCATTGTGAATCCTCTGCCATAGCGCTATGCAGCAGGATGTGTACAAGTGACAAAAGGAGCGTTTTAGCTTCACTTACGATTCTTAGCTTTAGGCCTCATGTCCACGGGGAAAATCAGGCCCGCTACGGATTCTCCATGGAGAATCCGTAGCAGGTCCCTCCTGCCCCGCGGACATGAGCGCTGAAAATAAGAATAAACTGACCTCTCGCCCGCTCCAGATCTTCCCTTCGCCGCGGTGTCATCTTCTCTGCGTCGCGGCCGGATCTTCTTTCTTCAGCCCGACGGATGCGCAGGCCCGAAGAAAAAAGATCCGGCCGCGACGGAGAGAAGATGGAGCCGCGGCGAAGGGAAGAACCGAAGCGGGTGAGTAAATTCCGATTTTTGTCTCCGGCAGGTCCGGCTGGCTTCCATAGGTTTCAATAGAAGCCCGCGGGAGCCGTCCCCGCGGGAGACCCGCCACAAAAATGGAGCATGGTCCAGATTTTTTCATGCTCCATTTTTTTTAAAATCACTTTTATTGACCATCCGCGTGTATTCATCCACCCGCGGGTGGTCAATGCATCCCTATGGGATGCGGATCCGCGGGCAGGAGAAGAGTTAAAATCCGCTGCGGTGAAGGTGAAAGGCCCCTTTTGTACAAAGCCATGTGTCACTTGCATATGTCATGGCTGTCATGGCTGTGGATTTACAATGATGTGTCTGCTGACAGGTGCAGGGCGATCCAAGCATGTTTCTGGAAAAATTTTAGGAGAGAGGAACGTTCAGCTGTGCGAATGTAGTAGATCGTAGCGCAGTATTTAGTGCTGCTGCTGTAAATGTGAACCTGAAAAGGTCACATGAAAAAGTATGTGTACTGTATATTCTATAGATCTGGAACCAATCATGAGATGATGAGATCTGAATAAAGTGTCTTTTACATGGGCCAATAATCAGGCGAGAATATTCACCTGAGCATTAATTTGCTTAATCAAGTCGTGTAAATATGATCAGCGGACAAATGAGCCGACACTCGTTTATCTACTGACCGAGTCTCCTATGCATAAAAATAATCCCTCATCGGCTGCACCTTTTCTGTGTGAACAGGGAAATCTAGAGGCGACTGATGATGGCAGTATTTGGATGATCGATCATATTAACGATTGTTCATTCCCATTGATATATTCATTATTTTTTCTCTCACTATGCGAGGCTGTCCTGGTAAAACTACCAGATGGGTAAAAATCGCTAAAATGTGTCTGGTTCTTTAGAACCACAATACCCTGGTCGTTAAGTTGTTAAACTATTGATGGCTTTTTCCCAGGACAGGCCATCGATACCACCATTCGGAATCCCCACCGATCGGCTTCTTGCCAGGGCAGTGCACTCATGTACAGAGCTGATTTCTGCTGGAAGCAGACTGCCGCAATCCTACTGCTATCCAAGTTGGTATTACACACAAAGTTCCCATTGACTTCAGCCTTACACATTTAAGTAGCACCATGCAAGGACGATTCAGAAACTTTCATGTAGAGGGCAGAGGCGAAACCTGAAGCTCCGGGACCCCAATACAAAACCTGTAACAGGGCCCCAACTATAATGCTTTATGCATAGTACCGGGCTCCTTATATGTGGAGGAGAGGCCTTATGGGCCCCCTAAGGCTCCCGGGTCCGGGTGCAACCGCATCCCCTGCATTCCCTGTACTTACGCCAGTGGTAGAGGGGGTTGTATAGCTATGTCCATTTTTAGTATGACTTTAGGCAGTATTTTTTATAGACTCCTTACGATGAAAGACCTTCCGAAGAACTAAGCTATGATTTACAATTTTTAAACCACTCACTGGCTCAATGGTGATGATCCCAGAGTTCTGATATAATAGTATGTTATAAATAACATTGTTTTTGGTATTTCAGCCATCATGTCTACTCCTTAATCACTTCTACTTAGATTAATTCCTAGATATTAAAATGGTGCCCAAAACCCAGAGCTTAAATGGAGGAATTAATATAGCCAATGCTTTCAGAAAGGGCCTGTCCAGGACTTTTGTTCAACCCTCTTGAATAAGAGTGCATTTCAATATAATGTTCATTTAAACATTTTCCTCCCTCCTCATAAGCTCTGCATGTAATGTGAACACAGCCCATATATGTATTTCGTATCTATGAATGTGGGTATGTAAACAGGTAGGGGTCTCTCGCCGCCACAGTTGTGATCCTCAAGTTTAGCCCTCACAAACTGAATTGCAGCTTTTCTACATTATAACATTAAAACTTCTCTAGCACTCAGTGGAGGTCCCTCATGGAGCCACATTAGTGATTATATCAATGCACTACATAACTACCAGTTTCCTGGTATAATATTACTGTTGTAAATAGTGTTAAATGAACTAGTAGAACTGAAGTTTTAGCAATGTTCTACCCAAAACTCGAGCCTACTGGTTCGGTTCGCTTAACACTAGTCCTGAACACTGGTGTATAACACTGTCGAAGAACCATAAAAGGCCACTCAGAGTGTTATACAGGTCTTTTATGGATATTAGGCAGTGTTATACACAGTTTTTGGGGTTTGGTGAACCTCCGATTCAGTTCGATCTAAATCAGACCAAACCAAACTTTTTGCAAAAGTTCACTAATTGCAAGAGCACCCATGTAAGTGGGATGGTCATATAATAATAACTTTTAGAGCCATGAAGAATTTTTAATTCCTTTTAGGCACCAGCATCAGGATACAGGTACCATTTATAACACTTACAGGGGTCCTTGTTCTGTACTGACAGGCATCAGAACAGCCTCTGTCTACACAGCATTGACTGAATTTGGGTTGTGCAAACAATTCAGATTTACATCTCCCGGTAACTACATGCCAGTTATAAGGATTATGAAATATCTTCAGCCTGCTGTGCTTGTCATCATTAGATCATTTTGTCCACCGCTTCTAAGGCCTTATGCGCAGGGTTGTGATAGACTCTGCCAGCGGAATATCGCAGTGGAGTCCGCCATGGCGCCCCCTAAAAACCACCATACTCACCACTCCGGATCCACTGTATGCGTCCCCCCTGGCAGGCCGGCGCGCATGCGCAGTACAGCGCATGGCGCACTGGCAGTCCAGGTTGAAGCGGCCGGTGGTGGGCTGGGACGTGTATTCACGCGATACTTCCACTGTGCTAAAGCGGAAGTATAGCGTGAGGTCCAGCTTCCATTGACTACAATGGAATCTGGCTGCGCGTATTCCTGCAGCATGTTCTTTTTTGGTCATCCTGTCTCCCAAGAAAAAAATTAATTAAAAGGGGTGAAAAAGTGGTATGTATTCCAAATAGTACTAATAGAAACCACGGGTTGTCCCGCAAAAGACGGACCTTCACACAACCCCATGGACAAAAAGATCAAAAAGTTATGGTAGTCAGAAGATGGTGGCAAAATTATTTGTTTTTAAAATTTTATTTTTTTTAGTACAGTTAAAACAAAACTAAATGAATTTGGTATTGTAATCATACTGACCCATCGAATGGCATTTTGACACAGTTTGGGCATTGTAGAAACAATCCCTCCCCTCCCAAAAAATTGTAAAATTGCGTTTGTTTTCCATTTGATTCCACTTAAAAAATAAGGTTTTTCAGTACATTATACGGAACATCAAAAAATAGCATTGAAAAATACATCTCAAAAACAAGATCTCAGACAGCTACATTGACGAAAAGCTAAGGAGCTAACGTTCTCCAATCTAGCGATGTGTTTACTCACTAGTACACTAGTACAGTGCCTCATATTTGGGTTACTGCCCTAAAATTGAGCATTTTTGGAAAAAGGTCTCCAACCTTTGTGCAGGATCTAGTTCAGTGCGGTAGGCAGGTTGCGGTTACAAACAGTGACATGAGGTTCATACAGGGCTTTATTTTTGTCCATCAGGAAACCTAGCCATTGACATTTAGGCGCATACAGAAAATAAACTCCTGCTAGTCCAGCACTAAATAAACACTTGTCACCCTGACTATGCAGGTGGCTTACTACCAACCACCCAACAAGACCTCAACACAGTATGCTCAGATAGCTCATATCTTTTCTTTCGGACAGGAATGGGAGCTGTCTTTCAGCGTGCCACCCAGCAATAGCCGGATGAGCTATTTCAGCTGTGGTCAGAGGAAAATCCTATACTGACCCCAGGCAGGGAACTGACTTTCTAAAAGCTCTACGACTAAGGAAACCACACTTCCTGGATTCTTTGTGTCTCATCCAGCTTCTTCTGGATGAAATATACTCTCCTAGGTCTAATGCACAAAGACAGCATTCTGCAGGAAACATAGCATCCCTCCAGTACTCTCCCTATCACTCTCTCACACTGTATAAAATATATTACATGTAAGAGTTTTCCATTCACAGTCCCACCAATCCTTCTTTGGGCACCCTCAAACCTATTTCACCCCAGACAAGGATACCTAACCACCCAGATGATTACTACTACAAAATTGTTGGAAAATTGTGGTCCCTCCGCACTTGAGAAGCTGTGAGCCCCTTCTATACAACTTCTGATCAGTAAGTTAGATGTAATATGTATAAAGAAGGAATTGCCAAGTTGGAAGAGCAGACATCGTGCTCATTTTAAACAAATCTGGGACCTATGGCTAACCTTCCAACAGTCTAGAAATTCTAACCATCACCCACATCCTATGTCTCCTATTTAAGGGGATGAAGTGGTTTCTACTACTACCGTAGTTCCAGGTTGCCCTCATTATTAGGTAAAGAAGACAATTCTTGCCTGAACTCATGTAGTGAGAAGCTCCAAACTAATTATCGTTTCATTATGATAATGGGCATCAACTGGTATAACTGTATGAGATTTCAATGAAAGAACAAGTATGATATATAACTGTATAGTTCTAGCATTTATCGCACAATTTACTTTTAGTCTTGCTAATTGGAGATCAGGGATCCAGAGAAGGGCCTGACTCAACCTTCTGCTCTATTAGAAGTGATGAAACTTCATCCTGTCAGCAGGAGAGTAACAATAAATAGATTTGTTCCACATGGTTCTCCTCTTACTAGTATGTGAACAAGATCAAATTCATTAGAGGATAAATCAGAAATATTCAAATATCCACTTATAGTACAAACAGGAATAGCAGGACACACATTTCATGGATATTTGTAACTTCACAACTTAGTAGGTAGAAAAAATAATACTTGATAGATGTTTCTATTAGTGTAAGATTTCACAATTGGGCAAGCTAGTTACAAAAAAAAAAACAAGTGGTCCTTTAACGATATTGGCTGTACTCTACAGACGACAGAACTGGACTTCACCCATGACAGTCGTCTTTCCTGGGTACTATCTGTGTCTTCAAGTGCTCAGATACCTCCAGTAGGGCCAAATTGTGTGACAACCTGAAAGAATTAATATATAAAGCACAGATTAACACAAATGGGAAACACGAATGCAAGACTAGGAACTCACCAAAAAAAGACAGAAACAGAATTGTGATGGTAATCGGATTATGATGATGACAGATAATGGAGTACATGGTTGATGGGAACAGAAATAACCTGACAATATGCAATCTTAAATACTAGCTTTCCCTAATCTCTCCCTGGCACTAGATACCACTGTCCTCCGAGTAACTCATAGGTATTCCTAATGGGAGCCATATCTCAAACACCGTTCTTGACCAACTATGAGATGGGACTAGAACCCAGAGACAAATAAGCTAAACAAAGCAAAGCTGAACTATAAACAAGACTAGACAAATGCAAATGGCAAAGACAAAAACCCTAAGGCTAGGAAGAAAGGTCTGGACTAGACCTAACCATAGGAAAAAGACTACACTGACAAGTACAGGCTAGGCTAGAACAAGATACAAGACGTAAACAAGGAATACTAGATTTATATGCACATAGTTATAATCAGCAACATACTGTAGGAGCCAGGAATATTTAAAGAAAGGCTAACCAATCAGGAACTCCTCCATAAATGAGTTTGGGCTGATTGTCAGCTCTAATAGATCAGCTGTGTGATAAATGCATAGCAACTACCCTAACAAACTTAAATACTTGAAATGATGATATGATACAGCAGAAGAATTCCCGCAGATTGTAACAGTCCCAATTGCTGTCTAAAGTTATAGCTTTTATTAACTAGCTTTTATTAGCTTCTGCATTAACACATTTTTTCCAGCCTTATTAATTGTTCTATCGTAATTTTTTTCTATACATGTAATGGCTAGAACTTTTAATTGTCCATGACACATGTCAATGAACTTTGAAAAGGTTCTGTAATTCTATATAAATATTGCTAGGTCACATATTGTTCTCTAAGTTTTGAATATACAGTGTAAAAATTTGGCTCCTGATGTCTAACCTTTAAAGGGGTTGTCCCACAAAGTTAGTTTATTGACTGTTGTATACACAGGATATGATTGGGGTATGACTGCTGTGACTCCCATGATCACAAGAGTTCCTAGTGTCCCAGGACGAATGGATGGAGTGGTGGTCATACCTGTGCACTACGTCTCCATTCATTTGTATGGGACTGCTGGAACTAACCAATTGCATGTACTTCACTATCTCCAGCAGTCCAACAGAAATAAATGCAGTAGTAGTGTTCTCGTGTGGCCACCACTACATTCATTCCAAGACACTCAGAGCTCCCGTTCTATTAACAATGAATGGGATATAATGGGATATAATATGTAAGAACCATCCCTTTTTCCCTACAGCCATAGCCACCGGACGTTTCACTCAGTTCCCTTTAAAATACCTATAGAGAAAAGAAAAGACACATCGGTGCTACAAAATGAGCGTTTTCTAACCATGGTATGCCACTGCATATTCCCTGAGATAGGTCAGAAACTGTACTATTGGTAGGTTTTACCTTGCAATATTCAAGTATATTTGGGATGTTGTTTAGAAACAGGGGGCACAGCCCACAGGGGTTATGGCAGATCTCCTTGCTCTTGTAAAAATCTGATCTAGTCTCATAGGATGACCATAGACATCAGATGTATATCGGCTGAACCCCCTGATTTCAACAGGTCTGGCTGATCAGCTAATGCGTATGGGGGCCTACTGACTCTCTACCGATGGTGGATGTTAGAGTAAATAAGAATCAGGTGGTTGGATTTCAGGTGTCTGGTCCTTTCATTCTTCAGAGATAAGCCACTGCAAGAGGTATCTGGCAGCAGCTTTCTCCCGTCTACATTCAGAACCCATATACTCTTGGCTAAGCCGAGTATCTGTGTGTGGAGGTGTCTTCGGTGAGGTGGCTGTCTCATGTATATGGCAAGCCTTACATTGAGGGATAACTGCACTTTCAGTTTTGACTGGTTGAAAGAAGAAAAACTCAGCAGTCTGAGTTGACAGTGAATAGATATTAAAAAACATAGCAAAAATAAAAGTAAATGTACCATACATAAAAAAAGGAAATGAAAGGAAGTTTCCAAAGCCACATAAATTGCCTTGTATTGTAACAATATTGGAGAACACACCCTAACCTTGTAATACTTTCCACTGATACTCACCGCTCTTAGTTTCTAAGATTATGGGACTGGAATTGTGGTAGTTTTATTGGTGTTCTCTAGACAACAGACAAGAGACATAACCTTTTCATCTTGGTAATTATGAAATCTTCGTTTTAAGTAAGTATAGAGTTGCTAAGTACAGTATAAGTACAGTGTGCCGATGCCAATGGGCAATTTTCAGAAGCAAATATTCTTTGTTCTTTTCATAATCATTATGTTTATTATCTCTTCTTTATTAATCACAATTATAATGTGGTAGTAAAACAGCCAAATAAACCGTGTTTATAGCAAATGGGCAAGAACTAAGAGAGACATGTGCTTACATAGTCCTAAAGGATCATTTATGAAATGTGCAGTTGCAATGTGTTTAGTAGTATCCTAAAAACTGAACATCTGACATCTTTGTAAAAATGGGTGTAATTGTGTTTCTAATGTGCCTAATTATCATGGAGCAGCATCCACTCTACTTGTACAAACTCCAGCACTACTGTAGATTTCTACTTGTTGGTTCACTCAGACCATTTGGAGAGTCCCAGGCAGGGCTGCGGAGTCAGTAAGACAAACCTCCGACTCAATTTTCCTGGAATCTGACTCATAGACTCATAGAATGGTAGAGTTGGAAGGGACCTCCAGGGCCATCTGGTCCAACCCTTTGCTCAGTGCAGGATTCACTTAATTATCCTAGACAGATATCAGTCCAGCCTTTGTTTGAACACTTCCATTTAAGCAGAACTCACCACCTCCCATGGTAACCTGTTCCACTCACTGTCAGAAAGTTTTTTCTAATATCTAATTTGTGTCTCCTCCCTTTCAGTTTCATCCCATTGCTTCTAGTCTTTCCTTGCGTAAATGAGAATAGGGCTGATCCCTCTGCACCGTGACAACCCATCAGATACTGTATTTACAGCCCATCAGATATTTATAAGATGACATTTTCCTTTTTTCTGCAGCTCACTTCTTAACTTTACTATGTAGCCTGGGACAGGGTCAACAGAGGGATTTAATGACTGCTATGTTGTACTGTTGAAGCTTAGATAAGGCAGGATAGTAACACTAAACACAAAAAAAGACTCTGTATGCAGGTTCCCTGTCACACCCTGATCTCTGGGGAGAGCAATGTACTCCATCACTTCCTGGAAAATGCCAGCCGGCATGATGGAAGAATTATGGACTCCTTTTTTTTAAAGTGATACATTTACTGTATTAAAATGGTAACATCAGGCTTTTATCACCACTATAATTAAGGTATTTAGTTGGAACATAAAATATATTTATTGGAATAGACTTTCTGAACATAAAACTTTACTAAATTGTAGATATGCAATACACTATGCATTTAGTAAGTGGGGAAAAAAAAGTTTTTAACAGAAACATAGTAAAGTTGCAGTCTATGAATTTGTTTTTAGTAATAGTATTGCCTCCATTAGATCCTTCTTTGTAGACGACCTCAAATCCGGTCTAATTATTTTTTATAGTGTATGTATGTATATGTGTGTATATATATATATATATATATTTTTTTTATAAGCCAGAGTCCGTGTATCTCTACCAACTCCGACTCTACCAAAATGGGATGGTGACTCCCACTCCATAATTTTGTCTCTGACTCCAGAAGTAACGGAAATCTACAGAAACAGAGAACAAAGTTTACAGCTTTGGTCTCCATTTCAGTAATGACAGCCTGTGGAGCTGTCCAGGGTTACATCTAAATACCCTTTTCAACATGTAAATCGGAACTCCCAGACTGGAAGGATGGATGGGGGCCCAAACGTGGTGTTAATGTAATTGTGGATAACTCAAAGAGTGCAATATCAAGACTAGCAGTACACTAAAAGATGTTTGGTTTCACATCACTTTAGAGCTATTTACTTTAATGAGTAAACTGCTTTAATTGCTGGAAATGATAAATGTAAGATGCTGTACTGTAGCATTCAGTTGTCGTTTAGAGCTTTGAACTGTGTCCACATACAAAGAATCAAATTAACAGTAAACTCCCTCAATCTGGCAAAATAGAAAGCGTAATTTAATTTCCAATTGTCTGAGTAATGCCAACAATGGATAAAAGATGAAAGGTGCAAAGATTACTTCTCAGAAGCCGATTCAAACCACATCAAACAAGACCACATTGGAATTATTACAAAATCCTGTATATCGGATATATAGAAATATATAACTATTCTGACTCCTATGATAACCCTGAACCCAGCGGTCAGGAGAAGAACTTTTTATGAACTTTAACAAGTTCATTTGCTTGCAAATTTGTAAATATCTGTAAATCTCGTACTTTATTTAACACCTAACAGTTACAGTAAAACTGAAAAACTCTCCCAAAAATGTCACTTTGAATTGTAGATTTTCAGTAACTTGAGTGCCATAAAGGGAACCTGTCATCTTGGGACAGCATCATAAGCTGAGTTTGCAGGGCAGCAGTACTAAGCCAACACGCCTGTCCTTTCTGGGTTATTTCAGATGAGTGTGTTTTAGCTCATTTTCGCTAAAAAGGCAGAGACTAAAACCCATAGATTTCAAGAGAACTAAAACATAGAAGCTGCTCGGTTTTATGCATATTTGCACACCAAAGAGGCCAATAGAGGCCTATGGGAGGTGTGTAAATACATACATATGTTTGAGCGGGTATGTTTAAAACACTGTGCATACCCGCATGCATCGGCACATCGTTTCACCATCAGTTTGATTCTGCCGTCCATGTGAATGAGCGGTACCTGCGCAAATATACACTTAAGAAAATGTATTAACATACATAAAAGTTACTTCCTGTATCAGCTTCTACTTGCTGTATCTCAGGCTGTGTTGCAAACAGAGATTTCATTTGCTCAGCCTGAAATATAGCAGTTTAATGCACAGACATATCTCATACATTCTTGGCTACTGAAGGACGTAGGAGCTACAGCCTGAGTAGGGAAAGAGTTAAAGGGGTCTTACAAGAGTAAAAAATGTATGGTCAGTAAATGGTCTGCAATAAAAAGCATAAGCCATACTCCTTGGTTAAATGCCCCCTGGTTCAGTGGTCCCCCTGGTGCCGCTCCTATTTCTAGAGGAAGCTGCAGCCGTCATGTGCCGTTCATTGGACATGTGATCACTTAGACCAGTGTTCCCCAACTCCAGTCCTCAGGGACCGCCAATAGGTCATGTTTTCAGGATTTTCTCAGTGTTGCACAGGTGATGTAATTATTGTCAATGCCTCAGACATTGCCACAGGTGTTCTTACCATAGGAGATCCTGGAAAGATGACCTGTTGGTGGTCCCTGAGGACTGGAGTTGTGGACCCCTGACTTAGACAATCACTGGCTACTGTGGTGATCCTGCCATGAATGGCTTGTGACTGCTGAAGCCAGTGGTTGACTGAACAGTCATGTGTCCAATGACTGGTACGTGACCGCAGCAGCTCTTTCCGGTATCTTAGTAGTGGGGCCAAGGGGTACTGTGATGGACCGGAGAGTGGGGTGGTGCATTTGACTGGTGAATGTGATTTATTTTATTTGAGCTCATTCCCTGCTAATACATTTTTTTTTAATCTCCAAAAAACCCTTTAAAAATTGATGCCCCGGTGAAGAAGCAGCTTTATCCTTCCGATGATTGGTTCCAGCAGTCGGACCTGCACCAGTCAGATAATAATGGCAGGACCCCTTTAAGAACAATCCAGTCCATAGCAGCACATACAGTATTTGCTAGGTTTTCACCGCTTGTTTCAGGCCGCTCATCATGGGAGGTTGACTGTGGCTTTGTATTGCTTTAATTTCTGAGGAATGTGGAAGTTTAATGTGCCAAGATATCTTTTCAGGAGTAGCAATGTTATGCATGCTTAGCTTGGTAATATCTCCAGGTCTTAAATTGGGTTAAGAAGACCCAGTCAGACGACCTTCTAAGATGACTTTAATTGTGACAACTGCAAATTGCAAAATGTAATGCACATAACATGTATATACAATCATATACACTGTGCTCTACGTCTGTATCTACTCCAGGCACTGGCATAGGTTTACAAAGATCTTTAAATCTAGTGGTACTGAAATCTAGTATTTTAGAGCTACACAATTATTTTTGATGGTTTATCACCCGGAATTGCAATAGAAGGCTTCACTCTAATCGAAATCAATGGGAGGGAGCTATATCCTCTACTGCACTTCTGCCTCCAACCCTATTGTAGACATCTGGCCCCGCTGCAGTGAGTGCGGAGGCTCAGATCAGCTGATCGCCAGGGGTCTCGAGTAGAGGACCTCTGCTGATCAACTATGGATGACCTATCCTGAGAATTAAGTCATTAATACTGCAAGGGGTTTAATGCTCGGAATACCCCTTTAATATACTAAACACATACTATATTTAAAGGAGTTTTATCTTTTGGTAAGTCCATTTGTCTAATGCATTAATAGGGAATTCTTAATGGAGGAAAGAAGTCCCCCTTCACGACCCTCATCTTTTAGCGGGAGCATAGAACAGCTGCTAAGGGCAGCTCCTGGTCTGGAGGTACAATGCATGAAAGTCAATGGATTTCAATAGGAATTGTGTATTAGTAAACTTACCCTATGGTGGCTCTACAGGGAAATAATACATTTGTTGCCAGCTCCATATATTATAACTGATCATTTATGGTTCTACTAGTGGGACATACTGTCATCAGATGCTTACCAAGGACCCCTTCTAACAAAAAGGCATTGTATAACCCTTTTAACCTTGAATTCCTGTGTCCAGTGCCTAAAGCTAGGTGGATGTATCGACAATACCAATCACCAAGACTCTGTAGAACCCTCTAATGAGTGATTAAAATGGGTCTCCCCAAATGTTCCATGTGAAGTGAAAAAAAATTCAATTCACAATTAGTGGCGTTAATATATTAGTAAGAAACCTCTAGTAAGGACCGTCCATCCACAAGCAACACAAGGAGACCATTCATGCCTGAACTGACATCATTGTAGGGGCCATGTGAGAAAATACTGATATATACAAATGTGCAACGGCGAAGACTTACTGCTAATTATGGTTAAAGTAAATCCAGGCTTCCAGGGTTTTATTCCCATAAGAAGCCATGACCTTTAAGAAAGCAAAAGTTTGTTTTATGATTATGGGCTGTACGGGACAGGAGATGTAACTGCGAAAAAATAAGAGCAGGATATGAGTGAACAAAGAGCAGATTTAGCTTCTTTAGCGTAGTCCACACAAAACGCTGGCATTCTCAATTTACTAATTGGTTCTACATTAAGCCTGTCTTTCCTTTTTCCTCTTCTCTGGCAAATCTACTTTACATACTTATAGAGCTTCATTTCTAAAGGAAGGTCATTAATATATGAACTTGTTTCTCGCAGACAGCTTACTAGATTAAAGATGTGCCGCATGTGAAGCCACATTCATTCTAGCCTGTCCCCTTTGTGACCCATGCCACCCTATACTAATCGTGGCTCCCATATCGCCCTCTGCTAAATCTGCTTTCAGGAAATTAGCTCCGAAACTGAAGTAAGGGTTACATCAGAGCGAACGCTCGGGATAAGCCCCATTGTGCAATATTGCAAGGAAGCTAGAAAACTTGAATTACCTCTATCTACACTGATTGGCCACTTTATTAGACATAGATGCCCTTTCATGTTGAAGCTTCCCTGCATGGGGATTAGATACATGACCCCGGATTTCAGCATAAAGTAAAGTCACAAGTTTTCCGTAGGTCAGTTTCGGTGTGAATCTACATTAAAATTGGACAAGCGAGTGACTTCCAACGAGGTCTGGCCATCGGTGCTAGACTAGCCAGGCCAGGATTTCATAGACTGCCAACCTTGTGGGGTTTTCTGGTACAATGGTGTAGAGAGTATATCAAGAATGGTGTGATCGAGGGAAAGCATTTAGAGAAAGGGGATCTTGTGGACAAAAAAGAAATTGTCAGTAGAAGGGGTCAGAAAAGGATGTCAAAATCATTCCGAAGAACAGCCGGTGACAGTCGAGCAAATTGCTGCCAAATACAACGCTGGTGCTCCAACTAATGTGACCAAATGCACGACCCATTGCTCCTTTGCATGGATGGGATATAACAGTAGACAACTCGTTTGAGTGTCATTGCTGTCTCAGAGAAATGGAAAGTCAAGACTCCAGGGTGCAAAAGAACACAAAAGTTGGATCACTGAGCAGTGAAAATATATCGCCTGCTCAGATTTCTGTTGCACCGCGCTGAGAGGTCAGAATTTGGATAGTGTTTAAATAAATAGAGCAGTGGTCATGTGTGCACACTACTGCCCCATTCATTTCAGTGGGACTACCAGAAACTACCAGAGATAGAGATACTGGATGTGACCCCGACTTACGGCTCCTTTACACTGGCGTAGGTGATACCATGAATCATTTCCTGATCGCGCCTTCGCCGTCCTTGTGAAAGCACCGTGGATGTGAAAACAGCCTCGCATTACTTCAGGGATGCAGGGAATCCCCCGCCTCAGCTGTCACAGCCACAGCAGAGGATCGCAGAGATCTCCTATTGCTTTCAATGGGGTTGGTGCTTGTGCCGCCGACTTCATTAAAAGCAATGGGCGATATCACAGAAAGATAGGATATCCAGCAATTTGATTTCTGCATAGCATCGCATCATGCTGCCATGGGGGAAACCATCGCTAATGTGAATGAACCCATTCAAAAGAATAGGGTTCATACCTGTGCGAGATTTGTGCGTCTCACAACACATAAATCTCACACGATTTTCACGCCAGTGTGAAGGCAGCTTTAGGCCTCAGTCACACGGGCGCATCGGCACCCGTACACCGGCGCCGATGCGCCCATGTGACTGTCAGTTAGAAGATGGACGTACCTGAAGACGGACGTCTCTCTGCAGCGCTGCTGAAAGAACACATGACCGGCAATGAAGCCGGTCACATGTTCTTTCCTCCGGCGCTGCAGAGACGGCCGTCTTCAGGTACGTCCGTCTCCTTCCTGCAGTAACACGGGCGCCGATGCGCCCGTGTGACTGAGGCCTTAGGGTGCTTTTATACAGAACGATTATCGGTCACAAAATTGTTCAAACGTGCAAATGTGAACAACAGTCGTTCAGTCTAAATGCGAGTAGAGTTGAGCGAACGTACTCTGTCGAGCTTTTTGGTCTGGCAGGAAGGGGGAGAGGGAGAGAAGAGACGGACGAACCAAGGGGAAAAAAAAAAAAAGCTCGGGACCCGGCGTTCCACATACAAAAATGCTCAAATCTCCCATTGTAGTCAATGGGGTTCGTTACTCGAGTAGAGCTCTCGAATTTTACAAAAAGCTCGAATAACGCGTACCCGAGTATTTGGGTGCTCGCTCATCTCTAAATGCGAGCCAATGACCGAACGATGAACGCTAATCATTCACTTTTTGCTCGTCATTCATTTTATGCAGGCAAAAGAATCATCATTGGTTCATTTACTTATCGTTTGTTTTGAACGGCGCTCGTTCACTCGTTCTCATTCACTTATACAGCAAATGTGAAAGACTGAATGATTCTGATCAATTTCTCGTTCGAACGAGCCAACCATGTCTAAACAGGCTGCCTGAGCGAACTCTGATGTCATTCAGTCGTTCAGTCATTCAATCGCCTTGTCTAAAAAGGCCCTAAGTAGATAGTTATTCCCTATCTTGTTGATAGTTGTTAACTTCTACGTAGGACAACCACTTTAACCCTTCCCAATCCACTGTCTGACGTCTGAAGACCTTATGATTTAAGGCTGTACAGCTCCGGTGTTGGTAAACGTCCGTCGGGGTTCTCTTACTGTATATTGCCAGCCTCTCTGCTGTCGGAGCCTATCCAATGTGTCACCTCATGCAGTACTGGCTTTAGCCAGCATATAGCGCCGTCGTATAACAGCAGAAAAAGAGTAAGCCCCCTAGGAAAACCAGGATACAAATTGAATTGGAAAGGGTTAAGGGGCCAGTTATATTTCCTATCAGTACTAATAGTGATGGATAATTCTCTACTCCAGATATAGTAGATCAGTAATTGAAAAAAAGAATATTGTGCGCTTTTCAGGCTCCATTTTGTCTAATTTTATATTTTATTTAAAAGTTAGAAACTAAAAAGTGTAATAAATCTGAAAGTATAAGGCATTTTGAAGAAGAGTTCATTCTTACAACTACTGTATGTCACTTCTACCAGAAATGTCTTAAGTTATAATGTGCTCCTTCCAGTCATTAGGCCGTATGTAATATTTGTGACAGCACACAGTAGTAGAACAGCTGGCTAAACGTCCCCATGCATCTGTTCCAAATGTTTCTTGCCCCTTATAAGTATACATTATCTTTTGCTCGTGGCCTGCGATGTATCAAGTTGCATTATAATGTGGAAATGTTTCACTCTGGCAGCTTCTCAATGCTCGGTGAACTCAGAGCAGATTGAAAACATGAGACTTGAATGATAACTGAGCAATATTGAAACAATAGACCTAAAGGAAATCCCCCCCCCCCCCCCCCCCCATTTCCCAGTTTACAGATCTACCAAAAAAGTTAAAGGGGTTGTCCCGCGGCAGCAAGTGGGTCTATACACTTCTGTATGGCCATATTAATGCACTTTGTAATGTACATTGTGCATTAATTATGAGCCATACAGAAGTTATAAGAAGTTTTTCACTTACCTGCTCCGTTGCTAGCGTCCTCGTTTCCATGGAGCCGACTAATTTTCGCCGTCTAATGGCCAAATTAGCCGCGCTTGCGCAGTCCGGGTCTTCTTCTTTCCTCAATGGGGCCGCTCGTGCTGGATGCCGGCTCCTTGTAGCTCCGCCCCGTCACGTGCCGATTCCAGCCAATCAGGAGGCTGGAATCGGCAATGGACCACACAGAAGCCCTGCGGTCCACCGAGGGTAAGGATCCCGGCAGCCATCTTCAGCAGGTAAGTAAGAAGTCACCGGAGCGCGGGGATTCAGGTAAGCACTCTCCGGTGTTCTTTTTTAACCCCTGCATCGGGGTTGTCTCGCGCCGAACGGGGGGGGGTTGAAAAAAAAACAAAAAACGTTTCGGCGCGGGACAACCCCTTTAAATAACTTTATAAATAGGAATAGTACAAAAGTAAATCTGAGTTCTGCCTACATGAATTGACATGCAGCAGCCAGAATGACAGGGAAAGATAGTAGAACTTTTTAAGTTTTTAATGCACCTTACAGACATTGGATGTGGGCGCTATTGGTGACCCTGGATGACCTAAACAATGCATCTTTGTAGCAGTGGAATAGATAAGAGACTGAACTACTAACTTGACTGCCGTGTCACCAACAACACCCACATAGAACATCTGTAAGGGGCCTTAAAAACTTGCAGAGTTCTTCTATCCTTTCATGTCATTCTGGCTGTTGTATGTCAGTTCCAACCAACTATACTTTTGCACCTTTCTTTTTGAATCACGCTGTAATTGCATTAGTAGTATTACTTTATAGCACTTTATAGTCATTATAGTCCAGAACTGCATTGACAGTTCTTCCTACTATAGATTGGAAATCTGCTGGTATTCCTTGGAGAATTATGAATGCAGCTCTAGATTATACAAACTTGGTGTATTTACAAAGCTATTCAATGTGAACATATACTTAAAGTCCACTTACACTTCTTTGGATAATCGCTGTCAAGGCGCCCATACACCCCCAACAACTGCTGGATGTACAACCGTTCATCTGACAGCTGTTTCCACCTTCTTCCCCATACTCATGAACATTTGGCTTGGCCAACCGTTGCAGCCAGAGACTTCTAGCTTATCTCTCCTAGAAAAAAAAAGGGATTGGCCATTGAAATTCAACATCCCTAATCCTTCTTTCAGTTGAGCCACCCCCATGTGCATTAGACAGTCGTCCAGCTCCACAATTGGGTTCGGATGACTAAAGTATGGGGGGGCCTTCCTTGGTCCTTGGGCCTTTCTTGGTCCCCTGGATCATTCCTTGGGGTTCATACTGTATTCTCATTTTAAATCTTGTCTAGTGCTCAGAACTCCTCATGCTTGTACCCAGAGTGTGATTAACCTAGGAGTGTAACAAGTGCAATGGTAGCAATTGATCCCCAGCTCTGGTGCCTGAGGGGTCTTTTAGAACATTAGAAGACCCCAGTATTATAAATGGGCCATTATATTTGTGGGCTCTTGTTGCAGGTTTTTCATTATAGTCCAGAAACTTTAAAGAAAACCCGTGGGATCCCTTATGCTTCCCGAGCTGCAGGCCACACAGTATAGTGAAAAACACTTTGATTTCAGTGGTCTGTCATTTCTATTGTTTTGTTCGGCACTTTATAATAGCATACTTACATTGAAAGTGTGCAGCGTGCTACTAGAGAGGAGTCTAATGATACTCATTGATATTCATGCATGCATGCTCCCCCTGCCCTCTCCCTCCCTCCAGCCGCTAATAGACATTTCTGTTTTACTGTGCATAGGGAGAAACCTATCAATCAGCAGGGGAGCGGGCATCAGTGAATATATAAATATTAATCAAACTCATCAGACCTCTCTGCTGACCGCTGCTAACTTACGTCTTAAGTATTACAACACTAAGTGACTATAAGTGACCGACTGCTGAAATCACTATAGTGTGCTGCCTACTACCAGGGCAGCATGAAAGACAGCTTCCCTTTAAGTTATGCCTCTGGATCAGCCCCTTTTGTTTTTTGTTCTTTCATTATATTGAACATCACTTCCCAATCTCGGTGGCATGCTGCATTTGCTATATCCATCCATCCATGGCATTTTTGTTGCGTTATTTCCGATTGACTTGACTGATAAAAATGTAATTCTCTTATGTTTCCATTGGCGCTGTACTTTTTAACATTCTTATGTTTTCATTTTCTGCCTCATTAGCGAAGACAAAGTGGACCCCTTATTATGTGTTCATTATTTTCTATCTGCCTTTACCAGCCCATTGGTGCTATAAATTCACTTACAGCCTGACATTGGAGTTGGGTGAATCATTTCAGGAATTCACAAGATTTACTGACTCATGAGTTTCTCTAAGTGTATTGAGATAATGCACTCACGGTTGTATATACATACTCTTCAGAACTGGCACAAACCAATAGGAATGGGAGAATGTTGATAAAGCAGGAATGAGAAGAGATAGAAAAAGTTCAGGAATCAGTGAATCATTCCATTTAAATCTTCAAGACATTTCTATGATCTGGAGCCATTAATGCCGCTGTCTCCAACCCCTTTCCATAGGTCTTATAAGGGTATATGGAGGTTATTGAGGGTCTTACCCCTCCACTAACAAAAAGCATTCCTTTCAGATGTTTTATATACTTATATCAGTAAGAATGTGACGAAAAATTGGGCCAAAATGCCGTGAATTTTGCCAAAAGTTTGTCATAAACTAAGCCAGCTAGTAGGTGGTCTAAACTTAGACTAGACAGTCCTAAAATGCAACAAATTTATCGTTCAGAGACTGCCTTCTCTTAAGTTATAAGAGTGTACTGTATATATATATTTCTTCAGATATATGTAGTTACACCAGCCTGATGAAGAAGCCTGATGGCCTTTAACCCTTTGCAATCCTATTTTGGATTCAGGGTTTCCTAGGGGGTTTTCTCTTTCTGCCATTATACAATGGCACCATCTGCTGGCTAGAGCCAGTACTGCAGTATGTGACATTCTGGAGAGGCCCACCGATAACAGAGCGGCCAGTACTATACTGTAAGAATACCCTGCCGGACGTCATGCGACATCGAAGCTGTACAGCCTTCAATCAGACTGTCTTCAGACATCAGACAGTGGATTGAAAAGGGTTAAATCTTGCATATATAATTTTTCAGGTTAACCAATAAAGGTATCACCTCTATAATGCTTTTGTCTTTTTTTATACAAGAGTATTTAACATCATAGACTCTTCCGGCTAGCACGGTACCGCACTGCTTTTGCTCTAATTCTAGAGTTCGTAATATTTAGGGTCATTATATTCGGTATGGATGATTTGGATGTAGACCTATCAGATTTATTGGAATGTTATATAATTATTATAACAGCCCGTCACAATTCCCTATCAGTTCACATGGACATCATAAAAGTTGGGCTTCTTTTTGTTTGAGCCAAGCCCAGGGGTTCTAAAAGGTGGATCCACAGTGATCTGTTGATTGCCTCCGCCTTCTGTGAAAATAAGGGGTTATCACAAAATTACTGTGCATAGTGCGAGGATGTTTTTAATTTATTATTTATGCGTCTTTTGTATTTTCAGCGTTGCATTATAAATTCGTTCAGATTGTTCCTATATTACAGATATAGGGACACATTGATAAACCTTTTTATGCCAGTTTCTGGCATTTGGGCAAAAATTACTTTTTTCTGTTATGCACTAGCCCTGCCACTCTCCCCAAAAGTGGGCAGGGCTTAATGGAAGGGGTGTGGCTGCCTGTGGGCCCTCAGATTTATTTAGAATTCATGCCAGAAACTGGTGTAAATTATACTAGAAATGTTTGCCATGTTGAACCTGGCGTATATTTCTGATAAGGTGCATGGATGTGCCTAATACATAAAGAGGTGTGCACCTCTTCAAGTATTAAGCGTACCGCGCACCAGGGGAATTGTACTAAACTCTGCGTTGGAAATGCTTGGCTTAGTAAATGTTCCCCCTAATTCTTACTGACAGCACAAGGTGGGCCATGGAAAGTATCCCAGCACCACACTCTTATGAAAACTGCCCAAAAGAAAATCTGCTTTATTCCACATAGCAACCAATCAGAGCACAGCTTTCATTTTTCATCAGCAGTATATGAAATGAAAGCTGTGCTGTGATTGGTTGCTCCAGGACAACATCTACATGGAGCTTGTATATTCTCTCCATTTCCTCCCTTAATACAATAACATGCTAATAGAGGAATTTAAAAATTGTGAGCTTCAGTGGAGACAGAACTCTAAATAGTAAGCGATGTAAAATGGTGTGTAATATATATGTTATACTTTTATATACTTACACTTTTCCAGAACCAGCCTTCTACTTTGGGGATATAGAACTGTACGTGGATGAAGGTGCGGGATACATAGAAGTACGTGTATGGAGGACTGGTACTGATCTGTCAAAAACTGCCACCGTCACCGTTCGCTCACAAAAGACGGAGCCAGTGTCAGCAGTGGGTAAGTCACACTAGAGAAAACATTATACGGTGTGCGTGATTAATATAGGGAGATTACATTGCAAGTTTTGTTCTGGGATTGATGTGAGTGTGTTTGGAGAACAGCTCCACAGAATATGTCCATGAACAACTCATATTGCTTCCATGCGGCCACCATTAGGAGGAGATCACTGCTTTCACAGTTACACAGCTTTCC
The DNA here is from genome assembly GCF_035609145.1 of Eleutherodactylus coqui. Taxonomy (NCBI): domain Eukaryota; kingdom Metazoa; phylum Chordata; class Amphibia; order Anura; family Eleutherodactylidae; genus Eleutherodactylus; species Eleutherodactylus coqui. Next base: position 439,926,701 of record NC_089837.1, on the reverse strand, counting down.
ATTGCATTCAATACTAGCTGAATAAAACCAATTGCAGTTAGCGCCCCCTGGTGGTGGCTGGAGCCGTCCATAATTTTATTGTTTGAAGAGGACTCGTCAGCCATGGCCTGCTGCCTCTATCACTAGTTTTCTTTTCTTTCAACCCCATCTCCTCCTTCTTTACTGCAGCTGATAGAATGCAAGTGCCTAAAGCCGAATCTGTCAAGTGGTGGGTCTCCAACATTCACTGTCATGGGATGACCGTCAGGGCTGCAATGAGGCCAGGAAATTTAAATAAGATCCCTTTATGTTTTATATACAGCACATTTCCACCCCACGCTGGGGCCTTCGTCGGGTTTAACCCAGCTTTGAATCCATTAATGGCCATCTAGCAAGCATTGCATGAAGTTTTTTTTTTTAGCACTTTTTTCTACTCATTTAGCCAGTTTGAGGTCTCAGGATAAGACTTATCTTCAATAAGACAATATCTCTTCAAATATAAGACAATATCTCTTCAAATATAAGACAATATCTCTCCGTATTAATTGTGTATTCATCTTTTTTCATATTTTGGGGGTGTTGAATTTCCTTCTGTCAGTGGATCACATCAGATTTAATTGAGAGTTAGCAGTGAAGACCACCAACTTGACAAGTTCAAACTGACCAGAGCCGTATCTAATGGGACTTGGTATGGGGGAATGGGGAGAGTAGTAAATAAAGAAAGGCTGTAGTATAGTGAGTGAGGTTGCAAATACAAAGCTATGCAGTAGGCCACACTGACTCGAGGACACAAAAAATTTGTGTGAATGGGACTGAGGGGTATGGAGCTCTAGGTCGAAAACTGACAGCCTTGGGTTTTAATGCTGTATCATTTGATTGTGTCTACTTCCCATTTTGTTTAATCCCTTATCTTTTCCCTTCATCCTTTTTAAGCATACATCCAGATCTGATCCCAAAAATGTAGATGTGTATGTATATGTATTCAGAATGTGACCTATTAGTGATTGTCCTGAAGTATTGTAGGAAATATACTAATAATATGCATTTCTTTTCTCAGCTGGTGTTGACTATGTAGGTATCAGTAGGAATCTAGATTTTGCTCCCGGTGTTAACATGCAAACTTTCCGCATCGTCATTCTGGATGACTTGGGACAGCCAGTGCTGGAGGGCATAGAGAAGTTTGAACTAGTGTTGCGTATGCCAATGAATGCTGTCCTCGGGGAGCCTAGCAAAGCAACTGTATACATCAATGACACTGTCTCTGACTGTAAGTGACATTTATATTCCCTGCATCCTTGCTTTAATACGATGCACCCTTCAACTCCGTAACTGACACTTTGGAGGCCATTTAGTGGGTGTCATTGCTCACAAGAACTCAGCCATGATCATACAGATGCCATTATGTAAGAAAGAGTCTCCTGGTAACAGTCTTGTAATTGTCACGTGATACAGTACTTGCTTTAAGAATACTCTGCACAGAAACAGTACCTGCCTTAGGTTAGATGGCACCTTGTGCAGAATTTTTGGGGGGCACAAGACAAAAACAATACTCTGCCTGTATTTTACTGTGCAGAAAGCAGCAAGATAGCTGCATACCCAAACCAGAACAGAACCAAGCTACTAACTACAGTACTAGAATTAAGCCGATAACATATATACAATACCAGAACTAATATCAATATATAAATACAGCACCAGACACAAGCTTATAGCATACATATGGCACCATAACTAACTTCAGTACATGAATGCAGCCCCAGAACCAAGCTCATAACATAGATAAAATACCAGAACCAAGGTCAGCACATAAATACAGCAGCAGAACTAAGCTTATAATGTGAATACAGCACAATCCTCCCTCAGTACACAGACACAATACTAAAACCAAGCTCATAACATAAATACAGCACCAGAACCAAGCTCATAACACAAATGCAGTAGCAGAACTAAGTGATTGTGTTGCAGGGGTGCTGATGGGCCGACAGTGGTACCTTGGAACATCAGTTAGGAGGAGACGGGGCCATAAGGATGATGATGATTACTAAAGTTCCACAAGATGCTGCTGTAAAGAGGAAGATCACCTGGCTATGCAGACTTAAGAAGGGAAAGGGAAGGGGGTTGATCGCCCTCAGCTTACATCTGCCTGATGCCTTCCCCACAAGCTCATGGCCAGCATTTTGCACAACCGCATGGGTCACATGTAACTAAGGCTTGGTTCACACGGAATGTATTCCCGGCTGAAAAATCGCTGTTTTGCCACAGTGAAAACCGCAAGATTTCCGCCAGGAAAGTGCAGCTGCAAAACCCGCGGTACTCAGCCGCGGGTTTTGGAGTGGCTTGGCCGCATGCTTTTCCATTGCGTCCGCTGCTCCCATAAAGGAGAGCGCAGCCGCAACAGGAAAAAAAAGAATGGACATGCTGCGGCCGGGGAACCCGTGCTGCAGCGCCAGCTTCTGCCAGCTTTGCCGCGACGGATTTGCCGTCCTGTGTGGACGAGATTTTTAACTAATCTCGTCCACATGCCTGGCTAACCCCAGGATTAGCGTCGGCAGGCCGACTTGCTGCGGCGAATCCGCCCTGTGTGAACCCAGCCTAAGACTGGCCATGTACACGAAGAGGCAGCAGAAAATGTCTAATAAACTCTATGTGAAAATCAGAATCATACAAATATGTGATTATTGTCCACAGTGCCAAAGGTTCAATTCAGAGAGGCCATGTACATGGGGCATGAGAAGGATGGGAAGATCACAGCCCTGGTGTACAGAAGTGGGGACGTCAGCTACAAGTCTACAGTACGTTGCTACACTCGACAGGGCTCTGCACAAGTGATGATGGACTTTGAAGAACGACCAAACACAGATAGCTCAATCATCACATTCCTTCCGGGTACAGTATATTCCGCTCTGAAAGTTTTTTTTCAATGTTGATGACCTTATAGAATAAAAGTAGTGAAGAAGTAGTTTGTCATTTTGTCAATATATCCCAGTGCATGCTGGTTGTGTTATCTCTAGATCATATTAGTATCTCACTGCTATTTAAGATTTAGGAAATTTCTTATAAGTGTAAGTTAAGCTTCATTTGTCTTTCATCCAGAGTTAGGGCTTACACAGATGGGCATGTTTTAGCCCCTTTATGCGTCCGTGAAAAGCACGGGCACAAAACGGTCCAGGACAAAACCATTGATTTCAATGGTTTTGTTTCCACTATCGGGATTCTCGAACGTAGTTGATACTACATGTGAGAAAGATAGGGCAGGACCTATTTTCCTGCTTTATTTTTCAAACTCGCGTGCTATAGCGCAAAGTTTGAATAGTCCAAAAAAAGAGAAAAATCCTGTTCCTGCACTAATACGCTCCATAGCGGCGAGCGTATTAGCACATGCGCCCATGTGTTTTTGCCCTCATACTGTAACTTGAAAATCCTAGGCTCCAGTGCAAAATCTGTAACTGGGCTCCCCGCCTAACATATGCCATTTATAATACCCGTATATGACTTCTACTGTACTTCAGCACCCCATATAGCTTAACCCTTGCTTCTGTCAATACCTAAAAAGGGTCATCTCCCGAAAACAGGTTCTCACCTGTTCGGGTTATCTCCTATAGGAGATGTTAAGGCAGCGATATTTTGTATAACCTAGCTTTTTCAAAAGCAGATATACTTAAGAAACATGTCATAGACCTCTCACCCAACCAGCCAAAAACCTACTACACACTGATGAGGGACAAAACCCCCATAACAGCTTTCTGTACATGGTTATTGTTTCCTTATGGAGAAGATTCTGGTTTTGGCTTCTATTTCCAGTCATGTTATAAGGCCTGTTAAAGGGTCAGACACTGACTTGTAGGAAAGCTACCTTCTAATAGTTGTCGCTGCCGAGGCATTGTAATATCTCCTATTGGCATACCAAATTTCCCAGAGGAGCATTGCATGGCAAGTCTCCTCATGCCTACTAGGTGGTCTTCACAAGGAAAAACTGTACACCTCCCAATGCAAGAAAACATCCACATTTTTCTAATCCAGTGCAACATTTTTCTGTTTTATGTATTTACTTTAGATTAAACCCACAGTTTATATCAGTATGTAGGAGCCCGCTCAGATTTTAAGTGCAAAGATTTCCATATTTATATGCACCCACCATGGCTTGGGCATACAGAAATCTTGACGCCAAGAGCCAGCGGTGCATAGCGTACAGTAGTGTGAGCCTTTTCATGCTAGTGATTGATCCAAGCTCCTGGCCACAATCTTGTCTTCTCTAATGTCAGAATATAACCAAAGAGGAACTTTCACCTTGGCAGTCTGTACAAAGTGTCACATGTACACATCCTATTACTATTGACTAAACTGCATATTGTTTTCAAGGGGAGACAGAACGTCCTTGCACTGTAGCCCTGATGGATGACACCATCCATGAAGAAGAGGAGGAGTTGCGACTTGTCCTGGGAACTCCCAGAAGTGAATCTCCTTTTGGAGCCTCCATTGGAGAACTCAATGAGACCCTAATTAAGATTAAGGATGATGCAGACAGTAAGAAATCAATAGAAAATGAACCATTAACGTATACCAAGGAGTTGAAACCTAAAAAAATTGACTTGCAAACTTTTTATTTTTCAGAGGCAATAATAAGGTTTGGTGACACCAAGTTTAGTGTGAGCGAACCCAAGGAACCCGGACAAATCATGGTTGTAAAAATTCCAGTTGTTCGTCAGGGAGACACATCAAAGGTCTCCATTGTGCGTGTGCATACAAAGGACGGCTCTGCTACCTCTGGGGAAGATTATAACCCTGTGTCAGAAGGTACACACCATTCTGGTCATTTCTGATCAATACCGCGCCAACATGGCAACGTTCTGGTATTCGTGTATGACAAACGTATGGACTCCATGATAGGAACTCACAAGAAAGGATAGCACTGTACTGTGATTCTAAGAATGATGCACAGTACTGCTCTGCCTTTTAGAGATTGCACAGTTATAATATGCATCCAACATTGATTTTTCCATTGATGGGGCATGCTGAGAATCTTTTCTTCTCTGTCTCTCTGTAGCACACCGTCATACGGAACAGCATCCAGGGGGACAGTATATCAGTACTGAGCAGTGTAGATGTAATAACAGTAGCTATGAGACAATTAACACTACTAGCTGCAGTTGCATTTGTGTGTATGTGTCTCTGCTTTTGTCTCCCTCCAGCAAAATAAAGTCCCAATGACAAGCACTGTCTACCTTGCCTTTACATGGGCTGTTTCAAAATGTATGGGGGATAAACCATCGTGTATACAATCTTTTGTCCTCCATACAATTTCATGAATGTCAGAGGCACATGCTCTTTCACTTTAAGAGACATGCTGCCAACAACAATGATTGTTTTTAGGCTACACAAAGGTTGGGTTCAGCCTAAACCCAAATATTTGCTCATTCATCAGCTGATCTGATGCAGCTCCATATGGGCCTGAAGGATGGGCTAACCAATGTTGTTAGGAGATTCTTGACTGTGTAAAATGCCCTTAAAGCATGGCTTAATTGTTGAAATTGCAAAAATGATCAAGTCATGGATTGTTATCTTCTGTCAAGTTTTTAATGCTTGTCCCATAAACAGCATTTAAAAAAAATATCAGTAACATAGTGCTTTGTGCAATAAAACAAATACAGTGAAAATATATGTAGAAGACTCACCTGGTGTCGATGACTAGTCTAATAAAGGATAGTCGCCTCACCTGGAGTCCTAGTCGGCTGGAAACCAATCCACTTCTTATGCGTACAGTGCATCCAAGGAATAGGAGAGCCTCAGGGTGAAATACAAAATCAGGAATTTCAGAAGACAAGAAAAATACTGTAGTAAATAAAATATACACCCGCGCTCATAAGTACTTACTGAGGGGAAGGGGGGTCTATTACCAAAAGAAAACCCCTCTGAAGTTGCATCAAGACAGCATAGGCAGTAAAGTATTGGAGATAGGAAGGTTTATTGGTAAAACAGACAGATATCCAAATAGTTGCAACACCCTTCGGTGATGAGTAAGCAGCTTTTTTAAGCATAGTCTTATCCTACACATAGTACCACATATATAGCTATCAGGAAATAGGTTGCACAAAAAAAGGGGAGGGGAAGTCAAGAGGGCGGGGAAGATGACACGCCACTAATTACCTTAATACATTGAGAAGAGGGCAGGGTGACTGGCTGCTGTTGAACCCCACACTCTACTGATGATGGGTGGTGTCTCCCTTAGAGGCTGTCATTGGACCCTGCCTTCGGGCATCACTTCTCAATGTATTAAAGGGGTTCTGTCACTAAAAAAGAAAAATGAACTTATCTATTCCTCCCCCATCAGTCTACTTACCAGATCTTCACCTCCCTTATCTTCTCCTGTCTCCTGCAGTTCGGGTGCTCACTTCACCTCCAGCTGCCTGATTCTGCTCCTTCCTGTGAGGTTACGTACATTAGGTTGGCAGTCTGCCAATGTACATTACGTCACAGCTCACAGGCCAGCAGGAGGACTGCCTATCTTCTTCAGAGATTGCTCATGCGAGCTATCTCTGAAATAGATTACAATTCCTTCCTAGGCAGTGAAGCTACAGCACAGGGATGTGACCTTCACTGACCCAGCAGGAAGGAGTTTGTGATGAGCAGCCTTCATAACAAACTGGGCCCAGCTTGCAGTGAGCTGACCTGGGGCACTGGAGAAGCTCAACCAGGAAAAAATGTGATAAGGAGACAGACAGGGAAGGAATAGGTAAGTTTAGAGAATTTTTTTTTAATGACAAAACCCCTTTAAGGTAATTAGTGGTGCGTCATTGCTCCCGTCCTTGACTTCCCCTCCCCTTATTTCTGCAATCCATTTCCTGATAGCTTCGGAGGGGGTTTCCCCTTCAGTAAGTAATGCTTCTATTTTTACACTTATATTCATAAACCACATTTACCACCTATTAATGGGATAGTTGATAAATACATGATTGCTGGGGGTTTGACCACTGGGGCCCGCACCAATTATATGAACGGTTTCCGAGTCTCATGTGCAAATAGAGTAAAATGAAGATAGCCGAGACAACATGACTGCCGTTGTATTCACACAGGATGGGGGTAAATTGGGGTCCCTAGTGATCATACCTTTACCTATGGATCTGTGATATACATTGTTTTTGGGTCAATCCCTTTAAGAATTTTATTCAGCTGCACATCTGATCCTAGGAAATATATAGAGGGACAACAATTAAGGCTGTCCTAGATCTCAGAGGTTTTGGCATCCAGCTTTCCTAGATGCTTCAATGGCAAGGCTGCTTAATTGGAGGCAGATATAACTAAGGAGCAACTGAACAGAATTTTTAACAATGACGAATAATAATTAGTTTGCTACATTTTATAAAAAATATATTCCAAGCAAGTTTTTTTTAATGTTTTAACATTTATTAAATGGAAAACTGTAGCCTGGCCTGACCTGACTCACAGACTAATCCTCCATTGTTGTAGGAGCTTGTCTACACATCATCTGTTGACCTTGGGAATTCGGCTCTCAAAGGAAGGGATTTCTTTGTAGGATGTCCCAGTATTTACTTGTAATTGTATTGATGCAGGTTTTGGATCATTACTTGTGTTTAAACATCTCCGGTCTGTAATAATGTGCAGTAAACTAAAGCCGGTTCCTCATCTACCATGACCTATGTTTAGTTAAGTAGAACCAAGCCGGGTCTTAGAATTTAAAGGGCATAAATCATCAAGATAATTTTTGCTCATTAAAACCAGAAACTGATACATATTATTTTTTTCCAATCTGTTTTTATTTTTTGATTATAGATTTTTTTTTAATATGGATTTTATCTAGATGATTATGGGGGAAGTTATATTGCTTGAGCTGCTCCTTCGAGCTCTAAACAGTTCATTGGCTGTTATGGGAGAGTGTGGGCATGCTCTGTGACATTGTGCAGGGTAAGGGAGGAGGTGAGCTATGACCTTTATCTATTGTAAATGGTGGATCCTCAGTTATCTATACATAGGTGCCACCTTTCATTGTAATCCTGATAAAAAGATGATTGCTGAGAAGGGATCTCTGTGAACAGGAAGTGTAAGACTATTGTGGTACAAGGTACCTTTACACACGATGACTGCCATCCCATGAACTACCACCTTCTGTGCTTACACAGGAATGATAGTCTTTCAAGTGAATGGAAGCAGCCTCCATTCACAGTAAACAGGAGTCGCTCAAACATTCTTAAAGGGGTTCTCCCGGTTTGTAATTTTTCACAAAAACCCCTTTCCCCTTGGTATAACATAACTAACCATTGCATACTGACCTCTCTGCACTGTGACCGGCAGTGCTGCTCTGTCCTTGCTCCCTTGTTTGTTCACAGGCTGCAGTCCCACTCGGTTTATGGGACATCACAGGTGCTGCAGCCAATGACAGAGCTCAGCGATTGAGCACTAAGCTCTGTCATTGGTTGCAGTGCCTGTGACATCCTTTAAACAGGGTGTCAGCATGGGACACAATGGTATGAATATATGCTGTTTAGTTATGTTATAACATGAAGAGCAAGGTTTTACTAAAAACAATTGATTAGGCTGGGCTCAACTCTTTTTCTTTTGCCTGGGAAAAATATAACCATTCATAGAATATAGTATTTCCCAAAAAGTAAAAAAAAATATAGAAGCGTAAATACAAAGTTCTTAAATATTTTTCTTCTTCCTAACTAAATGGTTTTGAGGCAGTTTTTGAACCAAGGACAAAACAAAAATTACCTTGTATCAGTTGTAATTTGGTTATGCCAGAATTAAATACACTGGGAGCTTTTGGACTGTAGGGGTAATGTGTGAAATGTAACAGATGCTAGTATTATCCAGTCGGTTTCATGTCGGTGAGTAGTTATAGTCATCATTAAAGCTTTGTTTGTGTAACTTTTTAGATATCGAATTTCAGGAAGGAGAGACGCAGCACATTATAGAGATTGAAATCCTTTATGATGGACTTAGGGAAATGAGAGAAGCTTTTACTGTGCACCTGAAACCTGATGAGAACATGGTTGCCGAAATCCAGGTACAGAACATATATCCAAGACCTCAGTTGACTTTTGTCTATACTGTTGCTTAGTTGATGCGTTTTCCATTTCTTTCATGGTGTCTGAACTGACGATTGATAGATTTGTGTCTGGGAGGCTATTTTCCTGTATCGTAGTAGGGTGTCAGTTAACTGGGGTGCCCGAAGTGACCTTATAATTCCGGCTGTTTTTGGAGATACATCCACAAAACCTGTCTGTCAATGCAACTGTTTCGCAACTTTTATGCAACTTGCTGTCATGCGACATCTATCATTGTGTAAAGGCCCATTTACACTGAAAGATATGCAAACAGCTGCATTGTTCGCGGAGCTTTCACCTGGTGTCCCGCTGAGAACTGCAGCGGGATACCAGCTGAAAGAATGCTATCAGCATTGCCTGCTGAGAAAATCAGTAGCAGCACTGCTAAGAGTCATCAGTGATTTCTAGCCAAAGATGGCTTTTGAGCAAATTTTGAGCGAAAATCGTTGTGTCTAAATAGGCCTTAACTCTAGCCTAAGGCCGCCTGCAGACGGGCGGGCCGGATCCGGCGGTAAGAATTCTCACCGCGGGACCGGACCTGAGCGCCTGCAGGGAGGAGCGCGTACTCACCCGCGCCTGGCGGCCCCTGCTCTTTCATGTGCCGGCGGCCAGGTGAGTGACGTTTCTGTGCGAGGCTCTGCGAGCCCTGCACAGAAAAAGGACATGCCGCGGTTTGTTTGCCGCGCGACATTTCGCGCGGCCAAACCGCGGCCGTCTGCATATTGTAATGCACTCCTATGCAGGCTTTCAGTGGCGGAAATCCCGCGGATAATCCCGCCGTGGGATTTCCGCCCGTGTGCAGGCGGCCCAAGGCTCCCACCACCACCTGATGTCAGGACTAGGTATGCACTGTGAGCCGATGAAGCCGAGGTGTATACACTTTGGCCCACTGCTCATGCTCCCATTGAGATCAGGTGTAAGAAAGGAGTGTAAATCACACAGGAATTTGGTGTAATTTACAAGGTATGACTCTATGCCTCGACACCACTGTGCCCATCTTTAGAGGACATGATTCTAAGGGTACACACTCCATCTATACAGAACATCAGCACCCAAACATTTAATTGCATTATAAACTTTGTTGTTATCATTGCACACACAGGATATATTATCCACAAGGTCTAATAGGTTAATTGCAAATCAACCCATTAGAAATACATCCTAGTGGGACAAGTGATTGGCTCAAAAAGTTGGCTCCAAATGGAGTTGTCTTCTGCAGGATGTTTGGGGCCCATTATTGTACCAGAGCCTGGATCAGTCTGACTCTGGCCACACATTATTATATAGATGTGGTTTGCACATGGCTGTTGTCAAGATCTCTTGTGTATTGCACATAGTAAACTTTGCATCACTTGAAAGTCAGTAGATTCACTACTCCACTATTAGATACATGGAGAAGGCTTTTATTTTGCATACAGATTCTACAACATTTTCATTTTTTTTAGATGACCAAAGCCATTGTATACATTGAAGAAATGAACAGCATGGCAGATGTAACCTTTCCTTCGGTTCCTCAAGTTGTCTCACTTTTTATCTATGATGACACTTCAAAAGCTAAGGAGAATCCCAATCCAATCGCTGGTTACCCGGTTGCTTGCATCACAGTGAGTTTTGAGCATGACAAGAATAGTTTGTCCCTGCAAACAGTTTACTTTTTCTATTTTATACTTAAAGGAGTTGTCAGTAGTAAACCATTGGCCTATTTTCAGAAGAAGTCATCAATAGTAGATCAACGGAGGTCCATCTGCCGGGACCCCTGCCGATCAGCTGTTCTCTGAGCCAATGTCCTCATGCAGTGAGCTTGTTTAAGCAGGAAGCAGACAGCTCCATGACCACTACAGTGGCCCAGTTTGGTATTGCAAACCAAGTTTCCATTGAAATGAATGTAACCTTGGCCTGTAATACCAAACCTGACTATTGCAGCAGGAACAAAGCTATCTGCTTCCTGCGGAAATCATCTCAGTGCAAGAGCCCTCCAGCCAAGCAAACAGCTGATCTGCTCCCAGGTGATGTATCCCTGCCAATCTTCTATTGATGACTTATCCTGAGGTTAGGCCATCAATACTTTACAACAGGACAACCCTTTTAAATCTAGAATAGTGGATACATTGTGTTCCCACTGCTTATTTATGTGAATTATGAAATCTTTTTGTAAAATCAAGTATGAGATTGAAGGCATTGATCAGTTTTTTGTACAACCCCCAATTCCCAAAAAGTTGGAACGCTGTGTAAAATGTAAATATATGTAAAGAAAAAAAGAATTCAATGATTTGGAGATCTCATATAATCATATTTTATTCGCAGTAAAACGTAGAACACATATTAAAAGGGGAAAGGCATTTAAAAATTGATGGGAGCAACACATCTCAAAAAAGTTTGGGCAGGGCCGTGTCAACCATTGTGTAGCATCCACTCTTCTTTTTACAGTCATCTGTAAACTTCTGGGAAGTGAGGAGACCAATATCTGGAGTTGTGGGAGAGGAATGTTGTCCAATTCTTGTAATATGAAAAAAAAAGTTTGGTGCCGAATTAGCCAGTAGAGTAAAATCTGATTGTTGTCAGTAAGAGAAAGCAAGTAATCTTGTAGATATGATAGCTTTTAATGGCTAACAAAAATACATGATGTTGCAACAACCTTTCGGATGGTTCTGTTATCCACACATTCATCAGGCTAAAATTCAGTGTTAGTTATTGTTAGTTATTAAAGGGTATCATATCTACAAGATTACCTGCTTTCTCTTATTGAGAACAATCACACGTCCCATTCTTGTTTGATGTAGGATTCTAGCTGCTCTACAGTCCGGGGTCTCCTTTGGTGGATTTTTCATTTTGTAATGCGCCAAATGTTTTCTATAGGTGAAAGGTATGGACTGCAGGAGGCCCAATTTAGCACCCGGACTCTTCTTCTGTGAAGTCACTGTTGTGATGGATGCAGTATGTAGTTTAGACACAGGGGGACATTTACAAATCGGTTACAACAGGTGGCATAGAAATGTTGCAAAGATTTTGTGTCTTTTCTTCCTCCTGCATCGGCCTAGCCACTTTTCTAAAAATTGCTCTGGGCTTGCTGCTGCCCTGAACTGACAGATTTACGTATGATTTATACCACAACGGCACAAATTATGCCAGAAATGTATAGCTTGTCGAGGTGCAAAGAATGTGCTGAATGCATAATGAGGTGTGTGTCTCTTCATGTATTCAGCGCACGGTGCATTGGGGCAAATTTTACTAAGCCGGGCTTAATACATATCACCCACAGTTTTTCACATATTGGTGAACCTCTGACCATCTTTGCTTCTGAGAGACTCTGCCTCTCTAACATGCTCTTTTTATACAGTCATGTGACTTAGTAGAAAATTGATCATCCAGCTGATTTTCATTAGTACCACTTACTTTTCCAGTTGTTTGTTACCTGTCCAAACCTTTGTAAGATGTGTTGCTGCCATCAATTTCTAAATGAGTATTTTTTTTTTATTTCCAGTGTATTGCATTCTTTTTTTCTTTACATTTATTTACATTTTACACAATGTCCCAACTTTTTTAGATTTGAGGTTATAACTAAGGGGGGGGGGGGCTATAACTAGAGATGAGCGAGCACCAAAATGCTCGGGTGCTCGTTACTCGAGTCGAACTTTCAGTGATGCTCGAGAGTTCGTTTCGAGTAATGAACCCCATTGAAGTCAATGGGCGACTCGAGCATTTTTGTATATGACTGGTGCTCCGCTAAGGTTTTCATTTGTGAAAATCTTAGCAAATCACCAAAGTCATGTAAAAAACACAGAAATGGATAGGGCAGGCGAGGAGCAGCATGCAGGGCTGCATTTCGGGTTCCGAGGTCTCACTATTAAGCCACAATAGTGGCAAGAGTGAGACCCCCCCCCCCCCCCACACTGTCAGCATAACGATCATTCTCCTCTGCCTGCCCTATCCATTTCTGTGTTTTTTACATGACGGTGTAGCCCATGACGGTGTTAGCCCATTGAATTCAATGGAGCCGGCAATACAGCCGGCTCCATTGAAAGCAATGGGCTGCCGGCGAGCGCGGGATGAATTTTCGGGAAGGGCTTAAAAATATAAGCCCTTACCTGAAAAAGAAAGATTTTAGTGTAAAAAAGAATAAAAACGCAGGCATTCTCTTCAATGGAGCCGCTGCTGCTGCCGGCGACTCCATTGAAGACAATGGTCCGCTGGCACACCTGAATTATTTTTCAGGGAAGGACTTTACATATAAGCCATTCCCTGGAAATGAATTAAAAGTGATTTAAAAAACAAAAAAAATACATACTCACCTCCCTTCAGCTGCCAGGGCACAGCCACATGTTCTCCTGCTGTCCCCTGCACTGTGGTGCTGAACTGCTGTCATTCAGCTGAGAGCTGCGCTGAGCCAATCAGAGGCAACACTCACTCACCCATTCATGAATTCATGAATGGGTGTGAGTGAGATCTGCCTCTGATTGGCTCAGCGCTGAGCCAATCAGGGGCATGCCTGACTCACACCCCCTTCACACCCACTGCAGGCCAGCCGCGCTGAACTCCGTCTGCCGGGACAAGGTGAGTATATATATATTTTTTATTTTTACACATTTCTGGATGAATTGCAGGGAAGGGCTTATATATTTAAGCCCTTCCCGACAATTCATCCCGCGATCGCCGGCAGCCCATTGCTTTCAATGGAGCCGGCTGTATTGCCGGCTCCATTGAATTCAATGGGCTAACATCGTTCTGCCGGGACAAGGTGAGTATATTTTTTTTTTATTTTTACACATTTCTGGATGAATTGCAGGGAAGGGCTTATATATTTAAGCCCTTCCCGACAATTCATCCCGCGATCGCCGGCAGCCCATTGCTTTCAATGGAGTCGGCTGTATTGCCGGCTCCATTGAATTCAATGGTCAGTGCTCGTTTAATCGATACGAGTACCGCCTGGTGCTCATCTCGAGTAACGAGCATCTCAAGCACCCTAATACTCGAACGAGCATCAAGCTCGGACGAGTATGCTCGCTCATCTCTAGCTATAACTAAAGCTTAATCATTGTGAAATGAAAAGATCTTCAACTTTTTAATATATTTTGTGTACCTGTTTAGCACCATCTCTGCTTGTTGTCAGGGAATTATTTATGTTGAAAAGCTAGTCCTGAAAGAGCAACTCTTTAGGATGGAGTGATCTAACAAACCATTCACCTGTATGAGCAGCGCATGGTCAGGATAGGTTTTCAGCTTCTGAGTAGCAGGTTTCCTTTCACTGACAGCAAGAAGAGATTTTGAGATTGTAAATAAGTATAAATATAGTATATTGCAGACTAGAAGTCCCTCCTCTTACAAGTTTTAGTACTTTAGTATTACCCAGTAATCTAGAGCTCTATGGATCATGTTTGCTGCAGCTAGCAGTGGAAATTCAATCCGGTTGATTTAACCTATATGCAGATTGCGTTGACTCTCTACTAGTACAGCAAATCATGCAGTATGTAGCACATATAGCAAATCATTCATAAAGGGGCTGTTCTCTGCTGAATGTGCAGTTAGTTGTTTTGCTATTCCTACTATTTCCTCCTCTTAATCATGTTCCTTCTTTCCAGGCTTGTAACCCCAAATATTCAGATTATGACAAAACTGGGTCAATATGTACCAGTGAGAATATTAATGACACATTAACCCGTTACCGCTGGCTGGTAAGTGCCCCCAAGGGCCAGGATGGAGTCACCAGTCCTATGAGGGAAGTTGATTTTGACACGTTCTTTACATCTTCAAAAATGATTACGCTGGATTCAATATATTTCCAAGCCGGATCACGGGTGCAGTGCGCGGCACGTGCCGTAAACTCAGAGGGGCAAGAAGGTCTGGAACTTATGAGCCCTATTGTAACCATAAACATAGCAGAAGGTGAGCATCCATAGTCTACTGTACATCATGAACCATGCCTAAGGACCGCATAAATGTAACACTTTAGTCATCTGAACCCACCACATTCAATGGGGCTAGATAACTGTAATGTATCTGGGGGTCTTTCAACTTTCCCCAAAGACGGGGAAGTAGATTGGGGTACATGGAATTTCAACAACCACTCCTTTTGACCCCCTTGAAGATAAGAAGTGACAACCAGAACTGTCTGTTGGAACCTACCTTCACAAATCTTATGAACGTTCAGTCAAACCGAGCATTCATGAGTTTGGATAGAAATAGCTATCAGCTTGGCCAACATTAGGCCAACAGCTTTTAATGGTGTTTGGGTACCTACAACGTAACTAAATAGTGAGAAGATCATTTTTACGTTACTTTAATATTTTCTAGTTTATACTAGTAGTATTACAAGGTGGGGCACAGAAAAGTATTCCGGCACCACATTCTTATGAAAGCTGTCTAAAGGAAAATCTGTTTTTGTTGCAACCAATCACAGTGCAGCTTTCATTTTACCTCAGTAGTATAAGAAATGAAAGCTGCGCTATGATTGGTTGTTATGGGCAACAAAGACAGATTTTCCTTCAGACAGCTTTCATAGGAGTGCAGTGCTGTGCTGCTGTCCGTGGCCTACCTTGTAATGGAAATTACTGTAAAATGGCTTTTATTAATAACAAAACAGTATTTTCAAAAACACGTATAATGTAATTTATCACTTTTTACCATAAACCTGTGTAGAGATTGTAGTTTTGTCTAAACTGTAAGACTGTCTTCACACATATCTGCTGCAAGCTTTCTGCAGCCAAAAAAACCCCATAGCAAATACGTTGGAGATCTGCAGTGGCCTAAAAAGTGCTGATTTGGTTGCATGTTTAGTAGCAGATCTGCCACAGATTTTAATCCTTGTATCTCAAGTGTTGAAATCTGCAACATAAATCCGCTATATAAATAGGCATGTTGCAGATAAAGGCCCCCAGTCAACGGGCGTGATTTCACGCCGTCTGAAGCTTTCCATAGCGTTGCTATGGAAAGTGTCGGCCCCATGTCCACGAGCAGAGAATCATTGCGATTCTCTGCTCACGGCCGGCAATTCACAGCATGCTGCGAATTGCCTCCATTCTCTGCGGTCAGCCTATCTGTCAGATAGGCTGTCAGCGGAGATCCGCCACGGGATACCTCAATGCCTGTGGACAGGGGGACATAGAATCTGCAGCATTTTTCATAAATACTGCATATTCGTTGCAAAAACTTTGCATACCATGTGCAGGAGATTTTAGGACTATACTCCACATGGCTAGCCCTGCAAATGTTGTGGGATTTCCACACCAAAATCCACTGTGGAAGTTCTGCAGCATTTACACTGTGGGTGAAGCTGCCCTTATGGTCATTTGACATGGGCAGATAATTCATTCATTCATGAACATGTTGGGCACCACTCATTCCCTCAATAAACACAGACAGATTAACTGCTCTATGGGGACAACCGATTGTCAACATGATCATTTGTCCTCATGCAGCTTTCATTGATTGGCTGCAAATTGCACTCGTCCACTCTCTACTCAATTATTGCAACTCGTTGCTGATTGGCCTCCCCACCAGACTCTACCCTATCCAATCCATCCTGAATGTGGCAGCCAGGCTCATCTTCCTGTCCAGCCGCTACTCGGACGCCTCTGCCCTGTGCTCTAAAAACTCACCTCTTCAGGGAGGCATACCATATCCCCTAAACCAAACCCCTCTGTACCCCCCTGATAACATGCTCCCTGTCCTACCGACTGCAACCCCTGCTAGCCTCAATCAACCACCCCCTGCAGTCATACCGATTCAGCCACTGTATGGCTCAATTTGAGCACTGTCTATGTGTATAGCACCCCTGTCTTTATTTTTCCTTATCTTCACTTGCAACAAGTGGAACCTGATTTGCTGCTATGGGCAAAATCAATAATTTTTAGTTTTGATGACTCCAGCAGTTCATTTCAGAACTTTGCACTAGACTTGACCTAGTCCCCACTTTTTGAACTTCTCCTTGAGTCCAGCAGGGTAATGTGGAGCCATGCAATGCTTCCTTGGAAGAAGTCATGCAAATAAATAATGGAATAACACTTACACAGTTCTAACTTCTTCCAATTGGAAGGTTGTAAAACATTTGTTTGATTACAGTTAATCGAAATGCAGTTAATATTTATACTTGCGTATATTTCTCGTTGTAGGTCTTTGCCAACCTAGAGTGCCCGGAGTAGTGGGAGCTGAACCGTTCTCTGCCAAAATGCGATATACTGGATCTGATGACCCCGACCATCCAAACCTTATTAAAGTAACTATTACTCTGCCTCATATTGATGGTAAGTTAGCTTAAGGTACCTTTACACTGATTTCATCGTTGGAAACAGTGAATTCGGGCGATAGTCATCCTGGATACAAGTGGCCACCAACAGGGAGTTGGAGTCGCTCAGTCTTTAGCTATTTACGGTAAATGGAGGTGGGTGAAGCGATCTCCGGTCCTCTCCACCTCCATTCAAAGAATGGCTATGGCTCCTGTGCAAAGCACAGGAGTGATAATTGTTGGGCTCTTCTGCGCCTGACAGTCACACAGTGTAAACCCAGCTTTTGTGACAGATTGATTATAGTATCTGACAGAGCTTGTTAGAAAGTGATCACCAGTACTGTAGGGAACAGTATAAGGGGATTTGCTATACTGTGTTACAGATGTTGTAAAGTTTAACCCCTTAAGGACATGGCCTATTTTGGCGTTGAGGACCAAACGATTTTTGGCATTTTTTCATCTCTATTCTTCAAAAGCCATAACTTTTTTATTTTTCCGTTGGCGCGGCCGTATAAGGGCTTGTTTTTTAAGTGGCGAACTATAGTTTTTATTGGTACCATTTTGGGTATATAGACTATATTGTGAAACGTTTATTTTTTTTTTTTCTGATCGTAGGGAAAGAAAAAGCATCAATTCTGCCATAGATTTTTTTTTTAGAGCGGTAATTATGCAGCATTAATGACACAGTACATTTCTTTCTGCGGGTCAGTACGGTTACAACGATACCAAAATTCTTATAATTTTTTTAGGTTTTTCCACTTTTCCACAATAAAAACCCTTTTTTTGGAAATTATTATTATTTTTTTTAAATCACTGCATTCAAAGTCCTATAACGTTTTTATTTCTCCATGGAAAGAGCTCTAAGAGGGCTTATTTTTTGCAAGACGAGCTGTAGTTTTTATTGGTACCATTTTGGCGTACATACGTTCTTTTTAGCACTTTTATTGCGTTTTTTTGGGAGGCAAAATGCTAAAAATTAGCATCTTGTCTCAGTTTTTTAGCTTTTTTTTAACGCTTTTTGCCGTGCAGGATAAAACGCGTGTTTGATTTATTGTACGTGTCTTTTCGGACACGACGATACCAAATATGGGATTTTTTATTCTTTTTATGCTAATATGAGAAAAGCATAAAAAAGGGTTTTTTTTACATTTTTATTTTTTGTTCATTATTTAGACTTTTTTTTTTACACCATCTGTGTCCCTCTGAGGGACTTACACTGCAGCACTGATGATCGCTACGATAAGGCATGGCAGGACTTCTCTCCTGCTATGCCTTATCGCTTATTACAGCGATCTTAGGCAATGGCAATACAGGACCCCGGTATCTAGCGTCCCTTTGCCATAGCAACCAGCCGGGCTCTCTGCGATAACATCACGCGAGTCGGCTGAAGTCACAGAGGAAGCACGCTCCTTGTGAACCCTTACCCTGCAACGATCTACTAGTGACAGCCAACTCCCGCAACGGGATAGCGCGAGATCTGCTATGATCTCGCGCTATCCCTATGACGTAAGGGTGCGTCATTTTGCAGGAAGTAAACCGCTCCCATGACGTACCCTTACGTCATGGGGAGGATAGGGGTTAAACCAATTTGCTGTATCAGATTATCATATTTTAACACAAAAGCCAATAAAAAGCTATTGAGAAGGCAAGAAAAAGATCTGTGCCATAGTTTTATGTTAACTTTGTTACATATGTACATTGTATATGTTCTATGTTTACAATCTAGTGAAAGACATATTAGACACTTATATTCAGCATATTTTCCATTTCAGGCATGCTTCCAGTGATATCAACCAGGGAACTTTCCAACTTTGAGCTCACACTGAGCCCTGATGGTACCCGGGCAGGAAACCATAAGTGCTCTAATCTTCTGGATTATAATGAAGTGAGAACTCGTTACGGCTTCTTGACTGATGCCACCAAGAATCCCAATGTAATAGGGGAGACTTCTCCCTACCAATATAGTACACAGCTCAGAGGGTCTGAAGCCTTGCGATTCTATAGAAATCTTAACCTCGAGGCCTGCTTGTGGGACTTTACCAGCTACTATGACATGTCAGAGCTCCTTACCGAATGTGGAGGCACCATTGGCACTGATGGCCAGGTAAGTTTAGTCCTACTTATTGTTAATGTATGTCTGTCAAGAATGCTTACAGTAGTCATAATATCATATACTTCATCAAAAAACGGCCTTCATGTTTTGGGTTTCCTTCCTTATAAATAGGTCATAGGATCCATGGTATACTGTTTTATTCATGACTGATTTTCTAATGTCTACAACAAAAAAAACATGAATATGTGATAGACGTAATATGCAATGCAGATAATATAATGACCCTTTGTATAATATCAGAAATAATCCCAATGACGAAACAAGAAATTAGGTTGTCCATCACACCTGGTGGGCTGACACCTATACGGTGTCAGAAAAGAGTGGGGTCATGAATGGGTGTTTCAGAAGCCATACCATAAAAACACCCGACTGGTTCACAATGATGTGATCACTGTAGACTTTTTACACTAAACGATCACTGCATTAGGAACAGCTGCTGCATGACATCTTGTGATCAAAAACTCAATACCACATGATGTGGACGCATCATGATCTACTCTCAGATAATGGCATAACCTCTCCTCTGCATGGCAACATTTGGCAGTTATGGGTAAATGTAGTGAGTTGAGTGACCTTTACCGCTCACAGATTGTTGGTGCCTGGAGGTGTGGTGCCAGTATTTCTGAAACAGTTGCACTTGTTGGCGGGTCCCGAACCACTGTATCAAGAGTGTACTAAGTCTGGTTGAACCACAGACAGACATTCAACAGAAGGTCACACAGCGACAGGCCACATGTGGTTGATCCTAGAGGTGAGCATCGGATGGGACTACTGGTGTCTCCGCAATAACACGCCACATTGGCCAACTGGTCTAATGAAATATTGGCCAAAAAGGAAATAGATGCCTGGTACTGCCCACTACTTTCTAAACATTGTTGTGTCAACTTTGTAATTTACAGTTGCTAGGATATCACCTTGTTTCATTAGGTTTGCAGTGATACTTCGGCTACTCGCTTCTAGAATTGATCAGATCTTTCTTTAATCTTTATTATGAGCTTTCTATGTTAGCAGTTGCTCTTTTAGTCTCTCAGTTATGTGTAACATCAAAGACCCCCCGATGTTTTCTAGAGATGGCGTCTTCATGTATCTTTAGCTACGCAACTTTTGGAAGAAATACATTAAAGTAAAGGCCATTTAAAGGTAGGAATCCAACCATGAATGTGTGCCAGTTCCCATTTAGATCTGCCAGATGACTTTTTCCAAATGTCATTTAGCACCTTATAAAAGGTCCTTATTATAGTCTGAAAAGACTATGTGCAAAATGCATTGGATGTGCAGTGTATAGCGAAAGTAGTGAGCCAGAGTTAATTATTCATAGCATTTGCAGTCCACAAAAGGACTTCTACTACTGTACGAATGGACACAGTTTGGCAGAGTTGGGGGGTTTCTTGGCAGACATAATGCAGCATCTGCTCTTGGTGGACATTT
The DNA here is from genome assembly GCF_035609145.1 of Eleutherodactylus coqui. Classification (NCBI taxonomy): domain Eukaryota; kingdom Metazoa; phylum Chordata; class Amphibia; order Anura; family Eleutherodactylidae; genus Eleutherodactylus; species Eleutherodactylus coqui. Next base: position 439,905,901 of record NC_089837.1, on the reverse strand, counting down.
GGAAGGCCCCATACACATAAGATTGTATATATCCTATGGACCTGCTGACATTAATTTGATGTGCATGGGCTGCGTTACATTAGAACAACTAAAACTCATTCCTGATTGGCTGCTGTAGGTTATGAAAAAAAAAAACGTATTGCTTAATGTACCTATAAAACTCAGTTAGTCACACATGGTTCAAAAGTGCATAATTTTGAGTATTTTTTACCCCTTTTTTGTGCAGTAGAATTACATAGCATGTTGCACATTACAGTCAATAGAATGCACATAGAAGCACAAAGCACTGTTTCTAGGGATGAGCGAGTATACTCGCTAAGGCACTACTCGCTCGAGTAATGTGCCTTAGCCGAGTATCTCCCTGCTTGTCCCGAAAGATTCGGGAGCCGCCGCAGCTGACAGGTGAGTTGCGTCGGGGAGCGGGGCAGAGCGGGCGGGAGAAAGAGATCTCCCCTCCGTTCCTCCCTGCTCTCCCCCCGCAGCTCCCCGCCCCGCAGCAGCACCCGAATCTTTCGGGACGAGCAGGGAGATACTCAGCTAAGGCACATTACTCGAGCGAGTAGTGCCTTAGCGAGTATACTCGCTCATCCCTAGTTGTTTCCAAATGTTTAACTAATGTTTTTTTCGTTCTCGAATACCTACTTTATTATATACGCTAAAAAAAGGTGCCTCCTCTGTTTAAAATTGCATATTTCATATATGTCGTGTTCCATTTATCTTTAATTTATTGGCTACATACATTAGAAACACAATGTGAATAGCCGCTAATTAAGAAAATCCTGTATAAAAGCATAGAAGTTGATTGTGGGCATTCTGTTACAGTTAGCAGCCATGGCTTCTTGCTCACCTCTTCTTCCCTTGCTAGCGGTCACGGTGCGCCACCTCCTCCTCATATTGGCAGGCGGTCATCTCCAGCATCCAGCTGTGTCTCTCTCGGCAGCGTGGAGGGCACAGGCGCACACATGCCCACTCTTTTAAATGGCCAGCGCATACTATGCTCTGTCTTCCCCTGCCAATCATTAGAGATGCCTGGCTGTAAGGAAGATGCCTGAGTTTGTGGTCTTTTGGTCCAGGTTAAGATGCCATCTTGTGTCCTCTGACTCTTTGGTTTCTGACTTCAGTAATTCCTGACTTCATTGCATTCTCTGCTCCTAACCTTGGCTTGTTATACTGACTACACTTCTGCCTGCTCTAAACTATGGCCTGTTGTACCATGTTGAACCCGTCCTGTGTGTCCTGACCCAACCAAGGTTGCTCTAACTACACCTCTGTTCACCAATTCAGGTTTCACACCCTGGTCTATAGTTGCGTTAGCTCCCATATTACTGGGACCACTTCTGACCTAATGGCCTGGGATCCAAATCCATATCCTGACTGGTGGTTAAAGCGTGAAAATTGGGGTTCCTTAAGTGTCACCTCTGGATTTGGCCCAAAGTCATGCCAGTGGGTGGTCCATGTCTACTGTTCCTGACACATTATTCTAACCAACTGCAGATTAGGGTCATACCTGGAAATATTTGTGAACCATAATTACACCATAGAAAGAGCTTCACGTGTTGCTTTTTCCATCTTGTGTCCAGGAAAAAATGCAATTTAGCAGAAATAGTGTATCCCATTATAATATAGAGCTTATTGTTTTCAATCAATGAACCATAGACGAGACATAGTGGAAATACAATGAGGGATTGATATAAAGATGTGATTGCCGAGTTCAGTTCAGGCTGAGTGGAACACTTTGGGGTCACTTCATTGTGTTTGATTATATCAAGGTGCCCTTGGTTGTAAGTAACATGTTTTGTGTGGAGTCAGACCTAACTTACTTGTCTTTGACTCTTTGCTGAGATTACATGGAAAGAATATAATCAAATAATAATTAAAGGGGATGTTTGATTTAAAAAAGCTATTCAATTTTCCTATTAGGGAATACTGAGCTAATAGAGTTAGGTCACCCATCCAGGGTCCTATCTAGAATGTAGAGCTCTCGCCCTGGAGGGCCCATCATGTCCTGCATTACGTGGACGCCCATGCATTTCCTAGGTCACTATAATGATTCACTTTTACTGTGATGGTGCTTCTTAGGCATCAAAGAGAAGGACAGCGCATGTGTGTTCACCAGTGCCGAGTGCAACAGGTAAACGTGACTAATGGCCTGTGCACCTGTGGGTACTACCCCACATGTTGGCTGATACTGCCTGCAGCTCTTCAACGATGATGCTGCGGAAGGTGTTCATGATGTTTTACCGGAGTTCATCCAGGGTATGAGGATTATTGGCACACACTTTCTGCTTTAAATTTCCCCTAACAATCATAGCAACCACGTACAGTTATTTACGTTTGGCTTTGTCAAGCTCTTTCAGTTTCATCACACGCTATTCGGTATGGTTTTAAAATTCACAGATTTCATCACTCATGAACACATCATTCGTAATACACCAACTTGCTGGTACAGTCTCTGAGGTTGTTTTTTCGAGGTCTATTTTCAATCTGCTGCTTAATGTCTCGACTTCAGGCTTCTGGACTAATGGACTCCTTGGTTTCTTCGTGTTTGGAGCCATTTGTGAACCAGACTCTAAATACACCATTTAGCAGGTTATTTTCTACATATCGTAACTATTCGCTGCTGCAAGAAGAACACCATGGGGCTGATTAACAATCTATCACAGCATAACTTTCATTTCTTCTACTGCTGAGGTAAAATTAAAGGGCTGTGACCTTCTCCAAAGAGTGTGATGCTGGGATCGGAGGTGGGGTGCTTTTCCATGCCCAACCCTGAGTAAGCTCAGTGCCTCCGTACTTCCTTTTCATGGCTACTGGCCTCTCAGACATGAATTTTCCAGTTTTAGTACCTCTCGTTTCACAATTATGGAATCAAATTTTCAGAAAATTGCTTATTTCTCATAGACCGGATCCTCCTATTAACATCCTTGCCTTCCCCTCTTGAAATGAACACCTGAGGTTTTCTAAGATGGAAGTCATGTGAGGAAGTCCAGCTTAGGCATTTTATACATAATGCGTTATTGCCCTTACTGCAGGCCTTGTAGGCACAAATAATAGGAAAGCAATTATCTTGGCTCTCATATGATCAACTCCGCTCATTCATAGGTAATCAATATTCAAATACCCCCTACCACTTTGGATTGACTACCTTTGAAACTTTACTTAGTCTGACCCAGAGTCCCACTGGGTATCTGCACTATAGGACTTGCTCCTGTCCCTAATTATTCCAGGATACTCCCTTTCACAGTTCGATGGACTGATGATTCGGATATGCAGCTGGATGACTGGGCTACCAGGTCACCAGGTAGCACGGCCATAAAAGTGCTTTTCAAAACAATTAATGCTGACATTAATCTGGCCAATCCTAATGGATTTCTGCACACACTGTTATACAAATCTTAGAATTACGTAAATCTTAGAATGACAGAAATCTTACAAGTAAAACTTTTTGAATGTCTCTTCAGATGGAAATAAAGGTACTTAGTTAACATTTCTGTGGTATTTACCTCTGACCCTAGAGTCCAAAGTTTTTATTTTTCTATCCCTTGACCAGTCTTTGAATAGTGACACCTTGATGCTGTGTAAATAGCACACTGATAACACGCATTCTGCGAAAATGAAAAATCGAAGGATTGCTCCTTTATTGTCAGAAGTAAAATAACTTGTTTTCTGCTGGTTTGCTCAATCATTGGGTCATGGAACTCTGCACCTCATCAGCTGACAAAAGAGCAAATGCTTGCTTATCGGCTGATTCAACCGCTTGCCTCCATAAACTGTAAACAAAGGATCAGAAGTGTCGAAATCCATTACAGTGGCAAATGTGGAGGGACTGTGAGGCCACCATGAGCCTTACTAAATTGGTTGGTGTGGCTGATTTTAATGAAGTGGGTATGACCAGCTTTAGGCTCTGTTAAAAGTCCTTTTACAATGGAAAATGGTTGTGAATGAGCTTTCATCAGAATTCTCATTCGCCTAAGTGAGCAAGTGCTCATTTGTTGGATGATCACATTTTTTGTGCAGGTCTGGGGGACTATGAGGAGGCCTACAGCAACATTAAAGGAGCTGCAGGAGTTTCTGGCAAGTAGTGATTGTGTAGTGCATGTGACAACCATCTCCCGTAATCTTCACATGTCTGGAGTTTGCCTTAGGGTGGCAAGATGAAAACCTTTTCTAACAAAAAAAAGTATCCAAGCTCGGCTATGTTTTGCCAAAACCTACATCAAATCTGACATAAGTATGTTTTACTTGAAAAAGACTCTATGAGTCGAAACATTGTATTTTAACCATTCTGGAGGAATACGTAGACATCTTTTATTGCACCACGGATGCTGCCGCTTCCAGTTCTTGTATTGGTATGCATTTTGGGGGTTTCTTTGGATCGGACCCATTAAGTGGCTGTGCATATGCCTGTCCAGCTGGAAACAGCGTAAACGTTGTGCTGTTGGCTTCTTTCCCTTTTGCTTGATAAGTTTGTGGAAGAACGTGTTATGGTCTGATGAGACCAAGGGGTAACTTTTTGGCCATAATTCTAAAAGGTAGGTTTGGCACAAAGCCAACACTGCGCATCACCAAAAGAACACCATATCCGCAGTGAAGGTAGTGGGGGCAGCATTATAGTTGTGGTAATCATGAACAGTTCTAAGTATCAGGCCATTTTGGCACAAAAACTTCAGGCCTCTACTTAAAAGCTGAGGATGAAGATGAATTTCACCTTTCAGCATGATAATGACCAAAAGCATATCTACAAATCAACAAAAGAATGTCTTCACCACAAGAAAATCAAAGTTTTGGAATGGCCCAGCCTGAGCCCAGACCTGAACCCCGTTGAAAAACTGTGAGCCAACCTGAAGAGGGCGCTATATACAAGATACCTTCACAATCGGACACTTTGGCAAGGTGGAGTGGGCAAAGATTGAGTCATGCTGATAGACACCTACCCAGGAAGACTGAATGCTGTCATAAAGTCAAAGGGTGCATCAACAAAGTATTAGCTTTAGGGTGTGCATATTTATGCAACCACATTATTTGAGCTTTTTGTTTTCTTTTTTCACCCTAAAAGATTTTAATTTATTTTTCAATGGAATTGTACAGATATCGGGTCACATGGAAGGTGGGAATAAATCGGATTCATCTTTGTCGGATTTTTTAACATGACAAAAACATGGCATTCTAACAGGGGTGTGTAGACATTTTCTATCCACTGTACTTTCTAACCATTGCTGGGGCCCTGGTAGAGATTTGGCAGGGGTGCGCAGGAGCTTCAACCTACATCGCTATTATATAACATCTAGAGGTAGCGATATAATGAATAACGCTTCTTACCCTTTCAGGATGATACAAAATTAATTTCCTGCTACTAAATATAAACCACTTGATATTGGCAGTGCTGTTCAGGCTCCAGAGAGGAGACATCTGTGCTGCACTTTGTTCCCTCCTGTCTCTAGGATAAATCTTCCGACTGGTTAAATCCATTTATCAGAGGTGTTAAATGCGCGGTGAATGGTGTGCGCCGCGCTGGGATACTTACTTACCTTTCTGACGATGACATAAGAAGATGGATACTATTTCCAGAAGCTGATCTCTATCCTGAGGCTTTCTGAACATGTGTATTGTCTTAAAGCTGAAGCCAAAGTACAGATGTATATAGGCATCCTTACCTGCCGCCATATGCTGCTCCCATCAAGGTAGATGCATTCCTACTGGATGTTCTTAACCCTTTAAGGCCTCAGTCAGACGGGCGTTTTTTCGCGCGATTTGTGGATCGCATGACGGATGCGCATCTGCAAATCGCGTGACCGGGGCCGACGATTCGCCGAAAAATCTGCAGCTAGCAGCGTTTTCGGCGAAACGGCCCCACGCTGCCCGCTATCCTCTGCCACAGCTGTGACAGAGGAGAACGATGTTCGCCCATTGAATTCAATGGAGCCAGCAATACAGCCGGCTCCATTGAAAGCAATAGGCTACCGACGAGCATGGGATGAACTTTCGGGAAGGGCTTTAAAATATAAGCCCTTCCCTGAAAACCATCCTAAAATTTGTAAAAATAAAAAAAAAGTATACTCACCTTTTCCCTGCAGACGGAGTTCAGCCGCGGCCGGCCAGCAGTTCTCCTGAACTGCTCTGTGTAGTATTCAGCAGGCGGGGATTTAAAATCCCCACCTGCTGAATGGGCTCCCCCTGATTGGTCACAGCTCTCACCAATCAGAGGCAGCTCTCACTCGCCGGCTCCATTGAATTCAATGGGCGAACATCGTTCTTTTCTGCCGCAGCTGTTACAGCTGTGGCAGAGGAGAACGATCTTTAAGTATATGTTCTCAATGGGGTCTGCGCTGCTGCCGCCGGTCCCATTGAGCGCATATATAGAACACAAGGAATCTGCGTTCTGCGATTCGTCGTGTCCTATAATTTATCGCACATCTGCATAAAAAGCAGACATGTGACCGTTCCCATTGCGAAGCATTGGGTCTATATATGAGCGGATTGCATGCGCAAGTCACGCGAAAAAACGCCCGTCTGACCGAGGCCTAAGGGTGCGAACTAGTTTGGTACTTAAAGACATAATGATTTTTTTTTAATTTTCATCGGCTCTTTTCAAAACTCATAACTTTTTTCTTTTTCTGTTGACATGGCCTTATGAGCGCTTTTGTGTTGTGTGGCGAGCTGTAGTTTTTAATAGTACCATTTTCAGGTTCATATAATGTATTATATAACATTTATTAATTTTATTTAACCCCTTAACGACTGCCCCATCGGGAAACTACGTCCTCAGTAAGTGGGCTTTAATCCTAGAGGACGTAGTTTTATGCGTCCTCTTTGGATTAATGCCCACTTGGCTGAGGACGTGACAGCTCCATGCTGTCGGTGCCCGCAGGTAGCCGACAGCATGGAGCTGTCATCCCAGGATGCGGGCAGTCCCCCCCGGCATTGAGCAAAAAAGTAAATAAAACAGTGTAAAAAAGTAGTAATTCAGCTGCCCTGATGGATCCTATCCATCAGGGCAGCTGAAAATACTCACCTGGCTTGTCCGCGGTGTGCCCCAATGACGTCAGGTGCATGCGCAGAAGCCCGGGAGCCCCCGGCAAATTTGAAATCTCCTGGCTCCCGGCTCCTGAAGGTGAGCGGTCCCCGGGCACGCGATCGCCACTATCGATCGCGAAAAAGTTTTTTAAAAAGTCAGTTTCACCTCCCCTCATGGATCGGATCCATGAGGGGAGGTGAAAATACACACCTAAGTCGTCCCCGATGTCCCGGGACCTGAAGTCCCCGTCTGCGCATGCGCGCCCGATGATTGACATTGGGCGCGTGCACAGAGGGGCTCGAGCCCCGGGAAATTTAAAATCCCTCTGCTCCTGGCTGCCATGTGTAGCCAGGAGCAGAGAGATTATACCGGGGACATGATCACTGTCATCCAATGGATAGCAGTGATCATGTAAAGTAAAAAAAAGTGTAAAAAGTGAAAAAAAAGTGTAAAAAGTAAAAAAAAAAAATGCAAAAGTAAAAAAAAAAGTTTTAAAAAGTTTTTAAAAAGTTAAAAAAGCTTGCATTTCATCTCCCTCCACGGATCATATCCGTGAGGGAGGATGAAATGACGTACCTAAGGCCCGCGGATTTATCCACGGACCTTACCCCAGCTTCTGCGCACGCGGCCGTCGCCAAAATGGCAGGCGCATGCGCAAAAGCTGTGGATTGCCAGGATAATTTAAAATTTCCCTGCTCCTGGCTACAAAACTTAGCCGAGAGCCTTGAGATTTCACGGGGGGCCGCGGTGAGCGGTTACTGGTCACGTGTTCGCCGTTATCCAATAGATAATGGCAATCACGTAAAAGAAAAAAAGGTGAAGATTCATCTCCCCTCACTGATGCGATCGGTGAGAGGAGATGAAACTTTTTACCGGAGGCCTCCGTATTTGCACCCCGACGCGATCTTCCTCAGTGAACTTTCCTGGATTCTGCGCATGCGACCGCCGGCAAAACACCAGACACATGCACAGGAGACGGGGAGGCCAGGAAATTTAAAATCTCCTTGCTCCCGGTGACCAACGGTCACCGAGAGCCTGGAGCAGTGACGGGTGGCCTCGTTGAGCGGTTGCCGGTCACGTGATAAAAAGGTAGCGATCTACCTTAGGTCGGTCTCACATGACCGGATAGGAATTACGGATTCCGCATGCGTCTGATCCGCGGTAATACGCAGATCAATCGCATTGGATTACACAATTCCGCTCACATTAGTGGGTCGGAATTGCGTAATCCACTCGCAGAAAAGAGAACACAGCAGGTTTTATTTTACTGCGGATATCCGCAACATAGAGCCCATTGTGCTCCATGGTCGCGGATATACCCGCAGCCCATACGCAACTACCTTCTATACGGGCTGCGGGTACCCGTGTCATCGCTAAGCGACGGTGCGGAAAATGCTAAAAAAAAAAGTACTGCGCATGACCACCTGTGTGAGTAGGCAGTTTTGCGCAGTACATTACATGGCCGTACGCAGGGTCACGGCCGGCTCACAGCTGGGATCCGCTGCGGGCCTCCGCAAGCGGATCCCGCCTACGGCTGCGTGAGCCCGGCGTTATTCAGACCGCTACCTGTAATACGCAATTTACAAGAAGCCCCGGGAACGTTCGCCTTCCTGCAGTTCCAGGAGCACCTTGTTGAGCGTCTTCTATGCGAGACCGCCCCACCTCATCAAGCTTACGGAGACTCACAGAGCGCCACTTTTTACACCCCATACCCACGACTGAGGTCAAGAAATGACCCCCAAAAAGCATGATAGGAGGGGGGATACCCGGTTTTGTTGCCCCATGTACCCATCCCAACCAGCCTCTGTAATTACCCCTGTCTTCGGAAATACCACACAGTACACATTATTACTTTTATCTAAGATTTGGGGAAAGCCGAAAAGGGCGCGGAGGGGGGGGGGGGGATATTTTTAGGGAGTCAATTTTTAATCCGTACAAATGAACAATGGGGCCTGGGATTTATTCAGTTGTGCCCTGAAATCCAACGGGTGTTCCCTGCATTACAGGCCTTGTCATGTGTCCTTTAAGTAGATTAGGGCCACAAGGGGTATGTTTTTGAACACGGGACAAACAGGGGTATCCATTTTGGGGTGAAGGTCTTCATTCCTATGTGCGCTGTACAAAAAAAACAGTTTTTAAATTGATACAACTGCCGAAAAAATGAAAATTGTAATTTTTTTCCTACTGCTTTACTTAGATTTATTCAAAAATTGTAGGGTAAAAATACACAGTACACCCTTAGATGAATTCGTTAAGGGGTCTAGTTTTCAAAATGGGGTCATTTGTGGGGGTTCTCTATAGTTTTGGCCGCTCAAGAGCTCTACAAGTGTGCAATGGGGCCTAAATCACCTTCATTCTAAATTTCTGTTCTGAAAGCCACCGACTACTCCTTTCATTTTGGGCCCCATTGTGCATCCACGCATAAGATTAGGGTCACAATGGGTATGTCTCTGAACACGGGACAAACAGGGGTATCCATTTTGGGGTGCAAGTCTTCATTCATGTGTGTGCTGTACAAAAAAAGCAGTTTTTAAAACGACAATTACCAAAAAAAATAAAAATCACATTTTTTTCCTTTTGCCTTGCTTGAATTCATTCAAAAACTGTGGGGTCAAAATGGGCAGTACACGCCTAGATAAATTCGTTAAGGGGTCTAGTTTTCAAAATGGGGTCACTTGTGGGGGTTCTCTTTGGTTTTGGTCGCTCAAGAGCTCTACAAAAGTGCTATGGGGCCTAAAACGCCTTCAAGCAAAATCTATGTTCTGAAAGACACCGACTACTCCTTTTATTTTGGGTCCAGTTGTGCATCCAGGAATTAATTTAAGGCCACAATGGGTATGTCGCTGAACACGGGAGAAACTGGGGTATCCATTTTGGGGTGTAAATCCTCATTTTCATGGGCACTATAGGAAAAAAATATGTCTTTAAAATGACATATTTGCAAAAATATGAAATTTTATTTTTTCTCCTCTAAATTGAATTAATTCCTGAAAAAATACTGATGGGGTCAAAATACTCATGACACCCCTCAGTGAATACATTAAGGGGTGTAGTTTTTAAAATGGGGTCATTTGGGGGGGGGGGTATCTATTATTCTGACACTCATGAGCCTTTGCAAACTTGGCTTGGTGCAGGAAAACAAAGTGTTCCTCAAAATGCTGAAAAGTAATGTTAAGTTTGTACGTCCTATAAATGGTTAAAAAAAACACAAAAGTTTTTCAAGTGTGCATTCAGAATAAAGTAAACAGATGGAAATATATATCCTATCAAAAATTTGCACAGTATGTTTGGACATATTTGAGATATTACAGTTGAAAATGTGAAAAAATGACAATTTTTTCAAAATTTTTCCAATATTGGTACTTTTAATAAATATACACAAATTATATCGGTCTCTTTTTACAACCAAAATGAAGTACAACATGTGGCGAAAAAACAATGTCAGAATCACTTGGATATGTAAAGCCTTTGCGGAGTTATGCTACGTTGAATGACGCATGTCAGATTTCCAAAATTTGGCTCCGTCACTAAGGCGCAAACAGGCTTCGTCACTAAGGGGTTAAGCACAGGGTGAACGAACACATCAATTTTGCCATTGTTTTTTGTGGTGTTTTTTTTACAGCATACAGTATGTGGTACAAATAACATAACGTTTTTTTCTGCGAGTCGGTACAGTTATGTTGATACCAAAATGGTATTTCCACTTTTGCACAATAAAAAAAAATTGGGAGGAGGCAAAATGAAGAAAAAAAATTTGGCTGAGGTTGTTTTGCTTTTTTTTTTTTTAGTGAAACAGCAATCACAATTATGTATTTTAAATTTTTTTTAACGTGCACAAAATAAGTTTATTTTATTTTTTAACAATAATTTTTTTCAACTTTTTAAAACCTTTTAAGTCCCTGTAAGGGCTAATTCCCACGGACGGGTTTCTGCCGCGTTTCACACTGCGTTATTCCGCAGCTATCAGGTTCTATTAAACCTAATAGCTTTTTGCCTTGCAATGTTCACGCTGTGGAATTCTACCGCGGAATTCCGCATTGTGAAAGAAATCGCGGCACATTTGCGAAATTTGCGAAAAACACTCGGCCGGCTTACATTGTAGTCAATGGAACCCGCCCATCACGCGATACTTCCGCTGTGAGCACAGCGGAAGTTTCGCGTGATTACGCATCACCCCCCCACTGCCAGCTTGCCGGACGGGACTCTCACAGCGGATCTGGAGAGGAGAGCATGGGGTCTTTGTGGGGCGCCGTGTCGGACTACGTTGCAATATTCCGCTGGCGGAATCCGACACGGCCATGGGCAGTAGGCCTTAGACACTTGAACCAGCAATCTTACGATGGGAATCACTGAAATAAGTTCCTCGTTACAATATATCTTTTAATGGATATACATTAAAATAATTGGCAAAGACAAAAGACAAGACACACATATAAAGACATCCCACATAGCTATGGTTAAAGGAGATGTCTCGAGGCAGCAGTGAAATATTTTTTTTGCCCAGTCCCCCTTCTTCAGCATACATTACTAAGTACCAATGTAAATGGCTTTTAAAGCCGGTTCCTACTTACAGTTCTGGCGTTTCATGAACTTATAAAAAGTTTCCCAAAGATGGCCGCCGCTTCTTCTCCCTGCGCTTGCTTCAGCCCGACGTGCTCGCTCCCGAGACGCCGGTCACGCTTCGTTTTAGCAGGGAGCTGTCCAGTGCTGATCCTTTCCCCCTGCATAAGTAACCCAGGCTTCGTATTAGCAGGGAGCTGTCCAGTGCTGAATTCTCAGCAGAAGGTACTGTAATGCCTCCCTGCAATTCACTTTCCACTGTTTTAGATGAAATAGTTTTTTCACCTAAATATATATGTGTGTGTATATATGCATGTACACATTTTATATATATATCTATATATATATAGATAGATATATATAGTATACGTGTGTATGAGTATACGCATACGCGTATTCGTGAGTGTATATACACACACACATTATATATATATATATATACACTACCGTTCAAAAGTTTGGGGTCACCCAAACAATTTTGTGTTTTCCATGAAAAGTCACACTTATTCACCACCATGCGTTGTGAAATGAATAGAAAATAGAGTCAAGACATTGACAAGGTTAGAAATAATGATTTGTATTTGAAATAACATTGTTTTTACATCAAACTTTGCTTTCGTCAAAGAATCCTCCTTTTGCAGCAATTACAGCATTGCACACCTTTGACATTCTAGCTGTTAATTTGTTGAGGTAAGCTTGTGAAATTGCACCCCGCGCTTCTAGAAGCATCTCCCACAAGTTGGATTGGTTGGATGGGCACTTCTGGCGTACCATACGGTCAAGCTGCTCCCACAACAGCTCAATGGGGTTCAGATCTGGTGACTGCGCTGGCCACTCCATTACCGATAGAATACCAGCTGCCTGCTTCTGCTGTAAATAGTTCTTGCACAATTTGGAGGTGTGTT